>NC_086323.1:17632008-17975008 GCF_036172605.1 Pelobates fuscus | reverse complement strand
TTCGAAGGGTAACTAGAGAAAAAATACATTTAAAAAAATCTTTAAAAAGTTTGAATAAGTTGTAAATTGTAGAAGTTGAAAGCTGGACAGTATATTAATAGTTAAGGGTTTTATAATCTTTGTAGTACAGATGACACAATGTGTATATCACAACTCAACAATGGTGTGTGTGCTAGTGTATATAATATGTGCAAGATAACTGAACGCTGTCGTGAAATATATCATCAGGCGTACCACAGGGGAGTGAAACGCGTCCGGAGATGCACTGTGATTTCTGGAATAAAGGACTGGAATGTCTATATCAGGGGTGCCTAAAAGGTAGATCCCCAGACGTTGTCTAATGACAACTCCCATGATGCTTTGCATGCCTTCAGAATGAGAAAGCATAATGGAAGATATAGTTTTACTACATCTGGGGATCTACCTTTTTAGCACTCGTGGTCTTTAGTATAATTAATTTTCTCCTGGTGTTTTTATTTATTTACTTTTTAAATTGTAATCTAGTATTATTTGTTTTATTCTGTACAGTAACATTGGGTTACGACGGCGATTTCTTTTTGTCAGGAGACATAAAACATTTAAGCAAGTTAGTAGGTGGGATGTTTATTACGGTCAGAACTACTAAACATCCTCTGACCGTATAGGTATTCACAAAGAAGCGGTATACAGAGGGTTACACACGATGTACGCACTCAATGTCAGCCACCGGAGCACTAAGTAACTGGACCAGGGGCAGAGCAGAAGATGGAGATAATTCATTGGTAAGAGATTTATTTCACTGTCTGGGAAGGTTGAAACCTAATCACGTACTGATTTGGCAGCCAATGTTTTTTGGGGGAACCAAGGGTCAGGGGTTAATTACAGGGTATTGATACCAATTAGGAATGAAGCTGCCTGGATCTATTATGGGAAGGGGTTAATTTGCAGGAGAATGCAAGATGTGATGTGGATAAGGATGGGTTCATTGTAAAGAACTGTTGGAATATAAAAATGTCAGGTAAACAAGTGCAAAAATAACTGTCAGGGAATGTGGGGTCTCTGTTTGGAAGGGAGGATTTAATTGATTGGGGGTGTCTGTTTTGGGGTGAGATACGTTAGTGTGTATACAAATGTGGGTGTGAATGTTGGAGAGAGAGGAATTATTGGAAGAGGGGAGGCCAACAAAACGTAATAAAACAAAACCAAAGAAAATAGAGCAACTTTTTAATAAAGATTGCTGTTATGTAACCCTATGGAACAAGCGCAGCTTAGTGGAATAGGGGCTTGACAGAGCTAGGAGGCGGGCATAGGGGGAAGGCCCCATGTGGGAGGGGAGTGAGAGTGTAAAAGGGGGTTGGCCCAGTATAAATAGGACGCCATATTAGTGACAAGCACTTTTAATCTGCTTACCTGGCCTAAGTTGTCCCTCCCAAGCTCCCATTTGTAAGGGTAAGGGGTGTTAGCTCCCGTTTGGTCACAGCGGCAGGGCTAGAGAGAGAAAAGTTAGGGGAGAAACTAGCTCTGGGGTAGTGTATATAGAATAGGGCAGTTAGGCTGCTGGTGAAGAGTTTGGTTAAACGGTTCGTTATGAACCTTGGTAGGTTTCGAGCTCGGTGGTGGCTCAGAACCTGGTGTGGTAGGGGTATCCGGGAATGCCCCTACCGTGGTTATTTAACAAAGTCTGGCACTTATATTATGTTTATTATTAATGTTATTTATATTTACAGAAAGAATGGGTCATTGCCTTTTATTTGGGGACATATGATGTTATATGGCGGGATGGGGGCTGGGCAATGACTTTAATTTATTGTTATCAATATTAATAAAGCTGTGGACATATTGACCCATACATCAGTGTCAGTGTGTTTTGGGGGTAAGTTTTGGGGAGGAATTCCACCTGCCCATATGTCGACTATGCGCCTGTCATGTTAAAAGCAAATACTTGGCAGAATCTCTTTATATTTTCTAATCAGAAATCTGTCTGTAAATTCTTAATGAAAGATTGTTCTTACGTTTCCAGTTAACATTACATAAATAACCACTCCGAAGCTCCACCAGTCCACAGATCTTGTATATGTCTTGCGCTTGGCCATTTCAGGAGCCAGGTAATTAGGAGTTCCACAAATGCTGTTTATTCTATCTCCGTATCCAATTCCTCAGAAATAGTGAAAATAGAATTGTATATAAGTTGAGGCAATTTACATTTGGATATGACTTTCTTTAGGTTTGTTGCTGCCGCAACTTCTCATATCATCTCCGTCCGAATCTGGATTTATACCAATAATACAAATGTGAAAATTTCAATTATTGCAGTGGCAGCACCGGGGCTGGGTCTGGCTATCAGGAAAATACTCAAATGTAGTTTGACAAAAAAACACAAAACAGACGTACTTTATAAACTTACACTACACTTTAGTCACAAAGACTTTAAAGGAACACTCCGGGCACCATAAAAACGTAATTGAAGTTGTTATGGTGCCAGGAGGCCTCCAGAGCGCACTCCTATCTACAGTAATCAAACCGTTCCTGAACTGTTTAATCTTAAAGTGAGCCTCCATCGCCGATCACTACTCCCCTCCAGCGGCATCCGGCTTCTGAAATGACAGTTTTCAGAAGCTTCGAGTGCCACTGGGCAGGGGGACCGCTGATTGGCTGGGAGAAGTCAGCAGACGCTCTCAGCAATCAGTCACTGCCCATTCATAAAAAAATGGCTGGAAAAGAAACGGGAGGCTCACTTAGGAATAATTTGAATTTAAAATAAATGCTCTTATTTTTAATGTTAGAAAGTTCCTTTATGTCTGTTTTGGAATTAAGCACACCATTTATAGACGTCCTATTATATGTTAAATGGCTGCTTAAAGGAAAGATAACTGATTTGAACCTAGTAAGTGTGACCTTTTTTGTATCTAAAATGATATTAGAGCATTATATTCACCTTCTTTAGAGAGACCATAGTCAGTTATCTTCGCAAATCCTCTCTCATCCAGAACAATGTTTTCGAGCTTCAGATCTCTAGATTAAAATGTAGAAAAGGAAGTTTTATTCATTTTACATAACACTAGAAGCACTTAGGATAGCTCTCACTGTGCAGGCTTTTTAATGGGTTCAAATTAATAACTTAATCTAGATAAATAAACTGGGTTAGACAGACTGTGTGCCGTAAATAACACTTAAATAACGTGTAGTTTAGTTTTTATAGGCTTACCTGTGGACGATGTTTTGTTCGTGTAAATACTCAAGTCCAAGGACGACACATGCAGAATAAAATCTGATGAAAAAGAAATACACCAATTGCTTTCTAGAAGATACAGTGCTTGTACTATGACATGGTTTTATTCCATATATCCTAACTCTGTATTCTGACAGATTACATTAATTCCCAGGTTTCCTCATGTCTTTCACTGCTAGTGTGTTATGTATGAGCTGATACAATGGCGATTGGTCGTTTATCACTTACAGTGGGTTCCAGTCACCAATGCCGATACTTGCAGAGTCATTAGCCATAGTTGGTGCAGACAGCGGTGTATGTGGCCAAAAGTAACTGCTCTGATCCAGCATTGACACATAACGGTAAAGAGATATACAGCAGCTCATAGTATATAAAGTTATACAGTTTGAAGTCATTCTAAACTAAATAAACACAACATTTAAACAAAGTGTGATATCCCAGAATTAATTCATAATCTGACAAGACGTTATGGAAGGTATAGCCCAGCTCAAGCCACCATCTGTAGAACATTGGATGAGATATCGATAAATGGACACAATGCTGCTTATACTCACACTGCTCTGGGTTCTGAGAATGGGCCGTAGTTGTTATCAAGGCATGTAAGAAGGTCGCCCCCTGCTGCATACTCCATAACAAAGCAGGCGTGATCTCGAGTGTGGAAACACCCAAACAAGTTCATAAGGAATGGGTGCCGCCTATTACTCACTGTCTGGAATATCCGCTTTTCACTCAGAAGGCTGGAAAGGAAAATAAAAGTTAAAAGTCTATTTTCTTCGACTCTAAAATCAAATGAAAAAAACCCACACAGAATTCATTACTGCATTCACTGACTTGTTGAACTGATGTGGTGATTCTAAGTTTACTTTTTTTATGAATTTCAGGGCGTACATGTTGGTTGTTTCCTTGTGCTCGGCCAGCAGAACCTGAAATTAAAGAATAAAGTGTTGTGCTATCCTGAATTTAAGACATCTGTTATATCGAACTAGAACTCGAATTCCACCATAAACTTACTTTCCCAAATTGCCCTTTCCCCAACACGGAGCAAAGCTGGAAATCCTGCATTCTGAGAGTAGGCCGACCCTGAGTACACACAGCAGGTAAGTAGTCATGTGATAGGTCTTCAGAATTTCCAGAAACACTATTATCCAGACTAGAACAATTAGGTTCACTCATTTCATCTGGTGTCATGATGAATCTGTCATCAATGCTACATCCATAGCTACCTCCAGAATCCTAGAAAAGAAAGTCAGACACGATAAAAGGGTTTTATCGTCACTTCTCTGGAAAGTGCGCCATTGAATAAAAAATTGAAAATCACATACATGTTAACAGTTTTTCACGAGATGTTTTGTTTTCTTTTTGTTTAGTTCTGGCACAGCCAGGGCACACAATGCAAATGAAGAGGACATATAGAAACATTGTTTCATTTCTCCTCCTCTCTGTATGATCGCTTTGTGCTGACAGCCAGGTGCAAAGGGCGGAGCTTTTAACGATGACTGACAGGGAGCTAAGATGGTGGCGCCCAGTTACAGGATAGAGAGGTGTGGATTTCTACGTTTAATTTTATCGTTCACATTTCACAAACATATAGTAAATATAATATTAAATGTCCTGGGAAGTGATTGTTACCCTTTGATAAACCATCAGACGCTCTGATTTATTTACTAAACCCAGAGGTCAGCAACTCAATTGATCAAGAAATGCAAATTAATGTATACATTTCATACTTTCTATCATTTTTATTTGATTCATTTCATTTTTTAAAATGTGTGTTTATTTTAATTTGACAAGGGAGCAGAGACTATGTATGGAGCAAACTGTGAAGGCCATAACCCTCTCTCCTTTTATAAAGGAATATCAGCCATAATCTCCACTAGAAAGCTCACCCTCGGTGTTGGGGGTTTGTATGATTGAGTCTGAAACATATTGATCAATAAAGGAAAGGAAGCACGGGGTAGTGAAAAGGAAGCTAGGTTTGCTGAGAGTGAAGAGAGAAGCAGTGAATGTGGGAAAATAATGACTTAAAGGGAACGTTAAGCGCCATAACCATTCTAGCTCGCTGTAGTGGTTATAGTGACTAGAGTGTCCTGCCGTTCTCCCTGGTTTAATGTTTAACCAATTAGATTCTCCCAAGTACCTCGATACCTCCCCCTCCTCAGTCTTACTGATACCAAGGAATTACCATTTCTGTATCAATACCAATTTTATACAACCTAATGGCATTGATTGTGTTGAGCTGTCCTACATTTGTTAAGACATCTGTTATATCGAACTAGAACTGGGATTCCACCTTAAACTTACTTTCACAGATTGCACAGAGCGATACTGAAAGTCCTGCATTCTGAGAAGCTGATCCTGAATCCACATAGCAGGTAAGTGGTCATGTGGTAGGTCCTCGAAATTTTCAGGAACGCTATTATTCAGTCTAGAACAATTAGGCTGACTCATTTCATCTGGTGTCACGATGAATCTGTTATCACTGCTACATTCATAGCTATCTCCAGAATCCTAGAAAAGAAAGTCAGACACAATAAAATGGTAGAGAAAACTAAAGGAAGCTAGGTTTACTGGGAGTGAAGAGAGAAGCAGTGAATTTGGGAAAATAATGATTAAAAGGGAATTGTTAGAACCATAACCATTCTAGCTCACTGTAGTAGTTACATTAATTACTGTTAGAGTGTCCTGCCGTTCTCCCTGGTTTAATGTTTAACCAATTAGATTCTCCCAAGTACCTGGATATCTTCCCCCTCCTCTGCCATACTGATAGTGAGGGATTAACATTTCTGTATCAATACCAATTTTATACAATCTGATGGCATTGATTGTGTTGTGCTGTCCTACATTTATTAAGACATCTGTTATATCGAACTAGAACTGGGATTCCACCTTAAACTTACTTTCACAGATTGCACAGAGCGATACTGAAAGCCCTGGAATTTGAGAAGAAGCTGATGTTGAATCCACATAGCAGGTAAGTGGTCATGTGGTAGGTCCTCAGGATTTTCAGGAACGCTATTATCCAGACTGGAACAATTAGGGTGACTCATTTCATCTGGTGTCACAATAAATCTGTTATCACTGCTACATTCATAGATATCTCCAGAATCCTATAAAAGAAAGTCAGGCACAATTAACGTCGGCTTTTGTTGTCACTTGTCTGGAAAGTGCGCCATTTAAAAAAAAACTACTGAAAAATCACCTTAATGTTAAAATTTTTCATGAGATGCTCTGTTTTCTTTGTTTTTTGTTCTGGCACATGCCAGGGCACACAATGCAAATGAAGAGGAGATATAGAAACATTGTTTCCTTTCTCCTCCTCTCTGGATGCTCTCTCTGTGCTGACTGCCAGATGCAAAGGGCGGAGCTTTTAACGATGATTGACAGGGAGCTAAGATGGAGGTGCCCAGTTACAGGATAGAGGTGTGCATTTCTATGTTTTATTTTATTGTTCACATCTCACAAACACAAGTTAAATATATGGATAAGGAAATAGCTTTTTGATCCAATGAGATATCTGACTGCCATTTTGGGATTTTCTCCAAGTTTGTTGCAAAATAACGAGGAATTACCATTTCTGTATCAATACCAATTTTATGCAACCTGTATAGCATTAATTGTGTTGTGCTGTCCTACATTTATTAAGTCACCTGGTATATCGAACTAGAACACCATCATACACTTACTTTCACAGATTGTCCCTCCTCCAGCATAGAGCAATGCTGGATGTCCTGCAATTTGAGAAGAAGCTGATCTTGAATCCACATTGCAGGTAAGTGGCCATGTGGTAGGTTCTCAGAATGTTCAGGAACGCTATTATCCAGACTGGAACAATTAGGGTGACTCATTTCATCTGGTGTCACGATGAATCTGTTATCAATGCTACATTCATAGATATCTCCAGAATTCTAGAAAAGAAAGTCAGACACAATAAAATTATAGAGAAAACTAAAAGAAGCTAGGTTTACTGGGAGTAAAGAGAGAAGCAGTGAATTTGGGAAAATAATGATTAAAAGAGAATTGTAAGCACCATAACCATTGTGACCATTCTAGCTCACTGTAGTAGTTACATTAATTACTGTTAGAGTGTCCTGGCGATCTCCTGGGTTAATATCAAACCAATTAGATTCTTCCAAGTACCTGGATACCTCCCCCTCCTCAGTCATACTGATAGTGAGGAAGTAACATTTCTGTATCAATACCAATTTTATACAACCTGATGGCATTGAGTGTGTTGATCTGTCCTGCATTTGTTAAGACATCTGTTATATCGAACTAGAACTGGGATTCCACCTTAAACTTACTTTCACAGATTGCACAGAGCTTTGCTGTATGTCCTGCAATTTGAGAAGAAGCTGATCCTGGATCAACATAGCAGGTAAGTGGTCATGTGGTAGGTCCTCAGAATGTTCAGGAACGCTATTATCCAGTCTGGAACAATTTTGCTGACTCATTTCATCTGGTGTCACGATGAATCTGTTATCAATGCTAGATTCATAGCTATCTCCAAAATCCTATCAAAGAAAGTCAGACAGAAAAAATGTTGGGTTTTATTGTCATTTCTCTGAGCTGGCGCCATTGAATAAAAGACTGAAATCACCTACATGTTAACCTTTTTTTCAGGAGATGTTCTGTTTTCTTTGTATCTGGCACATGCCAGGGCACACAATGCAAATGAAGAGGACATATAGAAACATTGTTTCATTTCTCCTCCTCTCTGGATGCTCTCTCCGTGCTGACTGCCAGATGCAAAGGGCGGAGCATTTAACAATGATTGACAGGGCGCTAAGATGGAGGCGCCCAGATACATGATAAAGAGGTGTGGATTTCTACATTTAATGTTATTGTTCACATCTCACAAATACATGTGAATTATAGGGATAAGGAAATGGCTCCCTGATCCTAGGAGATATGACTGCCATTTTCTTTCCTAGTTTGTTGTAAAATAGTGAGAAATTACAATTTCTGTATCAATACCAATTTTATACAATCTGATGGCATTGATTGCGTTGAGCTGTCCTACATTTGTTAAGACATCTGTTATATCGAACTAGAACTGGAATTCCACCTTAAACTTACTTTCACAGATTGCACAGAGTGTTGCTGGATGTCCTGCATTCTGAGAAGAAGCTGATCTTGAGTCCACATAACAGGTAAGTGGTCATGCGGTAGGTTCTCAGAATGTACAGGAACGCTATTATCCAGACTGGAACAATAAGGGTGACTCATTTCATCTGGTGTCATGATGAATCTGTTATCAATGCTACATTCATAGAAATCTCCAGAATTCTAGAAAAGAAAGTCAGACACAATAAAATTGTAAAGAAAACTAAAAGAAGCTAGGTTTGCTGGGAGTAAAGAGAGAAGCAGTGAATGTGGGAAAATAACGATTAAAAGGGAAGTGTAATGGGGTCTGTTCTATTCTATTTAACATGTTTATAAATTATCTTGAAGAAAGCATTGAAAGCCATGTTTCAGTGTTTGCAGATGACACAAAGCTCTGTAAAATAATACAATGTGAGCAAGATATTACTTTGCTGCAGAGGGATTTAGATAGACTCGGGGACCGGACATTCAAATGGCAGATGAAATTTAAAGTTGAAAAATGCAAAGTTATGCACTTCAGCATAAAGAATACACAAACAACGTATACCCTTAATGGAAGCGAATTAGGGATAACAACACACGAAAAGGACTTGGGAATGGTTATAGACAACAAACTATGCAACAATGTGCAATGTCAATCAGCAGTGGCCAAGGCCAGTAAGGTATTGTCATGCATGAAAAAGGGCATTCATTCTCCGGATGAGAATATAATTGTGCCTCTTTATAAATCACTGGTAAGACCACATATTGAATATGCTGTGCAATTTTGGGCACCTGTTCTAAAGAAGGATATTATGGCACTAGAAAAAGTGCAGAGGCGGGCTACAAAATTAATAAAAGGAATGGAACATATCAGCTATGAAGAAAGGTTAACAAATTTAAACCTATTTAGTTTAGAAAAACGTTGCCTGAAAGGGGATATGATAAAATTATACAAATATATTCGGGGCCAATACAAACCATTGTGTGGAAAACTATTCACAATCCGGACTTTACATAGGACACGAGGTTATGTGTTTAGACTGGAAGAAAGAAGATTTTGTCTAAGGCAAAGGAAAGTTTTTTTTTACTGTAAGAACAATAAGGATGTGGAATTCTCTGCCTGAAGAAGTGGTTTTATCAGAGTCCATGCAGATGTTCAGCTACTAGATGCATACTTGCAAAAACAGAATATTCAAGGATATAATCTTTCAATGTAGGGTAATAACTGCTTGATCCAAGGATAAATCGGACTGCCATTCTGGGGTCAAGAAGGAATTTGTTTCCTAGCTTGTTGCAAAATTGGAAGTGCTTCAAACTGGGTTGTTTTGCCTTCTTTTGGATCAACAGCAAAAAACAAATGTGAGGAAGGCTGAACTTGATGGACGCAAGTCTCTTTTCAGCTATGTAACTATGTATGCACCACAACCATTCTAGCTCGCTGTAGTAGTTACATTCCCCCTCAGCTGTCCCGACTGGACAGACATAACATTTATAGCGCACATTATCACTGTGGCGAAGGGTGCAGTCACTGGATGCTAGCCAAAGTCCAGTGTCAAAATGCTCCCAAATGGTTTGACAAAAAAGTGGGTTAGTAGCCACAGACTCTCTGCACTAGAACTACTGCACTAAGCTATAATGGTTATTCTATGTAGAGTGTACATTTCAGTTTAAGGAATAAAAACAACCAAAATAAAGTCAGCACATCTTTACCTGAGCCAGTATGTCCGGGATCTCAATATGGAATGAAAACCAACTCTGATCACTGTGTAGAAATGATTGACTTGGAGCAGGAGGTGGCTCTGAGTCAAACTCCACATCCGGTGGGATAATTGGTTTCATATCAAAGTTTGGAATATCGCTATCAGAAGGAAGAAAATAATAGTTTATCTGGTTTAATCGTTAAAATATTATGGCAGATTATCATAGCTATATACTCATTATATTTTAGACATTGATGCTGCTATATACAGTACATTATTTAAAGGAGACCCCAATAATACATATTACTAGGGTTGCAGATTTCTATGTTTTTGCACCGTATAGAATTCTGCATTCCTGTGTGACATCCAAAGTACTTTCACACCCTGCCTAGCAGAATGCAGAATTCACAGAGTCCTGCAAAGAGAAGGAGATCTGGCGACTTGTAGACAGCATTATAAAATGAATCTGTGACTGATACACATGCTAAGAAATGTGTAGACAGCAGTAGGCAAACATATGTCGGACTTATAGATAATTCAACATGTATAGTACTGTGAACTGGGAGGGATTCAGGTTCTAACAACATTGATTAGAAAGATATAAAGTGAATACCCAGCCGGCTCTGGCTCCTGTACGTCTGTCACCAATAACGAAGGGGCAAGAATATTAATGTCCGTCTCCGGAACTGGTAACGATGTTTCTTCTGTAAAGGTTTAGACATAACATAATGTAAGTATTGTATATCATTCACAGTGATCAATGATACTATTTTCACCTCAATGCTACAGAGAGTAAAACAAGAACCACAATCTCCAATCGTAGATCTTTATGATATTTAATTTTATAGAAGAATCAATTAGTTTTTCAAACACTAATAATGCTTATATGTAAACCCATTATATCATGTATAACTCATATATGTATAAACTAATAATGTCAGTAGTATTGGAGGGGACACAATAAATGTTCAGTAGATATATATCCTGTTTATATACCGTATAGCTGAAAGGAAGCATGCACCTCCCGCGGGATGGCTGTTAGAATTGATGCGCATGCATCACCTGCCTGTCAACATTTGGAATGTGATGTCCCACAATGCTTAGCGAATAAATTCACAGTGCTGGGCACATTTGAAGTTGCCTTTCTCAGAGACTATTGCAGTAATTCAGAGAACAATTAAGAATTGTCCATGTAAAGGACCATAGGCGGTTTTCTTTCATATGAACGGCATGTTAATCATAGAGCTGCCTCGTTTCTAGAATGTTCATTATATCTATATATATTTTAATGCCCTTTATATTCAGAATTTTGATATGTCCTTAAAGAAGACATTATGCTCCCAGAACCTATCAACCCAAAGGTCACTATTTGGAATTTCACACATTTGTTCCCTTGGAGGAGCACCTGCAAGTCCCTCTCATGTCAGCATTGATGACCATCCCAACTGGTGTGTTGGCATGAGATTCAGGAAGTGTCTTTTCCATCTGCTTGTTTCTAGGTGAGCATAGATTTCTGTATTTTTCCAGACGCAGGTAGGTGTATGTCATTAGTTTCTCTGCCAATATTCTGGTCACTGACCTTGATTTGATATAAATGGCTTGAAGCATGCAGCAGAATGCATGTTTGATTTACACTAAGTCAGGCTTTGATCGCCACCTTAATATGTAAGTTTTAATATCTCTCAGTGAACTATTTGATATAAAAGCTATTTTTTAAAGGGACTGACTAACAAGAATTTATCTTGTAAACTGTTTTGCAAATTATTTCAGGATATTACTATTATCCCTTATATAGCGCTAATATATTCTGCAGTGATTTACAATTATAGGAAGGGGATATGTAGGTTTGATGAAGTTCCTGCTCAACGTAGATCCATTGAGCAATTAATCCTACCCACTGACACTTACTGGCAAGGTCTAAACCAGGATTCAAACCTTGGTCTCCCAGTTCTAAGGTAGTAACATTCCCAGTGCTTTAACCGGCTCATGTACAGATGTCTAAGATATATGTTTTGTAAATAATATAAAATGTATTTGCGTGTTGGTATAACTCCGTTTGCTCCCAGTTCTAAGAGGATGTCTATCTTCTGTCTGTACTCCCACCTCAGATGCTCACCTTCAAGACTTTTCTAGGGCTACACTGTTCCTGTGGAACTCCCTTCCCTTCTCCGTTAGATGCACACCCAGTCTCCACTCCTTCAAAAAAATCATTAAAAGCCCACTTCTTCACAAAAGCATATCGGTTAAACTGTTAGTAGCTCCCGACTGATTCCTCTCCTGCAACTGTCATTACTTCCCTATACTTCCCTTAGCTTTTGTGTCACTTTACCCCACTCCCTCTAGCATGTAAGCTCAATTTGCAGGGCCCTCAACCCCTCTGTAGCTGTGTGTCCAACTTGTCTGGTTACAATTACATGTTTGTTAGTCCACCCACTGTAAAGCTTTGCAGAATTTGCTGGCGCTATAAAAATAATAATATTACTAATAATCTGTACATTTCCTCACAAATCCTTGGAGTATAGAGGTCTATGGGACACACCGCTCTCTCATACCTTCCTGTAAGAGAGTTATATCTTGCAGTAGTGGTTATGGTGCCAGGCGTACCCTGGACCCCATTATAAGAAGTCAAACCGTTTTTGACCAGTTTTCATTGTTGCCCATAAATCTTCTTTTAAACTACATATGAGGTTACTGAACCTTTACCTTTAATGATAGACGTTTCTTCCAGAATTAAGTTGCGTAAACTGTCTATTTTATTCTCGCTGTCTTGTAGTATTTTCTGGACAGCGGTAAGATGTTTGACATTCTGTAACAGCAATAAGAATAGTCAGATAATTGAGTGAGACGTAGGAAGAAGTGTAGCCTCAATTACCCCATTCTAGGAAATAAGCCCTGTCTGCTCACACCCCAGGACAGACACGGACTATGTTTTGATCTAATTATTACCCCTTAAACAATGATTTTCACCCAGATGTCAAACACCACAGTGCTTCTATGCAGGCAAACTAAATTATAGACACATGCATTATGGAAAAAGAGAAACATTATAATCTTTACAAAGAGAAATAAATACACATTGGTTGCATGCTTTGCAATTAGAAATATTCAAAATAATTAATGGCCGATCAAGAAAAGCTCATGCCTTCAACTAAATAGTTGAGATGGTGTCGGCAAACTCATGGAAATTTAGTTTCTATCGCATCTCTTGATTCCAGGAACAAATATCACCAGCATACTATTAGCTTAAATCAGATAAAATGCTGTTGGGCTGAAAAAACGTAATCATTGTACAACGTGTTTTCACCTCTCGCCCATCAAAAAAAAAAGTTTAAAGATTTTTTCCTGTCTCTTATTTAAATGCAACCAACTTACTTTGGAATGCCCATTTGAATATGCACCGACCATAATCTCTGCTCCATGTTTCACCTTCAGCTCAATGCTCAGCTGTTTCTGCAAAGCAGTCAGCTTCGCGTTATCTGCCTGGGAGCTGGTGTCATCTTTAGGAGCAGCTGAGATCTCTGGACATCACGGAAATTAGTAACAAGAAAAAAAAGTACAGAATTTAGAAATGTCGGCAGACAGTTTCACTTAGTAAATAAAAAAAGGCAACAATAGTAACATCTGTAAGTAAAGCTATTGTAATCTACACAAAACCTGAGAGCAGCAGAAAATCAACAAAAACAACAAAAATCACAGCAGCTAAACGTCCCCCGTGCTTGATGACATCACAGCGGGACGGGATGAACAGGATTCTCTTTGAGGTGTCACGTCATAAACTCATCCACTAACTATTCCAGCTTCTATATATGTCAGTAAGATTGCCATTATTATAGCCAGTCACAACATAAATGGGGTCATTCTATAAGCCACATTGTAACTCTGTGTGTTTTCACAACCCCCCCATAAACGGCTCTCATAGGGAATAATGCAATTACCAGGATTGGGTGAGAGATTTCCCATCTAAACAGAGCTCACTGGAGAAGCTGCCCATTTTTGTTTTATGTTTCTGTAAAACTAACAAGGCTAAGCTTTCCTCAGCCAGTATTTATTTTATTCTGCACGTTTTCACGCTGTATAATGTGGCTGATCTGATGCTCAGTAAGTGATATTTTCTATAAGTCAGTCTACAATCTCATACAGCACATCACATGAGTGCAGTAACTGATCCAAAGTTACGATTTGCTGTTTAAAGTCTCTAAAACATCCATCTGATTATAAAATAAAAATAAAAATAAAAACAGTACTGCTAACGTTCCTCTATATATCTGTAGGTTACATTTACATGTTGGATGCGTAACATAATATTTATACATGTTCTCCAGGAAATGATTGAAATATATTTACAATAAACAAGCACATACACACACACTCATTAGAAGGAAACACAAAGTCTCGGAATGTACCTTCTGCGTCTGGCACAACAATATGCGCATTGCGCTCTTGAAGTTTATTGTAAAGATCATCCAGTTTCTTTTGAGATGTTTTGAGAAATTTGTTGACTTTTGCAAGATGTTTTTTCTTGGATGTAGCCTTTACCAGGTTTCTGGCTCCTGCTGTAATTTTAAGTTCTTTTTGAATTTCCTGTTTGATCTGTTCCCTAACTTTATCAATATCCGGCTGAGCTACATGTTTAGGGATGTTCTTTGATGACCCGCTATTAGCTGCCGATACGATACGTTTAGGAGAGTTCAGATCGATTGAGGAAAAACTACCATTTACAGCTGAGCCCTTGGCAATTTTAGGAGAGTTTGGAATAATTGGACACTCTATAAATAAAAATAATAAAAAAGACAGTAGTCAAATCACAATGTAGATAGACAATATTGTGCATTCACTGGTTTGAAATATCACACAATACAAGTAAGGCAACATGACAAATTATAGGATCTTTTAATACATACACTTTTATTCAGACACTTCATGGACCATAATATGTTATGTGCTCTCAAATGTTTTGGTTCCCGAAGTTTCCCTATCCCTGCTTTTATCTTTCTGATAATTATAACTACAACATAATATTATTCCCTGCCTTGTCCTATATCTTTTAAGCCCTTAAAGGACCACTCTAAGCACCCAGACCACTTCAGCTTAATGAAGTGGTCTGGGTGCCAGGTCCCTCTAGGATTAACCCTTTTTTTTATTAACATAGCAGTTTCAGAGAAACCGCTATGTTTATAATAGGGTTAATCCAGCCTCCAAATCCTCTAGTGGCTGTCTCACTGACAGCCGCTAGAGGCGCTTGCGTGATTCTCACTGTGAAAATCCCAGTGAGAGCACGCAAGCGTCCATAGGAAAGCATTGTAAATGCTTTCCTATGTGACCGGCTGAATGCGCGCGCAGCTCTTGCCCCGCATGCGCATTCAGCCGAAAGGGAGGATCGGAGGTCGAGAGCTCCCCGCCCGGTGCTGGAATAAAGGTAAGTTTTAACCCTTTACTCTCCCCAGAGCCCGGCGGGAGTTGGTCCCTGAGGGTGGGTGCACCCTCAGGGCACTATAGTGCCAGGAAAACAAGTATGTTTTCCTGGCACTATAGTGGTCCTTTAAGGATGGAGGAAATTATACAAGTTCTGTTCAAAACAAAACCTTGAATTTGAGATATATCTTGTTTAACCATAGCTTACCTCTTTCATATTAAGTGAACCCACACGTATTACATACAATTTTGTTCGAGAGAAAGAGGATTTTCATTTTATAAAAATAAACTATTAATGCATGAAACATAATTTAATATGAATAAAATCTAAAAAAAAAAGTTTGAGAAATTAAGAAGTTCTCCGTGGCATTTTACCTTTAAATTTCATAATACTATTGACTTTAAGTGCAATAAAATGCACATATTTATGTCCAGCCATATACAGGTTTTATGGATTTTTGGAAAGTTACAGGGTTGCATATAGGGCTTCCCCCTTTACAGTTTTTGCACATTGAAATGTGTTGGTTTAGTTGCCTTTGAGGTGGTATGGCAGGCCAGGAATGAGAATTACCCCCATAATGGCAAACCAGTTGCAAATGTAGACAACCCAGGGTTTTGCCAGTGGGGTATATCCAATCTTTTAGGAGCCACTTAGTCACAAAATCTGGCCAAACATTTGCATTTTTTACAGAAAAGCTGCATTTTCTCTGATGATTTCATAGTCATTAAATGATTTACTCTTTTAAAACATACGTATTTGTTTTCAGCCAAGTCTCACAAGTACAACAGTAGCCCCCATGTACAGGTTTTACGGTGTTTAGGAAAGTTACAAGCTTAAATATAGGGCTTGTAAATTGAATTCACTAGACCTTCTGCCTGGGTTGTCAGGCAGGTCCCCCAATTTATAATCAACACAATCACACCATTATGTTAAAATAATACGTCAATATATACATTATATATATATATATATATATATATATATAATTTCATTTTACGTACATTTTGATAGCAGTATATATAAATATTGATATCGAAATGCACTTAAATTACATTTCTTCGGAGGAGCATTTGTTATGTTTACACATGAGAGGCAACCACTGGTTCCATTGAGTTATAAACACTACTGGAGTATGCAGCTCAATAAACAGTTTCTTCGGACTATTAGTGAATGAAACTACTGCCAAGTGCTAAACTACATACACCTGCTGAGTTTACGGGATATGCTTAGCATTGTCATTAAAAAGAATGGGAACATTCCAGATCTTTCCTGGACTCAGACAGTAGTGCATTATGGGTGGGGGGAGACAAGGGGTAAGGGGGTTAGGAGAGACTCACGAGATGGAAACTGCGTCTGAATACATACAAGTGGAACTACCTTCCCCAGAATATTAACTCTGCAATCTAATGTCCCAGAAATGTCAACATTGTATATTTTGTACAAACTTTGCAGGAAGCAATCAAACCAGAGAAATCTGAATGTGTCCTTCCTGGTAAAAAAAATGCACAGAAACCTATTCTTAAAGTTATAGGAGAAGGAATGTCCTGCTAGGAGAATTGTTACCATGCTTCTCAAAGATAGATATAACAGCCACACACACAATGTTTTAACATACCCGGAGGGTCCTCTCCTTTCTGCTCAACGTCATCACATTTCTTGCGTCTGGCACCCTGAAATGGCAAAAACAATCAGAAACCCAAATAAACTGCAATAAAAATGCTCAAAACTTTTTTACAGTCCATCTCATTGCTGCCACAGGGCCCGGCAATAAACTACTACAAACAACCTAAAGTAAATCTCATTGAAGTTGTTATAGTGCCTGGAGTCCCCGGAACAGCCTTATATTTAAGTGTTAAATTGTTTGTAAATAGTTTAACACTAAATATGTGCCCTCAGTAACCGTTCTCTCCCTCTTCTCTTCTATTCAGCTAATACAATAGTATTGGTACAGCCAGTAAGGAGACGGCAGAGATTGGCTGAGAGTAGCATCTGACAATTCATTAATGGTAGTTAGCAGTAGTGGTTATGGTGTTTGGAGTGGCCCTTTAAAGGAAAACACCAGAAACATAAAGCACTTCAGCTGGCTGTACGAAGCCTGTTACATTTGTGACCGTTTATCAAAGTGTTGATTTTAAATACACCACAGGCGGAGTATATTGCGCTATGATCAGTGTGATGTCATACCATGGATGGAGCATATGGGGGGTGGCGGAGGGGGGTTGGTCAGCAAAATGTTGTTTTGTCTAAAGTAGTAAAAAAAAAACTTGCATTGACCCTGTATGTAGCTAGTATAGGAAATGTTTTATATCGATTTCCAATCTATTGAGTAACTTTCATGGCTTCATCCACTGAACACTGAATTCAAGTTCATTGAAACCCAAATGGCAAAATTGAAGGTAAAATAGTTAAGCTGTCGTTACAGTCCAGTTGGAGAATTTTGAAATAATCAATTTTAATTGACTTTCGGGATTTAGTTTTCCATTTACCATTTCCTGTTTAGTATCTTGGGATGCCACTGTCTTGGAATTTTAATTTATTGAATTTCCTTCATAATTAATATATGTCTAAACCTTAGTGTGTGTAAACCATATAATAGACTTATTGAGTTTGTTCTAATTCTGATCACATATACAACTAGTTGTATGAACAAGGACAAACATCTCCCAGAATTGGATGTGAGTGGAACGATGGGCTTGTAGCTGAAACATTATTGCAAATTGTTGTAACTATAAAGAACACATTGAAGTGATACAGGAATGTGGAGACCATAGGCTGTCATGGGGATTTGAATATAGAAAAATTAGTTAAGCATTTAACTCCATTGAGATAAGAATACAATAATGATTTGCTTCTACCCCTCTAGTGATACATATCATTAATTTAAATATGGACCCACCCACAAACTTGGAGTTAACATGTTACAAACCCCAGTTAATGGTTTGGTTAATTGGAACCTTAAAGAAAACAAGTCATTTACTTACCTTTCGAAAGGGCAAACGCCGAATCCACGAGAAAACATTTCTATTTGCCATCTCTAGCAATTTGCTCACAACAACAGCTAAGCAGTGTCTACTGTCCAAGCCGTGTCTAGTGACTGCTGCAAACTGTGAGCATCAAGGGTGATGTTATATGATGTCACGATGATGTCACAGTGAGCAGTCACAATGGGTCACATGTCCCCACCAGCTTGACACACAAACAAATATAATTCACATATAAATCCACAAAAGTATACAAAAATGTATAACAAAAAGGAGAAACTCTATAAATTAAAACACCCCCCCACCCCCACCCCAAATGTATAAAGAAAATATTATAACATATTAAATTATATATATCAATATGTGTGAAATACAACCTGGTAATAAATAATAAAACCTGAAAAATTAAAATATACACAAAATAGTGTAATACAGCTACAAATAATCAAGAAAGGGGGCAGGGGCAGAGGGAGGTAGGGCACTCACAAGATGGTATTCAGTTATTGTTATTGGTATTTATATAGCGCCAACAGATTCCGCAGCGCTTTACAATATTATGAGAGGAAGGGTTTAACTATAAATAGGACAATTACAAAAAATTTACAGGAACGATAGGTTGAAGAGGACCCTGCTCAATGGAGCTTACAGTCCATAAGGCACATAACTCTCCACTTACTCCTATATAAATCCTCGGTTACCATCGGGGAGAGAAACATTCTCTTGGTGGGCAGCTCACAATAAAGAGACTGTTGGTAATCTAACGATAACAATGCTCTTACTTTTGCCTCACTTCAAGAAGCTGAGAATATCCCATATTCTGATTTTTTTTCATTATGTGCAGCTGAGACACTTTTGAGATTTGAACATATGTGTGTCACAGGTCTACGATACGAAGGCCAAATATCTATTATTTACCCAGCACTGTTACCAGCAAAGTACAAATCATAATGTAGTATTCAACAGGTTAATAAGATCTGGAGAGGAGGCAATTTTATGCAACATTTGGGTTGTACGGAGATGAGGTGGATGTTTGAATTTAATACACACATTCCCAACGGATTAAATAATTATTTTGAAATTTTGCATTTTTTAAATTAGATCTTTTCTTATATCGACCCCCTTTTTTTAGATTTAAAATTCTTAATTTTAAATTTACAAGATCCACCTCAAATTTATAATATCCACCTCATCTTCTTATCCCTATTTTTATTATTATTTTTAGTTTCATTGTGCTATATGTTATGCCCCTTGGTGTGTTAAACTCACTATATACAAATTTTTTTTTATGACACCTATTTGGTTTAATGGGGTGATATATGTATATTTTTAATATCACTTTTTCTTTCTGCAATGTATAGAATATATAATAAGATCAATACTATGAAAAACTCATGTTTTATTGTTTTCTTCCTTATCAAATCAATTAATTTGCTATTTAACTGTATGATTATTTATGAAATGCGGTGTCTTAATCAGACTAAAGTGGTCATCTGTATGAACATCTGTTATTCAATTTAAGATACTTGTTCTTAATAGATAATTTGTTCTACTAAAATATAGACTTCACTGTGTTTAGTAAATATATGATAACACATTGCAAGCAGTGTCACTTTAAATCACGGGACTTTTAAAAGCTTGGGAGAGATTGCATTATGCAAATCCAAGCTTTAAGATCTCACCAATAAGAGATTGGACATCTGCCAATTTATTACCTCTTATGGGCAAGTACTGAAATAGCTTCAAACATCCTGACGAAGCTGTCTGTGCACGGCGAAACGCATAGGCGTGACACAATTACGCATCCAGGTGGGCAGAGCTGAGCTTGACCGGGAAAGACGAATGGCATCCACACAGCTAAAACTACAACTCCACCAGATCGAAGCCGCCGAGAGTCCAGATCCACATGGGTAACCCCCATTGTATTGAGTGTGGTTGTGAGTAACGGGTACATGTACTGTCATTCTCACCATTTAATCTTCTAAGCGGCAACCTGATTGCATTTTGCTTTACAATATTTTAACTATACTTCAACTGTATTGCTTTTAACCTTTGGGTTTGAATAAATTGTTACTTTATCACTAGCTTATTAGCCATTATATGGATTTGACTAAATTTTAATTATGGAAGTGCAGTAAATATTCCATACAGATCTGCACTATTATTGCTATTTAGTGATGTCGCGATCATAACATTTTCGGTTCGCGAACGGCCGCTATTGCTGCCCAGTCACTACTGCAATAAAAGGGGTGGGCTGGCACACGTAAAATCCTGCTGCCCCTACCTGTGCCAGCCCCCCCCACCCCCCCTCCCCTGCAGTAGGGGCATGTCACCTAAACAGCGAGCAGCCACTGGCTGTCATTTAAATCAGTATTTTACATAGAAGTGAGTGAGAGCTATGGTAAGAGAGAGTACATGTAACAAAATGTTATAGTAAAACTATAACAATGTTGCAATAGGAAAAAGTAGCTATTTAGATCTAAATAGCTACTTTTCCCACGGTACTCTTACCAGCTCTCTCACTTTTATGTAAGTTTAAATGACAGCGAGCAGCCAGTGTCTGCTCGCTTTCATAAAACTAAATATAAATCAATATGGGGGTCAATAGGACCCCCATATTGATAAAAAGGAGGTTAAACCCTCCCCAATGTCCATACTCGCGGCATGCCGTGAGTAGGGGCATATCGCCTAAATTGACATTTTAAAACACTAGTGACTGGGCGGCTATTACCCAGTCGCTAGTTAAATAACGGTGGATCTGACACAGGTCCCCCTTTCCCCCATGATGGGGAACACACAAGTTAAAATGGGGGGGACATAGTGCCCCCCCTCCCCGGTCCCCAACCTTAAAATAATAATATGGAGGCGACCTAATGTCCCCCCCCGTCCCCACCCATTGCTGGCGGGTGGGGACCCTAATATAATAATTGTGGGGGGGACCTAATGTCCCCTCCGGTCCCCACCCATGAGCGGTGGGTGGGGACCCTAATTTAATGATTGTGGTGGTAACCTAATGTCCCCCCCGGTCCCCAACCCATTGCCGGCGGGTGGGGACCCTAATATAATAATTGTGGGGGGGACCTAATGTCACCCCCGGTCCCCACCCATGAGCGGTGGGTGGGGATGCTAATTTAATAATGGTGGGGGGGACCTAATGTCCCCCCCCCCGGTCCCTACCCATGAGCGGCGGGTGGGGATCCTAATTTAATAATGATGGAGGGGACCTAATGTCCCCCCCAATCCCCACCCATGAGCGGCGGGTGGGGACCCTAATTTAATAGAGGTGGGGGGGACCTAATAAAAAGTGACTAGGGGTGCCCAAACCCTAGTCACTCCCCCCCTACCCCAATAAAAAAATCCTACCTACCCTCCTCACCCTAATAATAGTGAGGGGCATGGGCGTAGGAACCCCAAAAAATCTGGGGGGATAGCATTTTTACTCGCCGGGTATATTCTTATTCCGTAAACTAGGAGTTGTTTATCCCATTGTACAGCGCTACGGAATTTGCAGTCGCTATATAAATGATTAAATAATACCATTAAAGGGTCACTACAAGGAAGGGGTTTTACTTACCCGGATACAGCGCCGGGATCCTCCTGATTAGAACCACCCCTACCCTTCCCATGAATATTAGAACCACCCCTACCCCTTCCATGCACAAAAGAACCTACCCCTTCCACGCATATTAACCCCCTACCCCTTCCATGCATATTAGTACCCCCCTAACCACTTCCATGCATATTAGTACCCCCTAACCCCTTCCATGCATATTAGAACCCACCCTACCTCTTCCATTCATATTAGTACTCCCCTAACCCCTTCCAATAATTTTTCTACCTCCCCCCTCCTCCCATCCATATTAGTAGCCCCCCTAAACCCTTCCAATTATTTTTCTACCTACCCCTCTCCCCCTATCCTTATTAGTAGCCCCCCTAACCCTTTCCAATTATTAACGCCAGTGCTGGAGTGCCGCCGAGTGCCGCCGTGTTTACATTAAAAGGCCTGCAGGGACAGGCTATAGACACCAGAACCACTACATTAAGCTGCAGTGCTTCTGGGGACTATAGTGTATCTTTAATGTGAGGTAAATTAGAGATTAGTGCCACGAATAATATGCTAGATTGCCTACTTACAACCAGATGATGATGATGATGGGCTCTAGCTGCAGTCTGGCTCCACTGGTCTGGTGTAGAACAGGCTCTCTGGGGGCTGTTTGTAACTGGTTCCAAAAATCAATGTTCTGTGAGAACGGGAAGCAGCTCCATTTTTTGGGGGCCCTTTACACAGCTCAAGGTCTGGGTCCCAGGGTCCACCTTCACGTTCCACCAATGAGTTTGTTCACAGGGGGTGGAGTGTGTAGGGGATGTCCTGATATGTGTGTAAGGAATGCATTGTGTGAATCTGTGTTTGTATGTGTAAGGGCTGCAAGGTGTGATTCTGTGTATGTACGGGATGCAGTGTGTGCGTCTGTAAGGGGTGCATTGAGTGTGTGTAAGGAATGCATTGTGTGTTTCTGTGTGTGTAAGGATTGCATGATTGTGTGATTGTGTGTGTGTGTGTGCACGGGGTGCATTGAGTGTGTGTGTAAGGATGAATTGTGTGTTTCTGTGTGTGTAAGGGTGGCATGATTGTGTGAGTGTGTGATGGATGTCAATCTCTCTCCCTCGTCACTCTCTTTCTCCCCCTCCCTCCCTCGTCACTCTCTCTCCCCCTCACTTGTCACTCTTTCTCCCCCTCTCTCCCCCTCCCTGTTTCTTCCCCCCCCCTCCCTGTTTCTTTCCCCACCCCCTCCCTGTTTCTTTCCCCCCTCCCTCCCTGTTTCTTTCTCCCCCCTGTTTCTTTCTCCCCCCCTCCCTCTCTGTTTCTTTCTCCCCCCCTCCCTCCCTGTTTCTTTCTCCCCCCGTTTCTTTCTCCCCCCCCTCCCTCCCTGTTTCTTTCTCCCCCCCTCCCTCCCTGTTTCTTTCTCCCCCCCTCCCTGTTTCTTTCTCCCCCCCTCCCTCCCTGTTTCTTTCTCCCCCCTCCCTGTTTCTTTCTCCCCCTCCCTGTTTCTTTCTCCCCCCCTCCCTGTTTCTTTCTCCCCCTCCCTGTTTCTTTCTCCCCCCTCCCTGTTTCTTTCTCCCCCCTCCCTGTTTCTTTCTCCCCCCGTTTCTTTCTCCCCCCTCCCTGTTTCTTTCTCCCCCTCCCTGTTTCTTTCTCCCCCCTCCCTGTTTCTTTCTCCCCCCTCCCTCCCTGTTTCTTTATCCCGCCTCCCTCCCTGTTTCTTTACCCCCCTCCCTGTTTCTTTACCCCCCTCCCTGTTCTTATAAAGCCTTGCCCCGCCCTGCAATTAAGCTCAGAGCACTGTGATTGGTCGGTTTAAACCAACCAATCACAGTGCTTTGACAGGTAAATGAAGAGACTGACAGTTAAGGCTCTCCATTTACCTATCACAGCGCTCTAATTGGTTGGTTTGAAGTTCAACCAATCAGAGTACTCTGCGTCATTTTACACAGTGTGGGAAAGTTCTTTGGAATTTTCCCAGCTGTAAAAGTGGCTAGCACTCTGATTGGTTAGTTTAAGTCAACCAATCAGAGTGCTAGCCACTTTTTAAAAAGAAGACATAAAATGTTAAGTATGAAATAGTTTTTTTTTCAGGTTATTTTTTTGCCCACCCCCTCACTATTATTAGGGTGAGGGGGGTAGGTAGGATTTTTTTTATTGGGGGTGGGGGAGTGACTAGGGTCTGGGCACCCCTAGTCACTTTATTTGTGGTCCCCACCCGCCGCTCATGGGTGGGGACCGGGGGGGACATTAGGTTCCCCCATCATTATTAAATTAGGGTCCCCACCAGCCGCTCATGGGTGGGGACCGGAGGGGGCATTAGGTCCCCCCATCATTATTAAATTAGGGTCCCCACCCGCCGCTCATGGGTGGGGACGGGGGGGGACATTAGGTCCCCCCCACCATTATTAAATTAGGGTCCCCACCCGCCGCTAATGGGTGGGGACCGGGGGGACATCAGGTCCCCCCACAATTATTTTAGGGTCCCCACCCCGCGGGCAATGGGTGGGGACCGGGGGGGACATTAGGTCCCCCCTGACATTATTATGTTAGGGTCCCCACCCGCAGGCAATGGGTGGGGACCAGAGGGGGGCACTATGTCCCACCCATTTTAACTTGTGTGTTCCCCACCTGTGTCAGGTCCTGTGTCATGTCCCCCCTTATTTACCTAGCGACTGGGCAGCAATAGCCGCCCAGTCACTAGTGTTTTAAAATTTAAATTTAGGCGGCATGCCGCGAGTAGGTACATTGGGGAGGGTTTAACCTCCTTTTTATCAATATGGAGGTCCTATTGGCCCCCATATTGATTTATATTTAGTTTTATGACAGCGAGCAGACACTGGCTGCTCGCTGTCATTTAAACTTACATAGAAGTGAGAGAGCTGGTAAGAGTACCATGGGAAAAGTATCTATTTAGATCTAAATAGCTACTTTTTCCTATTGCAACATTGTTATAGTTTTACTATAACATTTTGTTACATGTACTCTCTCTTACCATAGCTCTCACTCACTTCTATGTAAAACACTGATTTTAATGACAGCGCGCAGCCACTGGCTGCTCGCTGTTTAGGTGACATGCCCTTACTGCAGGGCGGGGGGGGGGGGGGGCTGGCACAGGTAGGGGCAGCAGGATTTTACCTGTGCCAGCCCCCCCACCCCCATTTATTGCACTAGTGACTGGGCAGCAATAGCTGTCCAGTCACTTGTAATTTTAAATTTGTTTAGGCGATATGCCCCTACTCGCGGCAATGCCTTGAGTAGGGGCAATAGGGAGGATGTAATCTCCCTGTTATCAACATGGGGGTCAGAGTGACCCCCATATTGATTTATAATTAGTGTGTAATGACAGTGAAATGAGGAGGATTTAACCGCTCATTTATTAATATGTGGGTCATAATGACCCCGATGGATTTTAATGCAGGGGGGGTGGTGGGGAGGTAGTAGCCTCATAGCCGCCAGTGTGGGGAGATTTAACCAGTGCAGGGAGACTCTTACAAACACAGGTTAAGTCACTTAACCCGTGCTTGTAAGAGTCTCCCTGCATCCCTGCACGGGTTAAATCTTAGATTGCAGGGAGATCCTGGGGATTAAGTTTTTACTCCGTGCTGTGGGGGTTAATTATCCCGCAGCACGGAGGCTAATTAAATAAACAAAAATGGAAAAGAAAAGGTAATCATTCGGCATTTCCCCTTTCCTTTCGTTTCCATTATCGTATGTTGCTCTTTCGTTTACGTTTCTGCTGACGAATACAAAAACCACAGGAATTTCGTCCAAAAACGCTTTCGTTCGAAAACAAATGCACATGTCTAGTAGACACTAGGTTCCTTTTTCCCCCATTAAACACGTAGGGCATAACTCCAATGTACATCTCTGAAGATAAGTATTGCATCACTCACGCTCTGCAGCACGAGGATACATTCTGTCTACAAAGTGCTCTACTGTGTCACAACACTTTGGCAAAACTGCTTGTTCTTGGGGTTCCCTCCACTTTTGACAAGCCTTCATATTGCAGTAGAAGTGCCCAGCAAGTCTTTTGATATCTCTCGATTATATAGAGATATATTGGAGTGAAAAATGTCGCCAATTAATTTTGAAGTTTCGGTTCATCTGAAATTCTGAAAAGATGCTTTTGAATGGATATCAAATCAGGGCGCTTTTAAACAGATAAGCTTCGTAATTTCGAACCCTTAAAATCGTCATTCCCACAAAAGGGTGTCAAACTAGGGAGCTATCTACTAAACACAGAAAAAAGGGGCTGAACTGAGTGATACAAACCCACTCATGTAAACCTAGTGGGGAGTTTAATATAATTGACTTGCCCTCAAACAATAGGGGGAACCATACAGATCTTAACAGAGTATACTAAAGGAAAGAAAGAGGTGTACAATAGAGTAAAGTCCAAGAACAGGCTGAAGTGTGATGGGTAATGGATGCACTCACATGGAGCAGAGCCTGACGAGGATAGGCTCAAATCACACCAGTGTTGGTAAAGTATGGCAATACCACAGCCTCCTCTGTATTCCCCTATTGTTGAAGGGTAATTCAGTTATATTTAGCGCTCCACTAGGTTTACATGAGTGGGTTTGGATCACTCGGTTCACCCCATTTTTTCTGCATGTAAGTGTGCGAAGTGTGCGGATACTAGCACGTGCGTTGTAGCTGCCATATATTAGGATTCTTTACTGGTTACATTAAGCTCCTTGATTTGTACAAAGCACTTGGTATCTACTAAACACACCTGAAAGATCAAAATTCATAAATGGACTTTTCTTAAATTTGATCGTTCTCCTATTTAGTAGACAATTCCCTAGTTTGTTATCCTTATGTGGGGCTGCCATATTGCATGGTATTGGATTAGGGAGCAGTTTAGTAGATAGCTTGCTAATTTGGAACTCTGTGGAATTGCCATGTGTTCTGGTTGTAGTCTTTTCCAAATGAAGTGATACACTGGGCAGAGCCCTTCAAAAAGCACCAATGCACCCTGATAGAGATAACACATACTATTTTATTTCTACCTCTGCAGAAGATATCCTCTCCTAAAAGTATTCTGCCAATGCCTCTTTTCTAGATTTCAAAATGGAGTATGCATCACCCTTTTCATGACTTTCTCCTTTACCAGTCACCGCCATCATATAGATTTGCACACTTTTTAATAGAAACATTTTTTATTTGAGAAATGTACAACTGAGAAGCATAAATGGAATCAAGTTGCATTTTAGTTACAGAGCTTTGAGACCTAGAATTTTATTGGGAATTTTAATAAAATATGTTCTCGCCAAGCATGCCCTATGAAATGTGACATCTTCAATTAGAAGAAGAAAAAAAAACAATTACAAAAAATAAGCTGGATCATTGAAAGCATCCTAGTAAAATCTCAAGGGATTAGATGTTTAGTAATCAATACAGCCAAAACCCTACGGCAATAAGAGGGCTAAATATATACAGATACATATTCATATCCTGAGTACTCAGAGTAAAATCCGAGATAACGTCCATTATTTTACATTCAAAATCCAGGAAAGTAGAGCTTCTTCAGAGATGTCTGTAGCATCCAGAGATGAATGGTACCAAGACCAGCAGGCAGCTGTAGTTTGGTAAAACACAGGGATGGCCAGACAGAGTAGTAGTACAACTCTCATAATGCCCAAAGACTTGCAAAGCAGCACTGGGGTTGTAATTCTACAACAGGGGGGGAGGGGGGAAGAGTTAATTTTTGCCACGCCAGGTATAGCGTATATACTCCACACATGTTTATTATTCGGCCAGAGAACTTACAATGTAATCATTTGGATGATGCATGCATACTTTAAAGAGACACTCCAGTTCCTAAAAAACTAAGTGGGCCTTTTTTCCTTTTACAAAACGTGCAGGTTCCAACAGAAATTGGCACGTTTATAAGTGAATCTTGTTGCACCCGCCCTGCACCTGCCTTGCAAAGATTCCTCATTGAGCTGAATTGGGAACTCTGATTGGACAGCCACAGAAATTGTGGGCGGGGCTAGAAGGGGAGGGATTGTAAAGGCTGCAGGCAATAACATTTTTGCAAGCTGTTATTACGTATACCCCAAAAAATAAATAAAAAAATACATAATTAAATGCATACATTCTTTCAATGGTGGAATAACTACTAAACAGTAATTTAAAAAATAATAATTTGGGCATTGGAGTGTCCCTTGTTACAGCTTTACAATGTTCGCCAACAGTGCATACACAGTTTTGCTATTTGCACAGGTGTTTTCTGAAAGGAATTCTACACAATGTAAAGTGCAATACACCAATTTTAACCCCTTAAGGACTGAGCCAAATGTGCACGTTGTGAACAAAACAAAACGTAAACAAAACCTGGCATTTGCGCTATCTGTCTGTCCAACCGTAATTCCTCTTTCATATTAAATGCACCCACACTTATTATATATCATTTTATTCAGGGGAAACAGGGCTTTCATTTAATATCAAATATTTAGCTATGAAACATAATTTAATTTGAAAAAAAGGGAGAAAATAAGAAATTTTGCTATTTCTTTAGTTCTACGTGACATTTTAACTGTCAATGTCATAATACTGTTTGCTTTTACTGCAATAAAATACACATATTTGTATTCAGAAAAGTCTCACGTGTAAAACAGTACCCCCTATGTACAGATTTTATGGTGTTTTGGGAAGTTACAGGGTCAAATATAGCACGTTACATTTGAAATTGAAATTCGCCAGATTGGTTACGTTGCCTTTGAGACTGTATAGTAGCCCAGGAATTAAATTTACACCCATAATGGCATACCATATGCAACAGTAGACAACCCAAGGTATTGCAAATGGGGTATGTCCAGTCTATTTTAGTAGCCATTCGGTCACAAACACTGGCCAAAGTTAGCGTTAGTATTTGTTTGTGTGTGAAAAATGCAAAAAAAGCCAATTTTGGCCAGTGTTTGTGACTAAGTGGCTACTAAAAAAGACTGGACATACCCAATTTGCAATACCTTGGGTTGTCAACTATTGCAAATGGTATGCCATCATAGGGGTAATTTTCATTCTTGGGCTATCATAGGGTCTCAAAGGCAACGTAACCAATCTGACGCTGTAACTTTTGAAAACACCATAAAACCTGTACATGAGGGGTACTGTTGTACTCGGGAGAATTCGCTGAACACAAATATTTGTGTTTCAAAACAGTAAAAAGTATCACAGCAATAATATCGTCCGTGTAAGTGCTGTTTGTGCGTGAAAAATGCAAAAAACGTCACTTTTACTGGCGATATCATCGTTGTAATACATTTTACTGTTTTGAAACTCTAATATTTGTGTTCAGCGAAGTCTCCCGAGTAAAACAGTACCCTCCATGTACAGGTTTTATGGTGTCTTGGAAAGTTACAGGGTTAAATATAGTGCTAGCAAATTAAATTCCCTATACTTTCGGCATGGGTTGTCAGGCAGGTCTCGCTAATTGTAATTAATTAAGATACCCAATTATGTAAAAATATTACATAAATATATATGTAGAATTAATATATGTATATATATATACGTATGTCTTTGATCCTGAGGAAAGTCCTCTATGCAGGACTGAAACGTTGATCGTTTTTAAAGATGTTCTAATAAATTTTGGCCTTTTAACAAGTGAGTGCTCCTGCCTCTTTTGGATGGATACATAACACTAGCCATGGCATGCTAGCACCCGATTTTTAAAGGATACTTCAAGCGTGAGTGCAGGAATACTTTGGATTTTTTGTATGTATGTATGTATGTATGTATGTATAATATATAATGTACCGTATATACTCGAGTATAAGCCGACCTGAGTATAAGCCGAGGCCCCTAATTTTACCCCAAAAAACTGGGAAAACTTATTGACTCGAGTATAAGACTAGGGTGGGAAATGCAGCAGCTACTGGTAAATTTCTAAATAAAATTAGATTCTAAAAAAATTATATTAATTGAATATTTATTTACAGTGTGTGTATGAATGCAGCGTGTGTGTATGAGTGCAGCGTGTGTGTATGAGTGCAGTGTGTGTATGAATGCAGTGTGTGTATGAGTGCAGTTTGTGTGTGTGTGTATGTATGTGCAGTGTGTGTGTGTGTGTGTGTGTGCAGTGTGTGTGTGTGTGTGTGTGTGTGTTGCAGAGCCTTGGTGGGGAGTGGGCAATTTGTTTTTATTTTTTTATTATTTTAATATTTTTTTATGATTAATTTTTATTATTTTATTTTATTTATTATTTTTTTATTATTTTAATATTTATTTTTTATTATTTTATTTAATTATTATTTTATTTTTTTCGTCTCCCCTCCCTGCTTGATACATGGCAGGGAGGGGGGCTCCTTCCCTGGTGGTCTAGTGGCATTGGTAGTTCAGTGGGGGGAGGAGGGGGCTGTCAGAGAGTTTACTTACCTCTCCTGCAGCTCCTGTCAGCTCTCTCCTCCTCTGCGCCGTCCGTTCAGCACCTCGGTCAGCTCCCACTGTAAGTCTCGCGAGAGCCGCGACACAGATCATATGATCTCATCAGAACTAAAAAACTAAGAATAATAATAGAACCCTAACTACAGGGCACAGGACTCTCTAGCTATTGCACTTTTTTTTACTTTTACCCAGTGCTATCAGATCTTGGTCATAGATACTTCAGGGCAAATAAAGGTGCATCTACAGACATTGTGGACCTTTATACCAATACTAGCTAACCTATGTTCTATATTTACAGAACCTAGGGACGTTCTACAAACCTGTGGAGCTATATCCAATCTGCGCAATCACCTGTTCTCTTTTTTGTTCATATATTTTAAGTGTTCTTGCATAGCAAGACCACTTAATGTTATCTCACATATATATTATTATTAAGTGTTCTTGCATGGCAAGACCACTTAATAATATATATGTGAGATAACATTAAGTGGTCTTGCTATGCAAGAACACTTAACAATAGATAATACAATAAATTTGGAACACTTAACGCGTTTCACCTAAACATAGGCTGTCTCAAAAGTGTATTACAAATATGCGATAATCCCTAATTTACAAATGTCCAGAAAGGTTGTGTGATTTTAATATTTTTCTGACTTTTCTCGAGAAAGCATCCCAAGCATCGATAACAACCAAGGTTACTCGTAGCTGTTTTGGTTTCATAACAGTGGTTGGGATCCATTTTAACTAACAAGTCCCTCAAGCTTTTGTTCCTCTTATAACTCATCATCGGCGGAACAGAAAACTCACTGGGGAGAGAAGTGTCATTACTGAGTACCCGCCAATTTGCATTAATAGACCTTATTAATGCTGTGGAAGCCGTGTTGTAGATAGTTGGAAAAAACAGACGTTGTTTTTTATTGTCAGGTATGGCTTCTGCATGGTGGCATCTTTGTAAGGCACTTCTCAATGTAGCTTTCTTATACCCACATTCCAAAAACTTATCCCACATGGTGTTGATTTGCTCTTGAGCTTTATCAGGGTCCGAGTTGTTCCTATAGACCTTTAAAAATTGCGAATAGGGCAAAGATGCTTTTAATGGGTTTGGATGAAAGCTCATGGTAAGTAGGAGTGTGTTTCGGTTGGTGGGTTTGGTGAACAGAGTATATGTTAATTTCCTATTCTCAATGCTCACCCTCGCATCCAGAAAGTCAACAGTTGTCGGACTAGCTGTCATTGTGAGCTCAATGTTAGGGCTTGCAATGTTTATTGAGGCTACCATATCAGAGGCTGTGTCAAAGTCCCCCTTTATGATTAAAAACAGGTCATCAATAAACCTCGCATACATCAGGATCTTAGTTTTAAATGGTTCCAAAATGTGTTCCATCTCAAATTTATACATAAAGCAGTTGGCATACATAGGAGCCATGGCTGCCCCATCGAGGTACCTGCCACCTGGCGATACCAACTTTTTTCAAATTGAAAATAATTACAAGTTAATACTGCTTCAAGTAATTCCATTGTATACTCAATAGGTGGGCCGTGATAAAATGGTGATTCGGCTAGTACTTGTCTTGCTGCTGCTATACCTTCGAGATGGGGAATGACCGTATATAGGATTTTGACATCGCAGGTCAGTAGCATAATTGGTTCAGAGGGTAACTCCACAGCTGAGATTTGTTGTAAAAAAGTGGGTGTATCTTTCAAGCAAGTAGTTAAGTTAGCCACTGTGTCTTTCATTAGAAAGTCTAACCACTGAGCTATTGGTTCTAAACCTCCTTGTTTAGCAGACACGATAGGCCATCCCGGAGGTTTCTCAACATTTTTATGTACTTTTGGTCAAGTATATAGAATTGGAGTCCTAGGATTCAGCTGTGTCAAAAACTCATAATGTTCACTGGTTAGATAATTGGCTTCCAAGCCTCTTTTAAATATCTTATCAAGGTGCTGCTGTAATTGTGCCGTGGGGTCCTTAGGAATCTGAGAATACGTCTGTCGATCTGATAACTGGTTAAGGATCTCATACCGGTAATCTGCATAGTCCAACACAACTATGCCTCCCTCCTTATCAGCTGGTCTTATCAGTATTTTTTCGTCACAGGATAATGATGTAATGATTTCTCTATCTCTGGTAGTACAGTTAGAATGTACCTTTTGCTGAGTTTTGAAAATATCCTTGACTTCTTTGTCTACAGATCGTAGAAACGTTAATCGTGGCCTGATTGGATATCGGATCAAACGTACTCTTCGGTTTAAATTTTGTTCTTTGGTCAATCTCTGTAGACGGATAATTTTTGAAAAAATCTTTCAATCGCATTGTGCGTCCAAATTATGTATGTAGATATATATACTATTTTGTTCTACGTGTATTTTGATATAAATATATATATTAATATCACAATACAGTTAGAACGAAATAACACACATCTATATATTTTAATTATTTATTTTTAATTATTTTTTATTCTTCTTTATTCCATAAAATGAGAATGTTTCGGTCCACACAGGGACCTTCCTCAGGATGAAATGACATGTCCAGCTAACCCAGCTAACCTCACTCTCACATGGCCGGGGGGGGAGCTGCAGGAGGAAGGATCTGCCGCGGGGACTCCCTGGGATCCCAGGTGAGTCCACCCAACTGCGATCGCCAGCGTGGGATCGCTGGCGACCGGGCATACTATTACGCCCTGCGGCGTTTAGAGCCGCTTAGAATAGGGCAATAGTACGCCCTCCGGTTTTAAGGGGTTAAGGCAATTTTAGTAAACAAAATAGGGGAAAAACAACCAAACAGCTTCCAAAGTAAAAATGCTAAAACAAAAGGTGAAAAAATTGTGTGAAAGCCCCGGGAGGCCATGTAATTTTAGTATTTTCTCGAGAAAAGTCAGAAAAATATTAAAATCACACAACCTTTCTGGACATTTGTAAATTAGGGATTATCGCATATTTGTAATACACTTTTGAGACAGCCTATGTTTAGGTGAAACGCGTTAAGTGTTCCACATTTATTGTATTATCTATTGTTAAGTGTTCTTGCATAGCAAGACCACTTAATGTTATCTCACATATATATTATTAAGTGGTCTTGCCATGCAAGAACACTTAATAATAATATATACCGTATATACTCGAGTATAAGCCGACCCGAATATAAGCCGAGGCCCCTAATTTTACCCAAAAAAACTGGGAAAACGTATTGACTCGAGTATAAGACTAGGGTGAGAAATGCAGCAGCTACTGGTAAATTTCTAAATAAAATTAGATCCTAAAAAAATATATATTAATTGAATATTTATTTACAGTGTGTGTATAATGAATGCAGTGTGTGTGTATGAATGCAGTTTGAGTGTATGAATGCAGTGTGAGTGTATGAATGCAGCGTGTGTATGAGTGCTGTGTGTATGAGTGCAGTGTGTGTGTATGAGTGCAGTGTGTGTGTGTATGAATGCAGTGTGTGTGTGTGTGTGTGTGTGTGTGTTGCAGAGCCTTGGTGGGGGGTGGGCAATTTTTTATTTTTATTTTTTTATTATTTAATTTTTTTATTATTATTATTATTTATTATTTTTATTTAATTTAATTATTATTATTGTATTATTTATTATTTAATTATTATAATTTTTTTATTATCACTAATTATTTTTTTTCGTCCCCCCTCCCTGCTTGATATATGGCAGGGAGGGGGGCTCTCCTTCCCTGGTGGTCCAGTGTCATTGGCAGTTCAGTGGGGGGGAGAGGAGGGCTGGCAGAGCTGTAACTTACCTGTCCTGCAGCTCCTGTCAGCTCTCTCCTCCTCCGCGCCGTCCGTGCAGCTCCCTCTGTCAGCTCCCAGTGTAAGTCTCGCGAGAGCCGTTACACTGGGAGCTGACCGAGGTGCTGAACTGACGGCGCGGAGGAGGAGAGAGCTGACAGGAGCTGCAGGACAGGTAAGTAACGCTCTCTGCAGCCCCCACAGCCCCAGTCTGTATTATGGCAATGCAAATTGCCATAATACAGACTATTGACTCGAGTATAAGCAGAGTTGGGGTTTTTTAGCACAAAAAATGTGCTAAAAAACTCGGCTTATACTCGAGTATATACGGTATGTGAGATAACTGCTATGCAAGAACACTTAATAATATATGAACAAAAAAGAGAACAGGTGATTGCGCAGATTGGATATAGCTCCACAGGTTTGTAGAACGTCCCTAGGTTCTGTAAATATAGAACACCAACATAGGGTAGTATGCTAGACACACAATATTAAATTGAGAAGCTTGGAAAAACTCACAATTTGTTGAGCATTTATAAGTTTGCTCTAAACTATATAGGCAGAGTGCATCAGTCAAATGTACATATATCAAGGCTAATAATAGTAATAATATATATAATAATAATAATAATTATAATAATAATATATATGTGAGATAACATTATTATTCTGGAGCAGCAAGTGATGTCATAGACAGTGCCTTTTGTACACCTGCTAATGTTTTTATAAATGTATGTTTTAATGTAACTGTGAAGCACTTTGGGCAACAACGTTGCAATTAAATGTGCTATATAAATAAATAATAACAGTTACTCCGCCCACTCCAGTTGTAGACTACTGGTAGAGGCAAGAACACTTCACACAATTTCCCCAGAAATTGTAGCTTTTCTAGTTAAATGTTCTGGCATAGCGAGACCACTTAATGTTATCTCACATATATTGTTATTATTATTATTATTATTAAGTGTTCTTGCATAGCAAGACCACTTAATGTTATCTCACATATATATTCTTATTCTTATTATAGCCAAATTTACCACCCTAACTCCTCCCACAGTTTTTACACTACATAGACAAAAATATACCAAAACGTGCGGATTGTTCCCGATTGGTGTGCTATTACTTTGTGGAACGTTTCGCCGAATGGTTCACGGAATATCTTCGTTCGAGGCAAAATTGGTCCCATAGGAATGAATGGCAAAATGTTCAAAGCTAGAGTGGGTACTGGCAAAAGCTGAAAAATCAGGACATGGTTTCTAAACTGCCACCACTCCCTCATTTTCAAGCCCACCTACACAAATCTTATATCAAAATGTTCAGCTATCCCTGCTGCCACTAGAATTGTCCACGGCTAAGCCATAGTCCTGATTGTTTTCACAATATGACCATTTGTTTGCAACTCACGCGTTCCATTGACATTCATTGAAACTCCACTCTGCAAAGCTTACATTTGAAGGGCAATTTCTAAACTGCGACTGTGCCTTCATTGTTAATATATCAGAGACATAACATGCATCAAAATGTAGGTCTGGGTCTTGTGATTCTCACAATATAAAGCTCTTTGCTGTAGGATTTATAGTTTTTAAAATACGACCGTTTGAAGATGAAAATCACCAAAATACTCTGACCTGTGCCAGGCTGGAGCAGCAAGTGATGTCATAGACAGGGCCTTTTGTACACCTGCTAATGTTTTTATAAATGTATGTTTTAATGTAACTGTGAAGCACTTTGGGCAATAACGTTGCAATTAAATGTGCTATATAAATAAATAATAACAGTTACCCCGCCCACTCCAGTTGTAGACTACTGTTGGAGGCAAGAATACTTCACACAATTTCCCCAGAAATTGTAGCTTTTCAAATGCTAGATGGAATAGAAACATAGAAACATAGAAACATAGAATGTGACGGCAGATAAGAACCATTCGGCCCATCTAGTCTGCCCAGTTTTCTAAATACTTTCATTAGTCCCTGGCCTTATCTTATAGTTAGGATAGCCTTATGCCTATCCCACGCATGCTTAAACTCCTTTACTGTGTTAACCTCTACCACTTCAGCTGGAAGGCTATTCCATGCATCCACTGCCCTCTCAGTAAAGTAATACTTCCTGATATTATTTTTAAACCTTTGTCCTTCTAATTTTAGACTATGTCCTCTGGTTGTGGTAGTTTTTCTTCTTTTAAATATAGTCTCCTCTTTTACTGTGTTGATTCCCTTTATGTATTTAAATGTTTCTATAATATCCCCCCTGTCTCGTCTTTCCACCAAGCTGTACATGTTAAGATCCTTTAACCTTTCCTGGTAAGTTTTATCCTGCAATCCATGAACCAGTTTAGTAGCCCTTCTTTGAACTCTCTCTAAGGTATCAATATCCTTCTGAAGATATGGTCTCCAGTACTGTGTACAGTACTCCAAGTGAGGTCTCACCAGTGTTCTGTACAATGGCATGAGCACTTCCCTCTTTCTACTGCTAATACCTCTCCCTATACAACCAAGCATTCTGCTAGCATTTCCTGCTGCTCTGTTACATTGTCTGCCTACCTTTAAGTCTTTAGAAATAATAACCCCTAAATCCCTTTCCTCAGATGTTGAGGTTAGGACTCTATCAAATATTCTGTACTCTGCCCTTGGGTTTTTACGTCCAAGATGCATTATCTTGCACTTATCCACATTAAATGTCAGTTGCCACAACTCTGACCATTTTTCTAGTTTACCTAAATCATTTGCCATTTGGCTTATCCCTCCTGGAACATCAACCCTGTTACATATCTTAGTATCATCCGCAAAAAGACACACCTTACCATCAAGGTCTGGGTCCCAAGCCTGGTACCAATTCTCCTGCTTCCGCTACACAAAGATATACGTCTAAATTTACAATTTTTTTTATGTCAAATTTTTTATTTTATTTTAACAACAATAATAATACAACAATTTGCAGGGTTATTTCCAAAAATGAGAAATCAAAGTGATTTGCAAATTTAAGGCCAAAGTAGCCAATCTGGAATCGTAGCTCACTGAGGGGATGTTTCTTTTTTTTTCTTTTTCTTTTTTTTACCCTAAATTTGAAATTCAGTTTGAATTCTCACTTTAGTTTTCAATAAATGATTTCATTGGTAGAATATATTAATGCTAATTCTCCCTCCAGTAATTCTTATTGTGGATCACAACTGAGATTAACTCCAATCTGCCCTCCAACAAAAATCCTCAAATGTCTTCTTCTCCATTAACGGTGGAACTCTTCGTCTTGCTGGCGGAGTTAAAATAGGCGCTTCCGAGGTGAATATAGCATCAAAGTTGCTGACATCTTCGGCTCCGTTGATGGTTGGCACAAATGGAGGTGTCACATTTTGTAATAATAATGCGTTCCAATCTATGTGCTGGAAAGGAATGAGTAAAATAATGAGCATCACGTACAAACCAAGACTATATTAAATACAAGATAACAGCTAATATGCCCAAAAAGCCACATTTTGTATAGATCCCAAAAGGATTCTCTAGTTTTCTTATGTTCTCTTTTGGCTGTGTTAGAATTTCAGTATATTACAAAGATTTAATTTTTCCAAAAATCACACAAATATTTAGTGAAAAAACCACAGTAAAAAACACAAAACAAAAAAACATAAGTACGTACTTGAAAGTAAGGATGGTCCTTCACTTCCTCTGCATCTTTCTCACTGGATCCTAGACGTTTCTCATGTTTTTTAGTCAATAACTGTAAAAGGAATTTTGTAAAATAGGTATTGTTAATTTTAATGCTAAACATCAGGAGCATTAACAGTAAGTTGGGCCCTGTTGGAGGTCCTGTAGGTGTGCGGCTCTGTGCTGGGTACGAGATATCTTTGTGAGAACTGCACAAGCAGGGGGGAGAACAGTGTGAAGGGGGCGCTAAATGGATTTTTGGACCAGCCCTGAGTGTATTTTGAGATGTGCAATGCTCAGTACTGTTCATGTGAAATGCATTATTTTTGTCTTTTCGTATTTACTTCTTCAGCGTTATGCTCAAAGGGACAGAACAAAGGTAAAGTAAAAATGTGTATTAGCCTTATTGTTACTGTACACCCTGGTATAAGAGGGGTTAATACAACTGAGGACGTTCCCTTTCCAAATGAAGAAGCAGCTAACAGCAGTTCCAATTTGCAGAACAGGAACCATACGAAATCCTTCACGAACCAAACAGCCGAACGAGTAAATCATACGAATCCAATACCCCCAAGTACGAGACCAAGCTCTGTATTAACACACACAGCTTGCTACATCTAATTCAAGGTGTATATATAGCATTGAGAAATTTGCATGACCAATAAGAGAACTATTGTATAAATAAAATAAAAAAACTGATACATTTCCTCTCCCAAAGATCACCCGACTCTCCTTTCTTTACTGCACATTCTACAGAATTCCCCCATTTAAAGGCAGCTTGCTAGGGATGAATCTCCACTCATCGATGGCGAATGGACGTTTTCAGCTTGGGTTGTATGATATATTAAATTTGCGTGACATCTTACCTTACTCAGTATTGAAGTGGCTTCACTAGACAATGACTCTGGAATTTTCAGTTTACATTTGGCAATTTTAGCATAAAGCGTCTCAACATCACGGCCTTCGAAGGGTAACTAGAGAAAAAATAAATTTAAAAAACTTCAGATAAAGTTTGAATAAGTTGTAAATTGTAGAAGTTGAAAGCTGGACAGTATATTAATAGTTAAGGGTTTTATAATCTTCGTAGTACAGATGACACAATGTGTATATCACAACTCAACAACGGTGTGTGTGCTAGTTTATATAATATGTGCAAGATAACTGAACGCTGTTGTGAAATACATCATCAGGCATACCACAGGGGAGTGAAACGCGTCCGGAGATGCACTGTGATTTCTGGAATTTTCAATACGCTGAGTGATTTTCATGCCAGCAGGGAATATCCATTTTTGAGCTCTGGGACAAAGGACTGGAAGGTCTATATAAGGGGTGCCTAAAAGGTAGATACCCAAACGTTGTCTAACGACAATTCCCATGATGCTTTGCATGCCTTTAGAATGAGAAAGCATCATGGAAGATGTAGTTTTACAACATCTGGGGATCTACCTTTTTAGCACCCATGGTCTTTATTATAATTCATTTTCTCCTGGTGTTTTTATTTATTAACTTTTTAAATTGTAATCTAGTATTATTTGTTTTATTGTGTACAGTAACATTGGGTTACGACGGCTTTTTCTTTTTGTCAGGAGACATAAAACATTTAAGCAAGTTAGTAGGTGGGATGTTTATTACGGTCAGAACTACTAAACATCCTCTGACCGTATAGGTATTCACAAAGAAGCGGTATACAGAGGGTTACACACGATGTACGCACACAATGTCAGCCACCGGAGCACTAAGTAACTGGCCCAGGGGCAGAGCAGAAGATGGAGATAATTCATTGGTAAGAGATTTATTTCACTGTCTGGGAAGGTTGAAACCTAATCACGTACTGATTTGGCAGCCAATGTTTTTTGGGGTAACCAAGGGTCAGGGGTTAATTACAGGGTGTTGATACCAATTAGGAACTAAGCTGTCTGGATCTATTATGGGAAGGGGTAATTTGAGATGTGATTTGGATAAGGATGGGTTCATTTTTTTTTTTTTTTAGTACTTTATTTTTGTGTGAAAGTCTTGTTACAATAACAGCATACAATGGTTGGTGTACACTAGGTATAAGACATATTCAATTACAGTATTCCATACGTATTGTCGGTAGTTCTTTGTCTGCTCTTAGTATCAAGCATGTCACATAACAAGGATATTTCACATTTTATGTTATACACAAAACTTGGATATCAAACTATCAGTGTTCCTGGAACGATAAACTATCTACGCTATTGTGATCCTTTTAACCAAATTAAATCCTGAATTTCGGTTGTGGGTTGTGTCACCCTTCCCTCTTGGTGCTATCCTGGTCCAGCCAGGTTGTGTGATGCCTATGTTGCTTAGGGATTTGGCACTGAACCCTTTTCCGAGATTGGGATAAGAAGGAGTTAAGTAGTGAAAGAGAAGAGAAGAGAGAATAGAAAGGGGGGGTGGAGGAGTAATATAGGAATAGTGGAGAGGAAGGGGAGGAGTGCGTCAGGTCGGTGGGAGCTGGGGGTGTCCGATGCCTCTCCTTTTATGCTTTTCTATTGAAGGTGTCTCTTTTAAGTGCATGCCTCGCCCAAAAGGTCGTGAAATGATGCGTCAAAGGTTACGTCATTCGCGGAAAAGTTCGCTACTTGTCCATGGTTCCCAGATCTTTTCGAATCTTGCCATGGAGCCGCGCACCTTGGCTGTCAAATTATCCATGAGATATACTTCCTTCAAATTGGAGATCACCTTCCGTATGGAAGGTAATTTTACCTGTAGCCATGACTGTGCTAGTGTTCTTCGTGCTGCCAGTGTTACTTTATGTACTAATTTTTGTTCCCTGTTAGTCCAGTCATCTAGGGATCTATTTAGCAGGTACGTCCAGGGGTTCAGCTCGGGTGCCCTGTGGAAGATCTGTCTAAGCAAGTCGTATATTTTCGACCAGTAAGTTTGTACCTGAGGACATTCCCACCACATGTGGAGATATGTGCCCCTGTGGCCACATCCCCGCCAGCAGTCGTCGGATGGTGTTTGGTGCACATGAAATAGTTTTACCGGGGTGGTGTACCACCGAAACATGGTTTTAAAGGATTGTTCCTGGAGGGATACACATATGGATACTGCATTGTTCGCTTCCCATATTTCTCTCCATTCTGTTCCCTCCAGGACTTCTCCCAATTCTCTCTCCCAAGTCTCAGTGTATGTGAGTGTTCCCCATTCTGCTGTTTCCGAGCATATGTGTGCGTACATTGTCGTGATAAGTCCTGATGGTGTGGATTCGTTTAAACACATTTTTTCATAAAATGTAAATGGGGTTTTCCCTGCTTGTTGTACAAGTGGGCGTTGTGCGAAGTCTTTAAGCTGTATGTACCGAAAAAAATCCCTGGGAGTGAGATGTGCCTCCTGTTTCAATCGTTCGAATGTGACTATGCCTGTGCTTTCATACAGGTGGCAAGCCCTCTGTAAGCCTGCTTTTTCTAGGTTTGCGAATTCCCTGGCCTCCATTCCTGGAGGGAAGGCCCTGTTTCTTAATAGTGGTAGTAGAGGGGATGGGGAGCTTGCCAATTTATATTTGGATTTCGATGCGTCCCAAATTCTCAGGGAGTTTAATATTGCTGGGCATGTGGTTCTGAGGATGGGTCTATCTTCCCTGGGCACCCACATGTGGTATTGTGGTAGATCAGGGCCAGTGAGGTGGGACTCCAGGTCCACCCATCTCCTTACTTCTAGCGGTGCATGCCACATGGCCACCTGTGCCAGTTGCGCCGCTAGGTAGTAGAAATAAAAGTGTGGGAGCCCTAAACCTCCTCTCTGTCTTTGTCTGTATAATATGTTTCCGGAGATTCTGTGGCGCCGATTTTGCCATATGAAGTTCCCGACTGCCTTTTGCAGTGGGGCTAAGTCGGATTTTAACAGCTTGATGGGTAGCGCTTGAAACAGAAAAAGGATGCGGGTAGCACATTCATCTTAATAGTGTGAATACGCCCGATCCAGGAGATAGGCTTATCCTGCCATTTATCCAGGTCTCGCATTAGTGTTCGCATGAGTGGTGTATAGTTTAAGTGATATAGTTTGGTATGGTCATTTGGAAGGCCCAGGAGTAGGGTACTAGATTTTTCCAGGTTGGCTCTGTAGCCTGAGAATGTTCCGAAACGAGACAGGACTTTGTGTAGTGCCGCCATCGACTCCTTCGGATTTGTAACTGTCAGTAGGACATCGTCTGCATAGGCAGACACTAAAAACTCCTGTCCTCCCACCGTTATGCCGCTTATATTCGGGTGCTTGCGCAGCGCCTGGAGCAATGGTTCCAGGGACAGCAGGATTTTAAAGAAATGTTTGAATATAATAGTTGAAGGAAAATGTCAGGTAAACGAGTGCAAAAATAACTGTCAGGGAATGTGGGGTCTCTGTTTGGAAGGGAGGAGTTAATTGATTGGGGGTGTCTGTTTTGGGGTGAGATACGTTAGTTTGTATACAAATGTGGGTGTGAATTTTGGAGAGGGAGGAATTATTGGAAGAGGGGAGGCCAACAAAAAGTAATAAAACAACAAAAAAAAAATAGAGAGCAACTTTTTTATAAAGATTGCTGTTGTGTTAAAAGCAAATACTTGGCAGAATCTCTTTATATTTTCTAATCAGAAAATTCTTAATGAAAGATTGTTCTTACGTTTCCAGTTAACATTACATAAATAACCACTCCGAAGCTCCACCAGTCCACAGATCTTGTATATGTCTTGCGCTTGGCCATTTCAGGAGCCAGGTAATTAGGAGTTCCACAAATGCTGTTTATTCTATCTCCGTATCCAATTCCTCAGAAATAGTGAAAATAGAATTGTATATAAGTTGAGGATAGATGTTCAGTTTTAGCAATTTACATTTGGATATGACTTTCTTTAGCTTTGTTGCTGCCGCAACTTCTCATATCATCTCCGTCCGAATCTGGATTTATACCAATAATACAAATGTGAAAATTTCAATTATTGCAGTGGCAGCACCGGGGCTGGGTCTGGCTATCAGGAAAATACTCAAATGTAGTTTGACAAAAAAACACAAAACAGACGTACTTTATAAACTTACACTACACTTTAGTCACAAAGACTTTAAAGGAACACTCCGGGCACCATAAAAACGTAATTGAAGTTGTTATGGTGCCAGGAGGCCTCCAGAGCGCACTCCTATCTACAGTAATCAAACCGTTCCTGAACTGTTTAATCTTAAAGTGAGCCTCCATCGCCGATCACTACTCCCCTCCAGCGGCATCCGGCTTCTGAAATGACAGTTTTCAGAAGCTTCGAGTGCCACTGGGCAGGGGGACCGCTGATTGGCTGGGAGAAGTCAGCAGACGCTCTCAGCAATCAGTCACTGCCCATTCATAAAAAAATGGCTGGAAAAGAAACGGGAGGCTCACTTAGGAATAATTTGAATTTAAAATAAATGCTCTTATTTTTAATGTTAGAAAGTTCCTTTATGTCTGTTTTGGAATTAAGCACACCATTTATAGACGTCCTATTATATGTTAAATGGCTGCTTAAAGGAAAGATAACTGATTTGAACTTAGTAAGTCTGACCTTTTTTGTATCTAAAATGATATTAGAGCATTATATTCACCTTCTTTAGAGAGACCATAGTCAGTTATCTTCGCAAATCCTCTCTCATCCAGAACAATGTTTTCGAGCTTCAGATCTCTAGATTAAAATGTAGAAAAGGAAGTTTTATTAATTTTACATAACACTAGAAGCACTTAGGATAGCTCTCACTGTGCAGGCTTTTTAATTGGTTAAAATGAATAACTTAATCTAGATAAATAAACTGGGTTAGACAGACTGTGTGCCATCAATAACACATAAATAACGTGTAGTTTAGTTTTTTATAGGCTTACCTGTGGACGATGTTTTGTTCGTGTAAATAATCAAGTCCAAGGACGACACATGCAGAATAAAATCTGATGAAAAAGAAATACACCAATTGCTTTCAAGAAGATACAGTGCTTGTACTATGACATGGTTTTATTCCATATATCCTAACTCTGTATTCTGACAGATTACATTAATTCCCAAGTTTCCTCATGTCTTTCACTGCTAGTGTGTTATGTATGAGCTGATACAATGGCGATTGGTCGTTTATCACTTACAGTGGGTTCCAGTCACCAATGCAGAGTCACTAGCCATAGTTGGTGCAGACAGCGGTGTATGTGGCCAGAAGTAACTGCTCTGATCCAGCATTGACACATAACGGTAAAGAGATATACAGCAGCTCATAGTATATAAAGTTATACAGTTTGAAGTCATTCTAAACTAAATAAACACAACATTTAAACAAAGTGTGATATCCCAGAATTAATTCATAATCTGACAAGACGTTATGGAAGGTATAGCCCAGCTCAAGCCACCATCTGTAGAACATTGGATGAGATATCGATAAATGGACACAATGCTGCTTATACTCACACTGCTCTGGGTTCTGAAAATGGGCCGTAGTTGTTATCAAGGCATGTAAGAAGGTCGCCCCCTGCTGCATACTCCATAACAAAGCAGGCGTGATCTCGAGTGTGGAAACACCCAAACAAGTTCATAAGGAATGGGTGCCGCCTATTACTCACTGTCTGGAATATCCGCTTTTCACTCAGAAGGCTGGAAAGGAAAATAAAAGTTAAAAGTCTATTTTCTTCGACTCTAAAATCAAATGAAAAAAACCCACACAGAATTCATTACTGCATTCACTGACTTGTTGAGCTGATGTGGTGATTCTAAGTTTACTTTTTTTATGAATTTCAGGGCGTACATGTTGGTTGTTTCCTTGTGCTCGGCCAGCAGAACCTGAAATTAAAGAATAAAGTGTTGTGCTATCCTGAATTTAAGACATCTGTTATATCGAACTAGAACTCGAATTCCACCATAAACTTACTTTCCCAAATTGCCCTTTCCCCAACACGGAGCAAAGCTGGAAATCCTGCATTCTGAGAGGAGGCCGACCCTGAGTACACACAGCAGGTAAGTAGTCATGTGATAGGTCTTCAGAATTTCCAGAAACACTATTATCCAGACTAGAACAATTAGGTTCACTCATTTCATCTGGTGTCATGATGAATCTGTCATCAATGCTACATCCATAGCTACCTCCAGAATCCTAGAAAAGAAAGTCAGACACGATAAAAGGGTTTTATCGTCACTTCTCTGGAAAGTGCGCCATTGAATAAAAAATTGAAAATCACATACATGTTAACAGTTTCTCACGAGATGTTCTGTTTTCTTTTTGTTTAGTTCTGGCACAGCCAGGGCACACAATGCAAATGAAGAGGACATATAGAAACATTGTTTCATTTCTCCTCCTCTCTGTATGATCGCTTTTTAGCTGACGGCCAGGTGCAAAGGGCGGAGCTTTTAACGATGACTGACAGGGAGCTAAGATGGAGGCGCCCAGTTACAGGATAGAGAGGTGTGGATTTCTACATTTAATTTTATCGTTCACATTTCACAAACATATAGTAAATATAATATTAAATGTTCTGGGAAGTGATTGTTACCCTTTGATAAACCATCAGACGCTCTGATTTATTTACTAAACCCAGAGGTCAGCAACTCAATTGATCAAGAAATGCAAATTAATGTATACATTTCATACTTTCTATCATTTTTATTTGATTCTTTTCATTTTTTAAAATGTGTGTTTATTTTAATTTGACAAGGGAGCAGAGACTATGTATGGAGCAAACTGTGAAGGCCATAACCCTCTCTCCTTTTATAAAGGAATATCAGCCATAATCTCCACTAGAAAGCTCACCCTCGGTGTTGGGGGTTTGTACGATTGAGTCTGAAACATATTGATCAATAAAGGAAAGGAAGCACGGGGTAGTGAAAAGGAAGCTAGGTTTGCTGAGAGTGAAGAGAGAAGCAGTGAATGTGGCAAAATAATGACTTAAAGGGAACGGTAAGCGCCATAACCATTCTAGCTCGCTGTAGTGGTTATAGTGACTAGAGTGTCCTGCCGTTCTCCCAGGTTTAATGTTTAACCAATTAGATTCTTCCAAGTACCTGGATATCTTCCCCCTCCTCAGTCATACTGATACCAAGGAATTACCATTTCTGTATCAATACCAATTTTATACAACCTGATGGCATTGATTGTGTTGTGCTGTCCTGCATTTGTTAAGACATCTGTTATATCGAACTAGAACTGGGATTCCACCTTAAACTTACTTTCACAGATTGCACAGAGCGATACTGAAAGTCCTGCATTCTGAGAAGCTGATCCTGAATCCACATAGCAGGTAAGTGGTCATGTGGTAGGTCCTCGAAATTTTCAGGAACGCTATTATTCAGGCTAGAACAATTAGGTTCACTCATTTCATCTGGTGTCACGATGTATCTGCTATCACTGCTACATTCATAGCTATCTCCAGAATCCTAGAAAAGAAAGTCAGACACAATAAAATGGTAGAGAAAACTAAAGGAAGCTAGGTTTGCTGGGAGTAAAGAGAGAAGCAGTGAATTTGGGAAAATAATGATTAAAAGAGAATTGTTAGAACCATAACCATTCTAGCTCATTGTAGTAGTTACATTAATTACTGTTAGAGTGTCCTGCCGTTCTCCCTGGTTTAAAGTCAAACCAGTTAGATTCTTCCAAGTACCTGGATATCTTCCCCCTCCTCTGCCATACTGATAGTGAGGAATTACCATTTCTGTATCAATACCAATTTTATACAAACTGATGGCGTTGATTGTGTTGAGCTGTCCTACATTTATTAAGACATCTGTTATATCGAACTAGAACTGGGATTCCACCTTAAACTTACTTTCACAGATTGCACAGAGCGATACTGAAAGTCCTGGAATTTGAGAAGAAGCTCATGTTGAATCCACATAGCAGGTAAGTGGTCATGTGGTAGGTCCTCAGGATTTTCAGGAACGCTATTATCCAGACTGGAACAATTAGGGTGACTCATTTCATCTGGTGTCACAATGTATCTGTTATCACTGCTACATTCATAGATATCTCCAGAATCCTATAAAAAAAAGTCAGGCACAATTAACGTCGGCTTTTGTTGTCACTTGTCTGGAAAGTGCGCCATTTAAAAAAAAAATACTGAAAAATCACCTTAATGTTAAAATTTTTCATGAGATGCTCTGTTTTCTTTGTTTTTTGTTCTGGCACATGCCAGGGCACACAATGCAAATGAAGAGGACATATAGAAACATTGTTTCCTTTCTCCTCCTCTCTGGATGCTCTCTCTGTGCTGACTGCCAGATGCAAAGGGCGGAGCTTTTAACGATGATTGACAGGGAGCTAAGATGGAGGTGCCCAGTTACAGGATAGAGGTGTGCATTTCTATGTTTTATTTTATTGTTCACATCTCACAAACACAAGTTAAATATATGGATAAGGAAATAGCTTTTTGATCCAATGAGATATCTGACTGCCATTTGGGGATTTTCTCCAAGTTTGTTGCAAAATAATGAGGAATTACCATTTCTGTATCAATACCAATTTTATACAACCTGTATAGCATTAATTGTGTTGTGCTGTCCTACATTTATTAAGTCTGGTATATCGAACTAGAACACCATCATACACTTACTTTCACAGATTGTCCCTCCTCCAGCATAGAGCAATGCTGGATGTCCTGCAATTTGAGAAGAAGCTGATCTTGAATCCACATAGCAGGTAAGTGGTCATGTGGTAGGTTCTCAGAATGTTCAGGAACGCTATTATCCAGACTGGAACAATTAGGGTGACTCATTTCATCTGGTGTCACGATGAATCTGTTATCAATGCTACATTCATAGATATCTCCAGAATTCTAGAAAAGAAAGTCAGACACAATAAAATTATAGAGAAAACTAAAAGTTTCTAAAAGAAGCTAGGTTTACTGGGAGTAAAGAGAGAAGCAGTGAATTTGGGAAAATAATGATTAAAAGAGAATTGTAAGCACCATAACCATTCTAGCTCACTGTAGTAGTGTCAGGATCGGGACAGGGATCCAACACGCAGAGTACAAACAGTAGCCAGATACGTATACCGGACCTTAGAATGGCCGGACTAACGTAAGTAGTACAGTAGAGAATGGTCAAAGGCAAGCCGAGGTCGAGGGTAACAGAAGACAGGTAAGCGAGAGACAAGCCGAATCAAGGGTAACAGAGATAAGCAGAGTAGAGTAAACAAGCCGGGTCAAAACCAAAAGGGATAACTAGAAAACACGAGCACTGAGTGACTAGAACAAGCTAGAACCACGACAGGGCAATGATCTAACGAAAGAAGCACTGTTAAATGCCCTGTTCAGATAAGTAGACACACCTCCGACGAGTCCTGATTGGTCCTGAACCAATTGAGTGACAGGTCGTTCCGGTTTGACGTCCTGACGTCGACTTCCGGGCGTCATGCTATAAAAGGGAGTCACTCCCTCGCGGCCGGCTTTGCATGACCGGATGGACCGCGAGGAAGAGGGAAAACAGGCCGTCCGGATGGATGAACGACTAAGTCTCTACCTCTTTCGGAGGTAGAGACCTCAGGTACCCTGACAAGTAGTTACATTAATTACTGTTAGAGTGTCCTGGCGATATCCTGGGTTAATGTCAAAGCAATTAGATTCTTCCAAGTACCTGGATACCTCCCCCTCCTCAGTCATACTGATAGTGAGGAAGTAACATTTCTGTATCAATACCAATTTTATACAACCTGATGGCATTGAGTGTGTTGATCTGTCCTGCATTTGTTAAGACATCTGTTATATCGAACTAGAACTGGGATTCCACCTTAAACTTACTTTCACAGATTGCACAGAGCTTTGCTGGATGTCCTGCAATTTGAGAAGAAGAATTTGAGAAGAAGCTGATCCTGGATCAACATAGCAGGTAAGTGGTCATGTGGTGGGTCCTCAGAATGTTCAGGAACACTAATATCCAGTCTGGAACAATTTTGCTGACTCATTTCATCTCGGTTCTGGTCAACCGAGAGATTTCGTGAAATAATGTCCGAGGAATCAAGGTAACCTTGAAGTGGACGGGTAAGTATCAAACCCGTAACCAATGGTGGGTGCCACACTTCAGCCCGACGCGCGTTTCGCCTGTGTTAGGAGGCTCATCAGGGGGACATATTTCTATGTTTTATTTTATTGTTCACATCTCACAAACACAAGTTAAATATATGGATAAGGAAATAGCTTTTTGATCCAATGAGATATCTGACTGCCATGTTGGGATTTCTTTCCAAGTTTGTTGCAAAATAATGAGTAATTAACATTTCTGTATTAATACCATTTTTATACAACCTGTATAGCATTGATTGTGTTGTGCTGTCCTACATTTATTAAGTCACCTGGTATATCGAACTAGAACACCATCATGCACTTACTTTCACAGATTGTCCCTCCTCCAGCATAGAGCAATGCTGGATGTCCTGCAATTTGAGAAGAAGCTGATCTTGAATCCACATAGCAGGTAAGTGGTCATGTGGTAGGTTCTCAGAATGTTCAGGAACGCTATTATCCAGACTGGAACAATTAGGGTGACTCATTTCATCTGGTGTCACGATTAATCTGTTATCACTGCTACATTCATAGATATCTCCAGAATTCTAGAAAAGAAAGTCAGACACAATAAAATTGTAGAGAAAACTAAAGGAAGCTAGGTTTACTGGGAGTAAAGAGAGAAGCAGTGAATTTGGGAAAATAATGATTAAAAGAGAATTGTAAGCACCATAACCATTCTAGCTCACTGTAGTAGTTACATTAATTACTGTTAGAGTGTCCTGGTAATATCCCTGGGTTAATGTCAAACCAATTCGATTCTTCCAAGTACCTGGATACCTCCCCCTCCTCAGTCATACTGATAGTGAGGAAGTAACATTTTTGTATCAATACCAATTTTATACAACCTGATGGCATTGATTGTGTTGATCTGTCCTGCATTTGTTAAGACATCTGTTATTTCGAACTAGAACTGGGATTCCACCTTAAACTTACTTTAACAGATTGCACAGAGTGTTGCTGGATGTCCTGCAATTTGAGAAGAAGCTGATCCTGGATCAACATAGCAGGTAAGTGGTCATGTGGTAGGTCCTCAGAATGTTCAGGAACGCTATTATCCAGTCTGGAACAATTTTGCTGACTCATTTCATCTGGTGTCACGATGAATCTGTTATCAATGCTAGATTCACAGCTATCTCCAAAATCCTAGAAAAGAAAGTCAGACAGAAAAAATGTTGGGTTTTATTGTCATTTCTCTGAGCTGGCGCCATTGAATAAAAGACTGAAATCACCTACATGTTAACCTTTTTTTCAGGAGATGTTCTGTTTTCTTTGTATCTGGCACATGCCAGGGCACACAATGCAAATGAAGAGGACATATAGAAACATTGTTTCATTTCTCCTCCTCTCTGGATGCTCTCTCTGTGCTGACTGCCAGATGCAAAGGGGCGGAGCATTTAACATTATTGACAGGGCGCTAAGATGGAGGCGCCCAGTTACATGATAAAGAGGTGCGAATTTCTACATTTAATGTTATTGTTCACATCTCACAAATACATGTTAAATATAGGGATAAGGAAATAGCTCCCTGATCCTAGGAGATATGACTGCCATTTTCTTTCCTAGTTTGTTGTAAAATAGTGAGAAATTAAAATTTCTGTATCAACACCAATTTTATACAATCTGATGGCATTGATTGTGTCGAGCTGTCCTGCATTTGTTAAGACACCTGTTATATCGAACTAGAACTGGGATTCCACCTTAAACTTACTTTCACAGATTGCACAGAGTGTTGCTGGATGTCCTGCATTCTGAGAAGAAGCTGATCTTGAATCCACATAGCAGGTAAGTGGTCATGTGGTAGGTTCTCAGAATGTTCAGGAACGCTATTATCCAGACTGGAACAATAAGGGTGACTCATTTCATCTGGTGTCATGATGAATCTGTTATCAATGCTACATTCATAGATATCTCCAGAATTCTAGAAAAGAAAGTCAGACACAATAAAATTGTAGAGAAAACTAAAAGAAGCTAGGTTTACTGGGAGTAAAGAGAGAAGCAGTGAATGTGGGGAAATAACGATTAAAAGGGAACTGTAAGGGGTCTGTTCTATTCTATTTAACATGTTTATAAATGATCTAGAAGAAAGCATTGAAAGCCATATTTCAGTGTTTGCAGATGACACAAAGCTCTGTAAAATAATACAATGTGAGCAAGATATTACTTTGCTGCAGAGGGATTTAGATAGACTCGGGGACTGGGCACTCAAATGGCAGATGAAATTTAAAGTTGAAAAATGCAAAGTTATGCACTTCGGCGTAAAGAATACACAAACAACGTATACCCTTAATGGAAGCGAATTAGGGATAACAACACACGAAAAGGACTTGGGAATGGTTATAGACAACAAACTATGCAACAATGTGCAATGTCAATCAGCAGTGGCCAAGGCCAGTAAGGTATTGTCATGCATGAAAAAGGGCATTCATTCTCCGGATGAGAATATAATTGTACCTCTTTATAAATCACTGGTAAGACCATATATTGAATATGCTGTGCAATTTTGGGCACCTGTTCTAAAGAAGGATATTATGGCACTAGAAAAAGTGCAGAGGCGGGCTACAAAATTAATAAAAGGAATGGAACATTTAAGCTAGGAAGAAAGGTTAACAAATTTAAACCTATTTAGTTTAGAAAAACGTCGCCTGAAAGGGGATATGATAACATTATACAAATATATTCGGGGCCAATACAAACTATTGTGTGGAAATCTATTCACAAACCGGACTTTACATAGGACACGAGGTCATGTGTTTAGACTGGAAGAAAGAAGATTTTGTCTAAGGCAAAGGAAAGTTTTTTTTACTGTAAGAACAATAAGGATGTGGAATTCTCTGCCTGAAGAAGTGGTTTTATCAGAGTCCATACAGATGTTCAGCTACTAGATGCATACTTGCAAAAACAGAATATTCAAGGATATAATATTTCAATGTAGGGTAATAACTGCTTGATCCAAGGATAAATCGGACTGCCATTCTGGGGTCAAGAAGGAATTTGTTTCCTGGCTTGTTTCAAAATTGGAAGTGCTTCAAACTGGGTTGTTTTGCCTTCTTTTGGATCAACAGCAAAAACAAATGTGAGGAAGGCTGAACTTGATGAACGCAAGTCTCTTTTCAGCTATGTAACTATGTATGCACCACAACCATTCTAGCTCGCTGTAGTAGTTACATTGCCCAGAGTCTCCTGCCAATATCCCTGGTTTAATGTCAAACCAATTAGATTCTCCCAAATACCTAGATACCTCCCCCCTCCTCAGCCATACTGATAGTGATCAATTAACATGTTTGTATCAATACCGATTTTATGCAACCTGGATGGCATTGATTAGCTGACAATTTCGGGATAACCCCACAGCTGTCCCGGCTGGACAGACATAACATTTATAGTGCAAAAATTTAAATTCCACATTATCACTGTGGCGAAGGGTGCAGTCACTAGATGCTAGCCAAAGTCCAGTGTCAAAATGCTCCCAAATGGTTTGTCAAAAAAGTGGTTTAGTAGCCACAGACTCTCTGCACTAGAACTACTGCACTAAGCTATAATGGTTATTCTACGTAGAGTGTACATTTAAGTTTAAGGAATAAAAACAACCAAAATAAAGTCAGCACATCTTTACCTGAGCCAGTATGTCCGGGATCTCAATATGGAATGAAAACCAACTCTGATCACTGTGTAGAAATGATTGACTTGGAGCAGGAGGTGGCTCTGAGTCAAACTCTACATCCGGTGGGATAATTGGTTTCATATCAAAGTTTGGAATATCGCTATCAGAAGGAAGAAAATAATAGTTTATCTGGTTTAATCGTTAAAATATTATGGCAGATTAGCATAGCTATATACTCATTATATTTTAGACATTGATGCTGCTATATACAGTACATTATTTAAAGGAGACCCCAACAATACATATTACTAGGGTTGCAGATTTCTATGTTTTTGCACCGTATAGAATTCTGCATTCCTGTGTGACATCCAAAGTACTTTCACACCCTGCCTAGCAGAATGCAGAATTCACAGAGTCCTGCAAAGAGAAGAAGATCTGGCGACTTGTAGACAGCATTATAAAATGAATCTGTGACTGATACACATGCGAAGAAATGTGTAGACAGCAGTAGGCAAACATATGTCAGACTTATAGATAATTCAACATGTATAGTACTGTGAACAGGGAGGGATTCCGGTTCTAACAACATTGATTAGAAAGATATAAAGTAAATACCCAGCCGGCTCTGGCTCCTGTACGTCTGTCACCAATAACGAAGGGGCAAGAATATTAATGTCCGTCTCCGGAACTGGTAACGATGTTTCTTCTGTAAAGGTTTAGACATAACATAATGTAAGTATTGTATATCATTCACAGTGATCAATGATACTCCAATTATTTTCACCTCAATGCTACAGAGAATAAAACAAAAAAACACAATCTCCAATCGTAGATCTTTATGATATTTAATTTTATAGAAGAATCAATTAGTTTTTCAAACACTAATAATGCTTATTTGTAAACCCATAATATCACGTATAACTCATATATGTATAAATTAATAATGTCAGTAGTATTGGAGGGGACACAATAAATGTTCAGTAGATATATATCCTGTTTATATACCGTATAGCTGAAATGAAGCATGCACCTCCTGCGGGATGGCTGTTTGATTTGATGCACATGCATCACCTGCCTGTCATCATTTGGAATGTGATGTCCCACAATGCTTAGCGAATAAATTCACAGTGCTGGGCACATTTGAAGTTTCCTTTCTCAAAGGAGACTATTGCAGTAATTCAGAGAACAATTAAGAATTGTCCATTTAAAGGACCATAGGCGGTTTTCTTTCATATGAACGGCATGTTAATCATAGAGCTGCCTCGTTTTTAGAATGCTCATTATATCTATATATATTTTAATGCCCTTTATATTCAGAAGCTTTGATATGTCCTTAAAGAAGACATTATGCTCCCAGAAGCTATCAACCCAAAGGTCACTATTTGGAAATTCACACATTTGTTCCCTTGGAGGAGCACCTGCAAGTCCCTCTCATGTCAGCATTGATGACCATCCCGACTGGTGTGTTGGCATGAGACTCAGGAAGTGTCTTTTCCATCTGTTTTTTTTTCTAGGTGAGCATAGATTTCTGTATTTTTCCAGATGCAGGTAGGTGTATGTTATTAGTTTCTCTGCCAATATTCTGGTCACTGACCTTGATTTGATATTAATGGCTTAAAGCACGCAGCAGAATGCATGTTTGATTTACACTAAGTCAGGCTTTGATCGCCACCTTAATATGTAAGTTTTAATATCTCTCAGTGAACTATTTGATAAAACAGCTATTTTTTAAAGGGACTGACTAACAAGAATTTATCTTGTAAAATGTTTTGCTAATTATTTCAGGATATTACTATTATCCCTTATATAGCGCTAATATATTCTGCAGTGATTTACAATTATAGGAAGGGGATATGTAGGTTTGATGAAGTTCCTGCTCAACGTACATCCATTGAGCAATTAATCCTACCCACTGGCACTTACTGGCAAGGTCTAAACCAGGATTCAAACCTTGGTCTCCCAGTTCTAAGGCAGTAACATTCCCAGTGCTTTAACCGGCTAATGTACAGATGTCTAAGATATATGTTTTGTAAATAATATAAAATGTATTTGCGTGTTGGTATAACTCCCTTTGCTCCCAGTTCTAAGAGGATGTCTATCTTCTGTCTGTACTCCCACCTCAGATGCTCATCTTCAAGACTTTTCTAGGGCTACACTGTTCCTGTGGAACTCCCTTCCCTTCTCCGTTAGACGCACACCCAGTCTCCACTCCTTCAAAAAAAATCATTAAAAGCCCACTTCTTCACAAAAGCATATCGGTTAAACTGTTAGTAGCTCCTGACTGATTCCTCTCCTGCAACTGTCATTACTTCCCTATACTTCGCTTAGCTTTTGTGTCACTTTACCCCACTCCCTCTAGCATGTAAGCTCAATTTGCAGGGCCCTCAACCCCACTGTAGCTGTGTGTCCAACTTGTCTGGTTACAATTACATGTTTGTTAGTCCACCCACTGTAAAGCTTTGCAGAATTTGCTGGCGCTATAAAAATAATAATATTAATAATAATCTGTACATTTCCTCACAAATCCTTGGAGTATAGAGGTCTACGGGACACACCGCTCTCTCATACCTTCCTGTAAGAGAGTTATATCTTGCAGTAGTGGTTATGGTGCCAGGCGTACCCTGGACCCCAATATAAGAAGTCAAACCGTTTTTGACCAGTTTTCATTGTTGCCCATAAATCTTCTTTTAAACTACATATGAGGTTACTGAACCTTTACCTTTAATGATAGACGTTTCTTCCAGAATTAAGTTGCGTAAACTGTCTATTTTATTCTCGCTGTCTTGTAGTATTTTCTGGACAGCGGTAAGATGTTTGACATTCTGTAACAGCAATAAGAATAGTCAGATAATTGAGTGAGACGTAGGAAGAAGTGTAGCCTCAATTACCCCATTCTAGGAAATAAGCCCTGTCTGCTCACACCCCAGGACAGACACGGACTATGTTTTGATCTAATTATTACCCCTTAAACAATGATTTTCACCCAGATGTCAAACACCACAGTGCTTCTATGCAGGCAAACTAAATTATAGACACATGCATTATGGAAAAAGAGAAACATTATAATCTTTACAAAGAGAAATAAATACACATTGGTTGCATGCTTTGCAATTAGAAATATTAAAAATAATTAATGGCCGATCAAGAAAAGCTCGTGCCTTCAACTACATAGTTGAGATGGTGTCGGCAAACTCATGGAAATTTAGTTTCTATCGCATCTCTTGATTCTAGGAACAAATATCACCAACATACTATTAGCTTAAATAAGATAAAATGCTGTTGGGCTGAAAAAACGTATGCATTGTACAACGTGTTTTCACCTCTCGCCCATCAAAAAAAAAAAGTTTAAAGATTTTTTCCTGTCTCTTATTTAAATGCAACCAACTTACTTTGGAATGCCTATTTGAATATGCACCGACCATAATCTCTGCTCCATGTTTCACCTTCAGCTCAATGCTCAGCTGTTTCTGCAAAGCAGTCAGCTTCACGTTATCTGCCTGGGAGCTGGTGTCATCTTTAGGAGCAGCTGAGATCTCTGGACATCACGGAAATTAGTAACAAGAAAAAAAAGTACAGAATTTAGAAATGTCGGCAGACAGTTTCACTTAATAAATAAAAAAGGCAACAACAGTAACATCTGTAAGTAAAGCTATTGTAATCTACACAAAACCTGAGAGCAGCAGAAAATCAACAAAAACAACAAAAATCACAGCAGCTAAACGTCCCCCGTGCTTGATGACATCACAGCGGGACGGGATGAACAGGATTCTCTTTGAGGTGTCACGTCATAAACTCATCCACTAACTATTCCAGCCAGGGCCGCCATCAGGGCATGACAACCATAACGGTTGTCATGGGCCCGGCGGTCCTGGGGGGCCCGGACTGCTCAGGGAGTCCCGGGCCCCACATTCTATTTGTGCACATATAGATAGCGATTATTGCTATCTATATGTTCACCTGCGGCCCCGGCTACCTGTAGAATGCAGGCAGGGACCAGCCAGCACCATCTTAACTCTCCAGCTGCTCCTGCCTGTAACTCTCGCGAGCTCCGCGGCCGGCAGAGCGTTGTCACGGGTTACCATGGCAACGCTCCGCGCGGCAAACAGCACAGCTTGCGATACTTACAGGCAGGAGCTGCTGGTGCTGGCTGGTCCCCGTCTGAGTTCGACAGCGGCTGGCACCCTCCACCAGACCACCGGACCACCAGGGATGCGATCTCCCCCCTCCCTGGCCAGGTAAGAAGCAGGGAGGGGGGAATAAAATGTAAATGCAATCAAAAAAGCTCCCCTCTCACCCCCTACTCCCCTATTTTACATACAGACCCCACATTTACACACACTAAAACCACAACACACACACAAAAATGTAAATGCAATCAAAAAAGCTCCCCTCTCACCCCCTACTCCCCTATGCAGCCCCCTATTTTACATACAGCCCCCACATTTACACACACTAAAACCACAACACACACACACTGCATACACACATTAAAACCACAACACAAACACGCACTGCTTTCACCATACACACACACAGCATTCACCATACACACACTAAAACCACAACACAAACACACACTTTATCTAAAACACACAAAACTACATTAATTATACAAACGTGCAATCTGTATCCATGTTACACACCACACAGGCCATCCTTGTGGGTGGACTCAGAATGGGCCCAGGGGGCCCACACTTTGAACTGTGTCAGGGGCCCCGAAATTTCTGATGGCAGCCCTGATTCCAGCTTCTATATATGTGAGTGAGATTGCCATTATTATAGCCAGTCACAACATAAATGGGGTCATTCTATAAGCCACATTGTAACTCTGTGTGTTTTCACAAACCCCCCCATAAACGGCTCTCATAGGGAATAATGCAATTACCAGGATTGGGTGAGAGATTTCCAATCTAAACAGAGCTCACTGGAGAAGCTGCAGATTTTTGTTTTATGTTTCTGTAAACTTTCCTCAGCCAGTATTTATTTTATTCTGCACATTTTCACACTGTATAATGTGGCTGATCTGATGCTCAGTAAGTGATCTTTTCTATAAGTCAGTCTACAATCTCATACAGCACATCACATGAGTGCAGTAACTGATCCAAAGTTACGATTTGCTGTTTAAAGTCTCTAAAACATCCACCTGATTATAAAATAAAAATAAAAACAGTACTGCTAACGTTCCTCTATATATCTGTAGGTTACATTTACATGTTGGATGCGTAACATAGTATTTATACATGTTCTCCAGGAAATGATTGAAATATATTTACAATAAACAAGCACATACACACACTCATTAGAAGGAAACACAAAGTCTTGGAATGTACCTTCTGCGTCTGGCACAACAATATGCGCATTGCGCTCTTGAAGTTTATTGTAAAGATCATCCAGTTTCTTTTGAGATGTTTTGAGAAATTTGTTGACTTTTGCAAGATGTTTTTTCTTGGATGTAGCCTTTACCAGGTTTCTGGCTCCTGCTGTAATTTTAAGTTCTTTTTGAATTTCCTGTTTGATCTGTTCCCTAACTTTATCAATATCCGGCTGAGCTACATGTTTAGGGATGTTCTTTGATGACCCGCTATTAGCTGCCGATACGATACGTTTAGGAGAGTTCAGATTGATTGAGGAAAAACTACCATTTACAGCTGAGCCCTTGGCAATTTTAGGAGAGTTTGGAGTAATTGGACACTCTATAAATAAAAATAATAAAAAAGACAGTAGTCAAATCACAATGTAGATAGACAATATTGTGCATTCACTGGTTTGAAATATCACACAATACAAGTAAGGCAACATGACAAATTATAGGATCTTTTAATACATACACTTTTATTCAGACACTTCATGGACCATAATATGTTATGTGCTCTCAAATGTTTTGGTTCCCGAAGTTTCCCTATCCCTGCTTTTATCTTTCTGATAATTATAACTACAACATAATATTATTCCCTGCCTTGTCCTATATCTTTTAAGCCCTTAAGGATGGAGTAAATTATACAAGTTCTGTTCAAAACAAAACCTTGAATTTGAGATATATCTTGTTTAACCATAGCTTACCTCTTTCATATTAAGTGAACCCACACGTATTACATACAATTTTGTTCAAGAGAAAGAGGGGTTTAATTTCACAAAAATAAACTATTTATGTATGAAAAATAATTTAATGTAAATAAAATCTAAAAAGAAAAGTTTGAGAAATTAAGAAACATTTCCCAAGTTCTCTGTGGCATTTTACCTGCAAATGTCATAATAAAGTTAACGTTTCATGCAATAAAATGCAGATATTTATGTTCAGCCATATACAGGTTTTATGGATTTTTGGAAAGTTACAGGGTTATTATATATAGGGCTCCCCCTTTGCAGTTGTTGCACATTGAAATTTGTCAGATTGGTTATGTTGCCTTTGAGGCGGAATGGCAGGCCAGGAATGAGAATTTACCCCAACATGGAAAACCATTTGCAAAAGTAGACAACCTAGGGCATTCAAAATGGGGTATGTCCAGCCTTTTTTAGTAGCCACTTTGTCACATACCCTGGCCAAAGTCAGCTTTTATATAAGTTTTTTGCATTCTTCACAAAAAACAAAAATGCTATTTCACAGATGATATAATCATAATGATGCATTTTACTGTTTTAAAACACTTCTATTTGTGTCCAGCATAGTCACAAGTACAACAGTACCCCCTATATACAGGATTTATGTCATTCTGGAAAATTACTGGGCCAATAAAGTGCTTGCTCAATTCAGTTTGCTGGGCCTATGTTGCCTTTGAGGCCATTTGGCAGGCCAGGAATGAGCTTACCATGGCATAGCATTTGCCAACACAGACAACCCAAGGTATTGCAAACGGGGTATATACAATCTTTTAGTAGCCACTTAGTCACAAACCCTGGTCAAACATTAGCATTTTTCACAGAAAAGCTGCACTTTCACTGATGATATCATGGTCATTAAATGATTTACTGTTTTAAAACACTCATATTACTGTTCAGCGAAGTCTTTCGAGTACAACAGTAGCCCCCATGTCCAGGTTTTATGGGGTTTTGGAAAGTTACAAGGTTACATATAGGGCTTGTAAATTGAATTCACTGGACTTTCTGCCTGGGTTGAAAATCACATCATTATGTAAAAATAATACATAACTATATACTTTATATTTTACGTAAATTTTGATAGCAGTATATATAAATATTGATATCGAAATGCACTTAAATTACATTTCTTGGGGGAAGCATTTGTTATGTTTACACATGAGAGGCAACCACTTGTTCCATTGAGTTATAAACATTACTGGAGTACGCAGCTCAATAAACAGTTTCTTCGGACAGTTTCTATTAGTGAAGGAAACTACTGCCAAGTGCTGAACTACATACACCTGCTGAGTTTATGGGATATGCTTAGCATTGTCATTAAAAAGAATGGGAACATTCCAGATCTTTCCTGGACTCAGACAGTAGTGCATTATGGGTGGGGGAGAATACAAGGGGTAAGGGGGTTAGGAGAGACTCACAAGATGGAAACGGCGTCTGAATACATACAAGTGGAACTACCTTCCCCAGAATATTAACTCTGCAATCTAATGTCCCAGAAATGTCAACATTGTATATTTTGTACAAACTCTGCAGGAAGCAATCAAACCAGAGAAATCTGAATGTGTCCCTCCTGGTAAAAAATGCACAGAAACCTATTATTAAAGTTATAGAAGAAGGAATGTCTGGCTAGGAGAATTGTTACCATGCTTCCCAAAGATAGATAGATATAACAGCCACACACACAATGTTTTAACATACCCGGAGGGTCCCCTCCTTTCTGCTCAACGTCATCACATTTCTTGCGTCTGTCGCCCTGAAATGGCAAAAACAATCAGAAACCCAAATAAATTGCAATAAAAATGCTCTAACTAACCAAACGTTTTTACAGTCCATCTCATTTCTGCCACAGGGCCCGACAATAAACTACTACAAACAACCTAAAGCACAAGGTATGAGTTTACTTAAATCGCATTGAAGTTGTTATAGTGCCTGGAGTCCCTGGAACAGCCTTATATTTAAGTGTTAAATTGTTTGTAAATAGTTTAACACTAAATATGTGCCCTTAGTAACCGTTCTCTCCCTCTTCTCTTCTGCTAATGCAGTATTGGTACAGCCAGTAAGGAGACGGCAGAGATTGGCTGAGAGTAGCATCTGACAATTCATTAATGGTAGTTAGCAGTAGTGGTTATGGTGTTTGGAGTGGCCCTTTAAAGGAAAACACCAGAAACATAAAGCACTTCAGCTGGCTGTACGAAGCCTGTTACATTTGTGACCGTTTATCAAAGTGTTGATTTTAAATACACCACAGGCGGAGCATATTGCGCTATGATCAGTGTGATGTCATACCATGGATGGAGCATATGGGGGGTGGCGGAGGGGGGTTGGTCAGCAAAATGTTGTTTTGTCTAAAGTAGTAAAAAAATCTTGCATTGACCCTGTATGTAACTAGTATAGGAAATGTTTTATATCGATTTCCAATCTATTGAGTAACTTTCATGGCTTCATCCACTGAACACTGAATTCTAGTACATTGAAACCCAAATGGCCAAATTGAAGGTAAAATAGTTAAGCTGTCGTTACAGTCCAGTTGGAGAATTTTGAAATCATCAATTTTAATTGAGTTTCGGGATTTAGTTTTCCATTTACCATTTCCTGTTTAGTATCCTGGGCTGCCACTGTGTTGGAATTTTAATTTATTGAATTTCCTTCATAATTAATATATGTCTAAACCTTAGTGTATGTAAACCATATAATAGACTTATTGAGTTTGTTCTAATTCTGATCACATATACAACTAGTTGTATGAACAAGGACAAACATCTCCCAGAATTGGATGTGAGTGGAACGATGGGCTTGTAGCTGCAACATTATTGCAAATTGCTGTAACTATAAAGAACACATTGAAGTTATACAGGAATGGGGAGACCATAGGCTGTCATGGGGATTTGAATATAGAAAAATTAGTTAAGCATTTAACTCCACTGATAATAATGATTTGCTTCTACCCCTCTAGTGATACATATCATTAATTTAAATATGGACCCACCCACAAACGTGGAGTTAACATGTTACAAACCCCAGTTAATGGTTTGGTTAATTGGAACCTTAAAGAAAACAAGTCATTTACTTACCTTTCGAAAGGGCAAACGCCGAATCCACGGGAAAACATTTCTATTTGCCATCTCTAGCAATTTGCTCACCACAACAGCTAAGCAGTGTCTACTGTCCAAGCCGTGTCTAGTGACTGCTGCAAACTGTGAGCATCAAGGGTGATGTTATATGATGTCACGATGATGTCACAGTGAGCAGTCACAATGGGTCACATGTCCCCACCAGCTTGACACACAAACAAATATAATACACATATAAAACCACAAAAGTATACAAAAATGTATAACAAAAAGGAGAAACTCTATCAATTAATTCCCCCCCCCCCCCCCCCCCCGCCCCAAATGTATAAAGAAAATATTATAACATTAAATTATATATATCAATAGGTGTGAAATACAACCTGGTAATAAATAATAAAACCTGAAAAATAAAAATATACACAAAATAGTGTAATACAGCTACAAATAATCAAGAAAGGGGGCAGGGGCAGAGGGAGGTAGGGCACTCACAAGATGGTATTCAGTTATTGTTATTAGTATTTATATAGCGCCAACAGATTCCGCAGCGCTTTACAATATTATGAGAGGAAGGGTTTAACTATAAATAGGACAATTACAAAAAACTTACAGGAACGATAGGTTGAAGAGGACCCTGCTCAATGGAGCTTACAGTCTATAAGGCACATAACTCTCCACTTACTCCTATATAAATCCTCGGTTTCCCTCGGGGAGAGAAACATTCTCTTGGTGGGCAGCTCACAATAAAGAGACTGTTGGTAATCTAACGATAACAATGCTCTTACTTTTGCCTCACTTCAAGAAGCTGAGAAAATCCCATATTCTGATTTGTTTTCATTATGTGCAGCTGAGACACTTTTGAGATTTGAACATATGTGTGCCACAGGTCTACGATACGAAGGCCAAATATCTATTATTTACCCAGCACTGTTACCAGCAAAGTACAAATCATAATGTAGTATTCAACAGGTTAATAAGATCTGGAGAGGAGGCAATTTTATGCAACATTTGGGCTGTACAGAGATGAGGTGGATGTTTGAATTGAATACATACATTCCCAACGGTTTAAATAATGATTTTGAAATTTGTCATTTTTTTAAATTAGTTCTTTTCTTAGATCGACCCCCTTTTTTTAGATTTAAAATTCTTAATTTTAAATTTACAAGATCCACCTCAAATTTATAATATCCACCTCATATTCTTATCCCTATTTTTGTTATTATTTTTAGTTTCATTGTTCTATGAATATTGGCTACTGTGGCACCCTGCTATATGGTATGCCCCTTGGTGTGTTAAACTCACTATATACACATTTTTTTATGACACCCATTTGGTTTAATGGGGTGATATATGTATATTTTTTAATATCACTTTTTCTTTCTGCAATGTATAGAATATATAATAAGATCAATACTATGAACATTCTAAAAAACTCATGTTTTATTGTTTTCTTCCTTATCAAATCAATAGATCTTAATTTGCTATTTAACTGTATGATTATTTATGAAATGTGGTGTCTTTATCCGACTAAAGTTGTCATCTGTATGAACATCTGTTATTCAATTTATGATACTTGTTCTTAATAGATAATTTGTTCTACTAAAATATAGATTTCACTGTGTTTAGTAAATATATGATAACACTATGCAAGCAGTGTCACTTTAAATCACAGGACTTTTAAAAGCTTGGGAGAGATTGCATTATGCAAATCCAAGCTTTAAGATCTCACCAATAGTGATGTACCGAACTGTCCGCCGGCGAACAGTTCCCGGCGAACTTAGCGTGTTCGCGTTCGCTGCGGCGGGCGGACACATGCGCAGTTCGATCCGCCCCCTATTCGTCATCATTGGGCAAACTTTGACCCTGTGCCTCTCGGTCAGCAGACACATTCCAGCCAATCAGCAGCACTCCCTCCCTTCCACACCCTCCAACCTCCCTCCCAGCATCCATTTTCGATTAATTCTGAAGCTGCATGCTTAGTGAGAGGAGGGAAAGTTTAGCTGCTGCTGATTAGATAGGGAAATTGATAGCTAGGCTAGGGTATTCAGTGTCCACTACAATCCTGAAGGACTCATCTGATCTCTGCTGTAAAGACAGCACCCCAAAAAGCCCTTTTTAGGGCTATAACATCAGGCTGCTTTTTTTTTTTTTTCCTGTGTAATGTAATTGCAGGTGCCTGCCTGCCAGCTTCTGTGTGAGGTTCACATTGGATACTGTGCCTACTTGCCCAGTGCCACCACTCATATCTGTTTTAACAATTGGTTAAGCTTTAGATTTAAAATAAATAATTTGTTTTCACTGTAATAGAAGAGCAGTTGCCTACCTGCCAGCTTCTGTGTCAGGTTGGATGCCTTGCCCATTTGCACAGTCAGTGCCACCACTCATATCTGTTTTAACAATTGGTTAAGCTTTAGATTTTAAATAAATAATTTGTTTTCATTGTAATAGAAGAGCAGTTGCCTGCCTGCCAGCTTCTGTGTCAGGTTGGATGCCTTGCCCATTTGCACAGTCAGTGCCACCACTCATATCTGTTTTAACAATAGCTTAAGCTTTAGATTTTAAAGAAATCATTTTTTTTCACTGTAATAGAAGAGCAGTTGCCTGCCTGCCAGCTTCTGTGTCAGGTTGGATGCCTTGCCCATTTGCACAGTCAGTGCCACCACTCATATCTGTTTTAACAATAGCTTAAGCTTTAGATTTTAAAGAAATAATTTTTTTTCACTGTAATAGAAGAGCAGTTGCCTGCCTGCCAGCTTCTGTGTCAGGTTGGATGCCTTGCCCATTTGCACAGTCAGTGCCACCACTCATATCTGTTTTAACAATAGCTTAAGCTTTAGATTTTAAAGAAATCATTTTTTTTCACTGTAATAGAAGATCAGTTAGTTGTCTGCAAGCGTCTGGGTGTCAGGCCTACTTCAGCGTGTGCTCTGCAGACCTGTGCCAGCGTGCTTTGACAGTTGCCAATCATATCTGGTGTCTCTTTAGCGTGCTTTTACAAAGAAAAAAGGTTTCCAGTGTTAGCCCCCAATGCTAAGTTAAACCTCTTAGGTGAGTTCTACAATAACAATTCACCTTTCTGCTCTGAGCTAAAAGGCAAAGTCTCTAATGAGACAGAAAACGGTGTTCTTATGAAACCCTACACACTCACTTACCTTTAAAGCGAAATATGTTTCTGAAATACTGATCAAGACTAATTTCAGTGAAATTCCAACACAATCATATATTGCTCACATATTTATACAGAGTAAAATGTAACGGTTTGACCAGGACCAGGTAAATTTCTGATTCTGGCCGTGAGTTCCAGGCAGCCAGCGTCAGTGGTGTATCCTGGTTTTGTGCTGCCCTAGGCAGGACAAAACTCAGGCGCCCTCCCTCCCCCCTGCGCCACCCCCACCCAACCTTTCCCCCCGCCCCGCATTCTAAATACACACACACACATTCACTGACAGATACGCATACACTAGCTAACAGAAACACACACTCGCTAACAGAAACACACGCACACTAACAGACACACTCACACTCAGTAACAGACACACACTCACTCACTAGCAGACACAAACTAGCAGACACACACTCACTAACATACACACACACTCACAGGCAAACACACACAGTCAGACACACACAGTCAGACACACACACACACACACACTAACAGACACAGACACACACACTAACAGACACACACACTAACAGACACAGACACACACTAACAGACACAGACACACACACTAACAGACACACACACACTAACAGACACACACACACTAACAGACACAGACAGAAACACTAACAGACACAAACACTAACAGACACACACACTAACAGACACAAACACTAACAGACACAGACAGAAACACTAACAGACACACACACTAAGAGACACACACACTGACACACATACACACACTAACAGACACAGACACACACTCACCCACCCACATTAACACATTTTTTTTAACACATTTTTTTTTAATTTTTGTTAACACATTTTTTTTAAATTTATTTTTAAGACTTTTTTTATTTATTTAATTTTAACACTTTTTTTTTTTAATTTAACCCCCCCCCCCCAGCCTCCTTACCTTTGGGAATGCTGGGGAGGGGGGGTGTCTCTTCCTCTCTGGTGGTCCAGTGGCTGCTGGGCGAGCGGCACTGCCTGGCGGGCGGGCGGCCGGCCGGCCGGCGAGGGAGCACTTCCCCTGAGCTGTCTGCTCAGCTCCCTCGCGCGCCTCAGAGTGAGGCTGGAAGCCGGAATATGACGTCATATTCCGGCTCCGCCTCCCAGCCTCACTCTGCGGCTGGCGAGGGAGCTGAGCAGACAGCTCAGGGGAAGTGCTCCCTCGCCGGCCGCCCGCCAGGCAGCGCCGCCCGATCGCCCAGCAGCCCGCCGGCATGTCTGTTAGCCGCAAGGCTAACAAGACATTTGCCTTGGGCATTTGGGGGCGGCTTTTTTTGCCGCCCTCTGGAAAATGCCGCCCAAGGCAAATGCCTTGTTTGCCTCGCGGCTAATACGCCCCTGGCCAGCGTATGTTGTTCGATGCTCCCTGGCACAATCAGTGAACATTCTATTGCAGCCCGGTGTCAATAATCAGGGGCGCTTCACCGGATTATGTTGTTAAGTGGCCGCTCAATTAACAGGGGTACATGGGGTCTCTGGGAACTGTGTTATACACATACAATGTTTTTAACATGAGGGAAACAGGAGATCCATCACATTGCTGCTCCCTGAATCTCCCATGTTGCCCACAGTCCGTGTCATTGTTTGTCCCCACCCTTCCTTTTAAACAGGGTAATATCTGAAATTTAATGAAACTGCTTAGTGTGATCGGATGCTTTCACAAAACCTTACTGCCATTGGGTGACTTGTGTTCACTGTACAAACAATGAAATGGAGTGAGGTGTACAGTACTGTCCCCACCTTATCAAGTGTCTGGATGATATTTGTGGGAGAATTGGGGGAATGTCTGCTGAAGATCTGTCTGGAAGATCACTGGCATTGATGTAGAATTATTTAAATAATCTTTATTGCACCTGTATTGAATTATTGTACTAACTCCATTTTAATCTCACATAACCTCACATTATGACAGACCCTCCATTTTGTCTACATTACATGACAGAATTTCCTAACAGCATTTAGCATAATGAACAAAGACTGTATTTTCTATAAAGACATGACTAACCCCGGAATTGCTGAATCTCCTGTAATTTGCAACATAGTATAATCTGAGGCCATGAGAACACTGTACTAATGAAATGTTCTATTCATAAAAGAACCTTGCACCTGACCACGAGACTGACATCACTAACTGCCCAAAATGACGCTCAAGCCCCCCTTCCCACCGAGTAAGCCTCATGCTGGGAGAGATGGCGCTTGAGCCATCTGTCCACACCCGTGTCCAGAACAATACCACCTCCCGGTGGGAGGACACCTAGCTAGTCACTCAAATCCCTGAGCCAATTAATAATATTGATGGGTGGACACTGATATAGACACTTAACATTTAATCAAATTAATGATGTTTATTTGTTATTATCTGATATTCAATGATGATGTCATTTTGCCTTTAAAAGGGTCTGCATACCCGTTTTCTAACCAGATGCCATTAAATTTTCTGAAGTGCTTTTAACCTGAACTCCATGTGTCAGTGTGAACTTACTTCTGCGTATACGCAATTTAATCATCTCAGATTTGGACAGGAACAGATAGACATTTAAACATATTTGTTTATTTCGAAATTAATCTACATCAATTTGGTGCCCAGATCGTGGGGCATCGGGCTATGGCCTCTGGCCGGTAAGCCGTCCTAAGGAAGATGCTGTTGGACGGGGGAATCCTGGGGGAAGGAAAGGGAGACTGATCACCTCCGATTACACGGTAGAGACTTCTGCAGAGCCACCGTTATGTTCCGGCCCCTTTGATTGACCCGTCCACGTGTCTGTGACTGCTTCCCGGGAGGACATCAAAGACAGGTAATATCTTGCCCGGTGTCTTGTTACTCACTTGTTTACCTGCATTTAGTCTATCTGTTGCCTGGGTGTGTTTGAATTGGCCTGTTTTAGTTTAAGTGCCTGGGTTGAGTGTTTATTTGTTTCCCCTTTTTGGGATAAAAGGGGGGTGGACCTGTGGTAGTTTGCCTGGGGGTCCTGTGTTTGTCTGTTTACCCCTTTTGGGATAAAGGGGGGTGGACCCGGGGATGTTTGCCTGGGATCCTCTGTTGCCTGTTTACTCCTTTTAGGAGCCACGTGGCTGTGGCTGTAAGGAAAAAGGGGGGTGGACCTGTGGAAGTTTTCCTGGGGGTCTTCTTTGCCTGTTTACCTCTTTTAGGAGCCTCGTGGCTGTGGCTGTAAGGAAAACGAGGAGGGGGGAATCTGTGGAGGGGTGTAGACTCATTGCTTCCTGGGGATTCACCATGGTGTCACTTTGATAGCCTAGCTAGCCTCATTGTGCACATAACTCTGCTTGCAGAGAGGTGGTAACCTCCAGCTTCGAGCGCTGAGGCTGGTGGAATTCCAATTTTTATTTGTGGCGGGCGGATTCAAGCAGGCATTGCTTGTCTCCAGCACCACGTGGTAGTGAGACTTATGAGTGGGTTCATAGGGGCGCTACGGGAGTGAGGATAGAGGTGGCCACACTTAGTGGACTGCTGTAACGAGGGAGGCTATACAGGATTCGGGTCGGAGAGGATTGCTGTTTCCTGTGGCCGCTGGTAGTGAGACTTGAGGAAGTCATTCTCCGAGCGGGGACACTACGAGGTTGAGGGAGGTGACTTTGGTCACACGAGTAAAGGAAAGGGATACTGTTGATTTTATTTGAACTGTGATGCATGCACTGTATTTCAATTGAATTGTTGTGTTTTTTGTTTAATGAGGAGTCATTCAAACTCCTGTGTCTGTCTCTAAAATTTCACCTTACTTTGTACTTTCCCTATCCTTTCTGTATTATTACTCTATCCACTCCTATTTCTCTTGTGAGAGAAGTGATTGGTCACACACTTCTCACCCCTCTCCAATCTGTGGCTACCACCTCGGGTACACGGATTCAGTGACTGGTCTACGTTTTGGGAAGACGCACTTGAGGGGGACCCACCCTTCTCGAGTGGCAGTCGAGCATTGTAGACGTTCTGTTTCATTTTTCTTTCCCTATATCTGGGACGCCGGTATAGGGGGGATATGGGACAGGAATTGAGTAAGCCCGGTAGGGGCTGGCTCGCATGTGATTTAGTTGAAGACAGAGAGGGTGAGGAGATGGTTAAAGGTGTTGAAAAGATTGCTAAAGTGTGTAAAATTGCTGTGCAGAGAGCTGGCGCAGAGTGTTAACAGAGAAGAAAGCAAGCTTACAGATAATGCTTTACTGGTACAGAGTAGCAAGAGCTATTCAGCAGGAAGGTTGGGTTGAGGAAGAACTAGATCACAAAGGGTTAAGAATGTATGTATATCATAAGAATTGTTTTTGTATTTTGTGTTAGCCATTACCCTGGTAGAGGGTGGGGGTTTTGTATTGAGTTTCACTGAGAGTATTGCTAAATGTTGTGTTTTTGTGTCTCTTTGCTTTTGCAATAACTGTAACATGGCTATCCTTCTGTCTTGTTGCTGTACAGCAGTGACATGGTTAAACCGTATGCCTGTAAATTCTCTTGCCTGTCTCACTCTTTTTTCCCCCCTCCCTCTCTCTCTCTCTCTGGCTTCTGGCCGGAGGGGGAGTGGGGGGGGCGGGCATGCTTGCTCTCTCTCCCTCCTGCTTCTGGTCTCCGTGTGCGGAGGTTCGGGGGGGGGGGTGTTGCATGCTTGCAGATTCCGTAGCGCTATATATATATATATATATATATATATGTTTTGTGATTTGTGATAAGGCAGTGAGGATCGTGTGGGAGACTAGCTCACAAGAATACATTCCACCTTTCTGAGGCTGTATTTCCTTTCGCGGTGCAAAGTATTTGGACGAGTTAAAAATGTAGAGGCAAGTGTGATTTGTTGCAATACTATGCAATGTGGATAGAGGGAATATGCAAAGTTGTTAAGTTAGTATGTGAAGTGATTAATAGCTGGTGAATGATGGGGGAGATTCCGTGAGTTTATTTTTGCACCATGTTATTTCAAAGCTTCACGGGCTGTTAAATGTATAATGTTTTCATTTGTCTTATTTAATCCGTCAAGTCTGTCCACAGTTTGGTATTTTATTTTGCCGAACAGGATGTTGCTTCTCTGATTTATTTTATTAGGCTATAACTATAACCGGGCTAAGTGTTAAGCTGAAATGCCCTAAAAGAAGATGGCCCCTAGAACAAAAGAAGGTTGTCCTTAGTACCCACGCCTCCTCCTGCCCTCACTCTGCCCTTAGTGAAGTCATATCCGCCCATATATCGTGTCAATTCTGGCCATCCAAGGCTGACGAGATCTACTTCTACCACGCTCATCCTATCCTAAGACATGCTGTCTTCCTTAATTCCCATATATTATGAACAAAAAAGTTACAATTACTAAAATAATCCTGCTATTAGTTTCCCTATATCAGGAAAGTGTCTGTGACAAGTGATGGTTAATATGTAGAATGAATATATATGTCTATCGAGTCACGTGTAAGTAACAAGTGTGTTTGAGCTTTGGGTACAAAGATTGATAACATGCTGAAAGAAGGGTTATCTTAAAGAACATTTACTAAAAGAAAGTTCTAATAGACCAAGATTTCTTGAACAAATGGTGATACAATTAAGGATTGGTCTAAAAAAAAAAAAAAAAAAAAATGTCTTGATCTAATTGAAAAGGAACCAGTTAACATTATAAGCATAACTATTAACAAATGAATATGGTGGGAGTGTGTTCCAATCTGTTTTTTTTACTGGATAATGTTTGCCTCTAAGATTAAAAGACTGACTAACATAATTTTTGTTGTAAGCCCAGATATTTTATTATTGCATATGCATAGGAATTGAGACTTTGGGCATTATAGTGTATTAATTCTAGATCTGTTACTAGCAGCAAGTGCTTAGCCTTATGCATATCCCACGCATGCTTAAACACTTCTACTGAGTTAACCTCTACCACTCCAGTTGGAAGGCTATTCCATGCATCCACTACCCTCTCAGTAATGTAATACATCCTGATATTATTTTTAAACCTTTGTCCCTCTATTTTTGAGACTATGTCCTCTTGTTATGGTAGTTTTCCTTCTTTTAAATATAGTCTCCACTTTTACTGTGTTGTTTCCCTTTATGTATTTCAAATGCTTTTATCATATTTCCCCTGTCTCGTCTTTTCACCAAGCTATACCTGTTAAGATCCTTTAACCTTTCCTGGTGAATTTTATCCTGCAATCCATGAACCAGTTTAGTAGCCCTTCTTTGAACTCTCTTTAAGGTATCCATATCCTTCTGAAGATATGGCCTCCAGTACTGTATCCAGTACTCTAAGTGAGGTCTCACCAGTGTTCTGTACAATGGCATGAGCATTTCCCTCTTCCTACTGCTAATACCTCTCCCTATGCAACCAAGCATTCTGCTAGCATTTTCTGCTGCTCTATTACATTGTACATTGTCATTAACAGCCAGAAACTGGAGAACAAGAAATGTGAATTAATGTATAGCCAATTATAAGCTTAACAAAATCTCCATTATCTTTTCCATTTATTTTGCAGAAGACAATGTTATTTGTCTATTTTGTATGTTTTAAAAATACATTATCAGTGAAGAGTAGAATAAATTTTATCCCATTTGCGAGACATAAAATTGTGATAATGTATATTTGTGATATAAGTAGGAATTACATTTTGAGATGTTAGATATAAATTAATAAAATAAAGAACGAGAGTCAGGGATAGCGTCTGTCTCCACGGGCACAAGTCTGGTGTGGGAGATGTGGTGGGCTAGCCACTGCGGGACACCCACGGAGTGAAACGTTCGAGGCCTGTGCAGACAAGATGAGCATGTTAGCCTTTTATTATTTTTCTCTAGGGAAAGCATAGGGCCAGTTAATAGTTGTTGTACATGGGCTATTTGCAGCCTCCATTGCATTTCTACCTAGTCTTGATTTCTGATGTATCCTCCATTGCTACATCACCTGTCTGCTCCCTTACCTGCCCACCCCCGCTTACTCCTTCCACCGATCCCTCCCCTTCACCTACAGTCTTCCACTTTCTCCTCCTACTCCTCCCTCTACTCCACCTTCTCCTCTCTCCTCCTACTTCTCCTCTACTCCTCCTCCTACTCCTCCCTCTACTCCACCTTCTCCTCTCTCCTCCTACTTCTCCTCTACTCCTCCTCCTACTCCTCCCTCTACTCCACCTTCTCCTCTTTCCTCCTACTTCTCCTCTACTCCTCCTACTCCTTCCTCCTGCTCTTACTCCTCCCTCCTCTTCCTACTCCTCCCTCTACTCCACTTTCTCCTCCTACTCCTCCCTCTACTCCACCTTCTCCTCTCTCCTCCTACTTCTCCACTTTCTCCTCCTACTCCTCCCTCTACTCCACCTTCTCCTCTCTCCTCCTACTTCTCCACTTTCTGCTCCTACTCCTCCCTCTACTCCACCTTCTCCTCTCTCCTCCTACTTCTCCTCCACTTTCTCCTCCTACTCATCCCTCTACTCCACCTTCTCCTCTCTCCTCTTCCTACTCCTCCCTCTATTCCTCCCACTTTCTCCTCCTACTCCTCCCTCTACTCCACCTTCTCCTCTCTCCTCCTACTTCTCCTCTACTCCTCCTCCTACTCCTCCCTCTACTCCACCTTCTCCTCTTTCCTCCTACTTCTCCTCTACTCCTCCTACTCCTTCCTCCTGCTCTTACTCCTCCCTCCTCTTCCTACTCCTCCCTCTATTCCTCCTTCTCCTCCTCCTACTCCTCCCTCTACTCCACTTTCTCCTTCTACTCCACCTTCTCCTCTCTCCTCCTACTTCTCCTCTATTCCTCCTTCTCCTCCTCCTACTCCTTCTTCCTGCTCTTACTCCTCTCTCCTCTTTCTACTCCTCCCTCTACTCCACCTTCTCCTCCTCCTACTCCACCTTCTTCCCCTCTCGCTCTATCCACTACTCATTCTTCCATCCCCCCACTACCATATCTATATCCTTTATATGCTTCCTCCCTTCTTATTCCTTACCAATTTCCTCCGCTCATAGACAACTCTGCCTCTACCTGACAACATTATATTTTGAAGAAAAGTTGCTCTGGCCACTCTTCCGCCACTTCCCAGGGGGGAATACCACACATTATTCAGACTGGTGGAGGTGCTCTTCATCATGAAAGAACTGTTTTGGGCACTCTCAAGGAAATAGTGCGGTCCTGACCCAGATTCCCATGGAAGTAAGACACCTGTAAGGGAGGTGGCTGTCCCTCATGTTTTTTCTTCACTAAGTCCCCAGAAATCTCATGAAAGGAACCTGACTCATTAGAACAAAACATGAACAATCAATTTACAACTCTCTACAGAGGGGAGCAGCAAGATAACTGTAAATAGAAAGACAAATACCCCCCAATCTCACACAGAAATAGGTGAGGAAACCTCTTCTACTGCTCCTCATGGTTGCTTTGAACAGATGAAAGAAGAAACAAGACTCCTTTCAACAGAGCATGCAGTAGCTTTACCAGATCCTGACTCCACTCTGTTTGCGAATAAAGAGGAAAGGTACCATACTGGATTTGCTGTTGCTACAGAAGATCAGGTACGTCAAGCATCTTCACTTTCCTCACCCACATCTGCTCAAGACGCTGAATTGACAGCCTTCTCAGTGGCATACAAAATGCCTGAAGGAAGACATGCCAATACCTACACTGACTCAAGATATGCCCTGGGTGCAGCACATTATTTTGGATCAATCTGGAAGATAAGAAGCACCACTCAGCTGACCAAAAGCTGCCAACCAAGCCACAAGTGCACCAAGGGAAGTGGACGGAAGGGTGTCCGCTGAAGAAACTTCTATACTCACCATGTAGATCCTACCCACAGATCTCAAGCTTCTGAAAGAATGACAAGCAGCTGCTGACCCTGAAGAAATACAAAGCTGGAAAAACAGAAAGGGGCAACCCTTGAAGACGGGCTGTACTCCAACACTCTCAAGTTCTGTTTACCCAAAAACATGTACTGGGCAGTGGGCCCATGGAACTTTATACCTATCCAAGACCCTCATGAACTCTTTGATCTCTAAATATTCTAAAGCACCTAGAATTACTCCTCTAATCATCAGTTACTGCCGATCCTGTGTTATTTGTGCCAAGGACAGCTCAGGCAGAAGAGGAGGAGAATCCTAAGCCCCTAGCTAACTCTCACTATCCCTTTCAAGAATCCAGGTGACAAAGAGCTGCTGGGTCAGATATGCACTAGCTATAATAGACATTTTGTCAGGATGGCCAGAAGCCTAGCTGGTCATCAATGTGACAACCAAGACCATATACCCAATAGTGCATTGTGAAAATTGCAGAGATCACTCAGTGGATTCACTGTTCCAGATTCAAGACTCTCTCTGCAACATGGGAAGTAACATTTGTTGATTTTGACAAACTTTTGACTCTAAAGGAAAAATGACTTGTTAAAAAAAAAAAAAAAAAAAGATACCAACAAGTAGGTGGTTGATGGCCATAATAATGCCTGACCACCTACCATCGATGGAAAGCCGAGGACCCCAAAAGGAGACCTCGTGAAGCTAAAGAGATCCAAACGCCAAGCTTCCTCAGGATTATTTGCCCATCCTGAGTTTGTGGTGATATTAATATTGCCTAAATGATCCGAGTCCACCTACGCTGATGTAGCGTGGGACAGGTTTAATACTACGATGCATAAGCAAATGTGCCCTAGCCAAGGTTATTATGTCCATACACATAATACATGACAAGGTACTCTTGACACACCACATTCATGCTTCAGAACACAAAGAGGAGCACCCCTCTAAAGGGAAAGTTTGACACATATATATATATATTGATGCCATAGGTGTGCCAAGGGGGATACCAGATGATTTTGCAGTAAAAGGAAAGTTTGAGTCAATTTTCCCAACCGTCACTGCTAATAATAATATTTTGATTTGCATTTATTATATCTATTGCAACCAACAACGTTTACCTGTCACCATGACTTGTTGTGCCTATACTCCAGATAACACAAGTCGATATGGTAATGTAAGCTTGTCTATTTTATGATGTCCCTCTGAAGAACTAAGAAGACTTTAAGAACCGTTACTTCATAGGGTTTTGTGCCTTTGGGCTAACATGTCTTCTGGAACTAACCAATAAAGTTTATCTTTTTTTAGAATCTAACATTTCATAGGGGGGACTGATGTAGAATTATTTAAATAATCTTTATTGCACCTGTATTGAATTATTGTACTAACTCCATTTTAATCTCACATAACCTCACATTATGACAGACCCTCCATTTTGTCTACATTACATGACAGAATTTCCTAACAGCATTTAGCATAATGAACAAAGACTGTATTTTCTATAAAGACATGACTAACCCCGGAATTGCTGAATCTCCTGTAATTTGCAACATAGTATAATCTGAAGGCCATGAGAACACTGTACTAATGAAATGTTCTATTCATGAAAGAACCTTGCACCTGACCACGAGACTGACATCACTAACTGCCCAAAATGACGCTCAAGCCCCCCTTCCCACCGAGTAAGCCTCATGCTGGGAGAGATGGCGCTTGAGCCATCTGTCCACACCCGTGTCCAGAACAATACCACCTCCCGGTGGGAGGACACCTAGCTAGTCACTCAAATCCCTGAGCCAATTAATAATATTGATGGGTGGACACTGATATAGACACTTAACATTTAATCCAATTAATGATGTTTATTTGTTATTATCTGATATTCAATGATGATGTCATTTTGCCTTTAAAAGGGTCTGCATACCCGTTTTCTAACCAGATGCCATTACATTTTCTGAAGTGCTTTTAACCTGAACTCCATGTGTCAGTGTGAACTTACTTCTGCGTATACGCAATTTAATAATCTCAGATTTGGACAGGAACAGATAGACATTTAAACATATTTGTTTATTTCTAAATTAATCTACATCAGCATTACTAATCGGGTATTGCTGGAAGGAGAGGCTGGCTCTCTGTCTGGAAGATCACTGGCATTACTAATCGGGTATTGCTGGAAGGAGAGGCTGGCTCTCTGTCTGGGAGATCACTGGCATTACTAATCGGGTATTGCTGGAAGGAAAGGCTGGATCTCTGTTATATTTCCCCTTAGGAGAAGGGACGAATGCTGGATGGAATAGGTCTGGGTCCCAAGCCTGGTACCAGTTCTCCTGCTTCCGCTACACAAAGACATACGTCTAAATTTACATTTTTTTTAATGTCAATTTTTTATTTTATTTTAACAACAATAATAATACAATAATTTGCAGGGTTATTTCCAAAAATGAGAAATCAAAGTGATTAGCAAATTTAAGGCCAAAGTAGCCAAACTGGAATCGTAGTCAACTTAGGGGATGTTTCTTTTTTCTTTTTTTTTTACCCTAAATTTGAAATTCAGTTTGAATTCTCACTTTAGTTTTCAATAAATGATTTCATTGGTGGAATATATTAATGCTAATTCTCTCTCCAGTATTTCTTATTGTGGATCACAACCGAGATTAACTCCAATCTGCCCTCCAACAAAAATCCTCAAATGTCTTCTTCTCCATTAACGGTGGAACTCTTCGTCTTGCTGGCGGAGTTATAATAGGCGCTTCCGAGGTGAATATTGCATCAAAGTTGCTGACATCTTCGGCTCCGTTGATGGTTGGCACAAATGGAGGTGTCACATTTTGTAATAATAATGCGTTCCAATCTATATGCTGGAAAGGAATGAGTAAAATAATGAGCATCACGTACAAACCAAGACTATATAAAATACAAGATAACAGCTAATATGCCCAAAAAGCCACATTTTGTATAGATCCCAATAGGATTATTTAGTTTTCTTATGTTCTCTTTTGGCTGTGTTAGAATTTCAGTATATTACAAAGATTTAATTTTTCCAAAAAACACACAAATATTTAGTGACAAAACCACAGTAAAAAACACAAAACAAAAAAACTTAAGTACGTACTTGAAAGTAAGGATGGTCCTTCACTTCCTCTGCATCTTTCTCACTGGATCCTAGACGTTTCTCATGTTTTTTAGTAAGTAACTGTAAAAGGAATTTTGTAAAATAGGTATTGTTAATTTTAATTCTAAACATCAGGAGCATTAACAGTAAGTCAGGCCCTGTTGAAGGTCCTGTGGGTGTGCGGCTCCGTGCTGGAGATATCTGTGTGAGAACTGCACAAGCAGGGAGGAGAACAGTGTGAAGAGGGCGCTAAATTGATTTTTGCCTGTGTAGCCAAGAACCCTTGCACCAGCCCTGAGTGTATTTTGAGATGTGCAATGCTCAGTACTGTTCATGTGAAATGCATTATTTTTGTCTTTTCGTATTTACTTCTTCAGCGTTATACTCAAAGGGACAGTAAAAATGTGTATTATCCCTATTGTTACGGTACACCCTGGTATAAGAGGGGTTAATACCGCTGAGGACGTTCCCTTTCCGAATGAAGAAGCAGCTAACAGCAGTTCCAATTTGCAGAACAGGAACCATACAAAATCCTTCACGAACCAAACAGCCGAACGAGTAAATCATATGAATCCAATACCCCCAAGTACGAGACCAAGCTCCGTATTAACACACACAGCTAGCTACATCCAATTCAAGGTGTGTATATATAGAATTGAGAATTTTGCATGACCAATAAAAGAACTATTGTATAAACATCAAATAAAAAAACTGATACATTTCCTCTCCCAAAGATCACCCGACCCTCCATTCTTTACTGCACATTCTACAGAATTCCCCCATCTCAGGGCAGCTTGCTAGGGATGAATCTCCACTCATCGATGGCGAATGGACGTTTTCAGCTTGGGTTGTATGATATATTAAATTTGCGTGACATCTTACCTTACTCAGTATTGAAGTGGCTTCACTAGACAATGACTCTGGAATTTTCAGTTTACATTTTGCAATTTTAGCATAAAGCGTCTCAACATCACGGCCTTCGAAGGGTAACTAGAGAAAAAATAAATTTAAAAAACTTCAGATAAAGTTTGAATAAGTTGTAAATTGTAGAAGTTGAAAGCTGGACAGTATATTAATAGTTAAGGGTTTTATAATCTTTGTAGTACAGATGACACAATGTGTATATCACAACTCAACAACGGTGTGTGTGCTAGTGTATATAATATGTGCAAGATAACTGAACGCTGTCGTGAAATACATCAACAGGCGTACCACAGGGGAGTGAAACGCGTCCGGAGATGCACTGTGATTTCTGGAATTTTCAATACGCTGAGTGATTTTCATGCCAGCAGGGAATATCCATTTTTGAGCTCTGAGACAGAGGACTGGAAGGTCTATATCAGGGGTGCCTAAAAGGTAGATCCCCAAACGTTGTCTAATGACAATTCCCATGATGCTTTGCATGCCTTTAGAATGAGAAAGCATCATGGAAGATGTAGTTTTACAACATCTGGGGATCTACCTTTTTAGCACCCATGGTCTTTAGTATAATTCATTTTCTCCTGGTGTTTTTATTTATTTACTTTTTAAATTGTAATTGAGTATTATTTGTTTTATTCTGTACAGTAACATTGGGTTACGATGGCTTTTTCTTTTTGTCAGGAGACATAAAACATTTAAGCAAGTTAGTAGGTGGGATGTTTATTACGGTCAGAACTACTAAACATCCTCTGACCGTATAGGTATTCACAAAGAAGCGGTATACAGAGGGTTACACACGATGTACGCACTCAATGTCAGCCACCGGAGCACTAAGTAACTGGACCAGGGGCAGAGCAGAAGATGGAGATAATTCATTGGTAAGAGATTTATTTCACTGTCTGGGAAGGTTGAAACCTAATCACGTACTGATTTGGCAGCCAATGTTTTTGGGGGAGAACCAAGGGTCAGGGGTTAATTACAGGGTATTGATACCAATTAGGAATGAAGCTGCCTGGATCTATTATGGGAAGGGGTTAATTTGCAGGAGAATGCAAGATGTGATGTGGATAAGGATGGGTTCCTTGTAAAGAACTGTTGGAATATAAAAATGTCAGGTAAACAAGTGCAAAAATAACTGTCAGGGAATGTGTGGTGTCTGTTTGGAAGGGAGGATTTAATTGATTGGGGGTGTCTGTTTTGGGGTGAGATACGTTAGTTTGTATTCAAATGTGGGTGTGAATGTTGGAGAGAGAGGAATTATTGGAAGAGGGGAGGCCAACAAAATGTAATAAAACAAAACCAAAGAAAATAGAGCAACTTTTTAATAAAGATTGCTGTTATGTAACCCTATGGAACAAGCGCAGCTTAGTGGAATAGGGGCTTGACAGAGCTAGGAGGCGGGCATAGGGGGAAGGCCCCATGTGGGAGTGGAGTGGGAGTGTAAAAGGGGGTTGGCCCAGTATAAATAGGACGCCATATTAATGACAAGCACTTTTAATCTGCTTACCTGGCCTAAGTTGTCCCTCCCACCCTCCCATTTGTAAGGGTAAGGGGTGTTAGCTCCCGTTTGGTCACAGCGGCAGGGCTAGAGAGAGAAAAGTTAGGGGAGAAACTAGCTCTGGGGTAGTGTATATAGAATAGGGCAGTTAGGCTGCTGGTGAAGAGTTTGGTTAAACGGTTCGTTATGAACCTTGGTAGGTTTCGAGCTCGGTGGTGGCTCAGAACCTGGTGTGTGGTAGGGGTATCCGGGAATGCCCCTACCGTGGTTATTTAACAAAGTCTGGCACTTATTGTTATTAATGTTATTTATATTTACAGAAAGAATGGGTCATTGCCTTTTATTTGGGGACATATGATGTTATATGGCGGGATGGGGGCTGGGCAATGACTTTAATTTATTGTTATCAATATTAATAAAGCTGTGGACATATTGACCCATACATCAGTGTCAGTGTGTTTTTGGGGTAAGTAATGGGGGGGGAATTCCACCTGCCCATATGTCGACTATGCGCCTGTCATGTTAAAAGCAAATACTTGGCAGAATCTCTTTATATTTTCTAATCAGAAATCTGTCTGTAAATTCTTAATGAAAGATTGTTCTTACGTTTCCAGTTAACATTACATAAATAACCACTCCGAAGCTCCACCAGTCCACAGATCTTGTATATGTCTTGCGCTTGGCCATTTCAGGAGCCAGGTAATTAGGAGTTCCACAAATGCTGTTTGTTCTATCTCCGTATCCAATTCCTCAGAAATAGTGAAAATAGAATTGTATATAAGTTGAGGATAGATGTTCAGTTTTAGCAATTTACATTTGGATATGACTTTCTTTAGGTTTGTTGCTGCCGCAACTTCTCATATCATCTCCGTCCGAATCTGGATTTATACCAATAATACAAATGTGAAAATTTCAATTATCTCAGTGGCAGCACCGGGGCTGGGTCTGGCTATCAGGAAAATACTCAAATGTAGTTTGACAAAAAAAACACAAAACAGACGTACTTTATAAACTTACACTACACTTTAGTCACAAAGACTTTAAAGGAACACTCCGGGCACCATAAAAACGTAATTGAAGTTGTTTTGGTGCCAGGAGGCCTCCAGAGCGCACTCCTATATACAGTAATCAAACCGTTCCTGAACTGTTTAATCTTAAAGTGAGCCTCCATCGCCGATCACTACTCCCCTCCAGCGGCATCCGGCTTCTGAAATGACAGTTTTCAGAAGCTTCGAGTGCCACTGGGCAGGGGGACCGCTGATTGGCTGGGAGCGGTCAGCTGACGCTCTCAGCAATCAGTCACTGCCCATTCATAAAAAAATGGCTGGAAAAGAAACGGGAGGCTCACTTAGGAATAATTTGAATTTAAAATAAATGCTCTTATTTTTAATGTTAGAAAGTTCCTTTATGTCTGTTTTGGAATTAAGCACACGATTTATAGGCGTCCTATTATATGTTAAATGGCTGCTTAAAGGAAAGATAACTGATTTGAACCTAGTAAGTGTGACCTTTTTTGTATCTAAAATGATATTAGAGCATTCTATTTACCTTCTTTAGAGAGACCATAGTCAGTTATCTTCGCAAATCCTCTCTCATCCAGAACAATGTTTTCGAGCTTCAGATCTCTAGATTAAAATGTAGAAAAGGAAGTTTTATTCATTTTACTAGAAGCACTTAGGATAGCTCTCACTGTGCAGGCTTTTTAATGGGTTCAAATTAATAACTTAATCTAGATAAATAAACTGGGTTAGACAGACTGTGTGTCATCAATAACACTTAAATAACGTGTAGTTTAGTTTTTTATAGGCTTACCTGTGGATGATGTTTTGTTCGTGTAAATACTCAAGTCCAAGGACGACACATGCAGAATAAAATCTGATGAAAAAGAAATACACCAATTGCTTTCTAGAAGATACAGTGCTTGTACTATGACATGGTTTTATTCCATATATCCTAACTCTGTATTCTGACAGATTACATTAATTCCCAGGTTTCCTCATGTCTTTCACTGCTAGTGTGTTATGTATGAGCTGATACAATGGCGATTGGTCGTTTATCACTTACAGTGGGTTCCAGTCACCAATGCCGATACTTGCAGAGTAATTAGCCATAGTTGGTGCAGACAGCGGTGTATGTGGCCAGAAGTAACTGCTCTGATCCAGCATTGACACATAACGGTAAAGAGATATACAGCAGCTCATAGTATATAAAGTTATACAGTTTGAAGTCATTCTAAACTAAATAAACACAACATTTAAACAAAGTGTGATATCCCAGAATTAATTCATAATCTGACAAGACGTTATGGAAGGTATAGCCCAGCTCAAGCCACCATCTGTAGAACATTGGATGAGATATCGATAAATGGACACAATGCTGCTTATACTCACACTGCTCTGGGTTCTGAAAATGGGCCGTAGTTGTTATCAAGGCATGTAAGAAGGTCGCCCCCTGCTGCATACTCCATAACAAAGCAGGCGTGATCTCGAGTGTGGAAACACCCAAACAAGTTCATAAGGAATGGGTGCCGCCTATTACTCACTGTCTGGAATATCCGCTTTTCACTCAGAAGGCTGGAAAGGAAAATAAAAGTTAAAAGTCTATTTTCTTCGACTCTAAAATCAAATGAAAAAAATCCACACAGAATTCATTACTGCATTCACTGACTTGTTGAGCTGATGTGGTGATTCTAAGTTTACTTTTTTTATGAATTTCAGGGCGTACATGTTGGTTGTTTCCTTGTGCTCGGCCAGCAGAACCTGAAATTAAAGAATAGAGTGTTGTGCTATCCTGAATTTAAGACATCTGTTATATCGAACTAGAACTCGATATAATTCCACCATAAACTTACTTTCCCAAATTGCCCTTTCCCCAACACGGAGCAAAGCTGGAAATCCTGCATTCTGAGAGTAGGCCGACCCTGAGTACACACAGCAGGTAAGTAGTCATGTGATAGGTCTTCAGAATTTCCAGAAACACTATTATCCAGACTGGAACAATTAGGTTCACTCATTTCATCTGGTGTCATGATGAAACTGTCATCAATGCTACATCCATAGCTACCTCCAGAATCCTAGAAAAGAAAGTCAGACACGATAAAAGGGTTTTATCGTCACTTCTCTGGAAAGTGCGCCATTGAATAAAAAATTGAAAATCACATACATGTTAACAGTTTTTCACGAGATGTTTTGTTTTCTTTTTGTTTAGTTCTGGCACAGCCAGGGCACACAATGCAAATGAAGAGGATATATAGAAACATTGTTTCTTTTCTCCTCCTCTCTGTATGATCGCTTTGTGCTGACGGCCAGGTGCAAAGGGCGGAGCTTTTAACGATGACTGACAGGGAGCTAAGATGGAGGCGCCGAGTTACAGGATAGAGAGGTGTGGATTTCTACGTTTAATTTTATCGTTCACATTTCACAAACATATAATGACTTAAAGGGAACGGTAAGCGCCATAACCATTCTAGCTCGCTGTAGTGGTTATAGTGACTAGAGTGTCCTGCCATTCTCCCTGGTTTAATGTTTAACCAATTAGATTCTCCCAAGTACCTCGATACCTCCCCCTCCTCAGTCTTACTGATACCAAGGAATTACCATTTTTGTATCAATACCAATTTTATACAACCTGATGGCATTGATTGTGTTGAGCTGTCCTACATTTGTTAAGACATCTGTTATATCGAAATAGAACTGGGATTCCACCTTAAACTTACTTTCACAGATTGCACAGAGCGATACTGAAAGTCCTGCATTCTGAGAAGCTGATCCTGAATCCACATAGAAGGTAAGTGGTCATGTGGTAGGTCCTCGAAATTTTCAGGAACGCTATTATTCAGTCGAGAACAATTAGGCTGACTCATTTCATCTGGTGTCACGATGAATCTGTTATCACTGCTACATTCATAGCTATCTCCAGAATCCTAGAAAAGAAAGTCAGACACAATAAAATGGTAGAGAAAACTAAAGGAAGCTAGGTTTACTGGGAGTGAAGAGAGAAGCAGTGAATTTGGGAAAATAATGATTAAAAGGGAATTGTTAGAACCATAACCATTCTAGCTCACTGTAGTAGTTACATTAATTACTGTTAGGGTGTCCTGCCGTTCTCCCTGGTTTAATGTTTAACCAATTAGATTCTCCCAAGTACCTGGATATCTTCCCCCTCCTCTGCCATACTGATAGTGAGGGATTAACATTTCTGTATCAATACCAATTTTATACAATCTGATGGCATTGATTGTGTTGTGCTGTCCTAAATTTATTAAGACATCTGTTATATCGAACTAGAACTGGGATTCCACCTTAAACTTACTTTCACAGATTGCACAGAGCGATACTGAAAGCCCTGGAATTTGAGAAGAAGCTGATGTTGAATCCACATATCAGGTAAGTGGTCATGTGGTAGGTCCTCAGGATTTTCAGGAACGCTATTATCCAGACTGGAACAATTAGGGTGACTCATTTCATCTGGTGTCACAATAAATCTGTTATCACTGCTACATTCATAGATATCTCCAGAATCCTATAAAAGAAAGTCAGGCACAATTAACGTCGGCTTTTGTTGTCACTTGTCTGGAAAGTGCGCCATTTAAAAAAAAACTACTGAAAAATCACCTTAATGTTAAAATTTTTCATGAGATGCTCTGTTTTCTTTGTTTTTTGTTCTGGCACATGCCAGGGCACACAATGCAAATGAAGAGGAGATATAGAAACATTGTTTCCTTTCTCCTCCTCTCTGGATGCTCTCTCTGTGCTGACTGCCAGATGCAAAGGGCGGAGCTTTTAACGATGATTGACAGGGAGCTAAGATGGAGGTGCCCAGTTACAGGATAGAGGTGTGCATTTCTATGTTTTATTTTATTGTTCACATCTCACAAACACAAGTTAAATATATGGATAAGGAAATAGCTTTTTGATCCAATGAGATATCTGACTGCCATTTTGGGATTTTCTCCAAGTTTGTTGCAAAATAATGAGGAATTACCATTTCTGTATCAATACCAATTTTATACAACCTGTATAGCATTAATTGTGTTGTGCTGTCCTACATTTATTAAGTCACCTGGTATATCGAACTAGAACACCATCATACACTTACTTTCACAGATTGTCCCTCCTCCAGCATAGAGCAATGCTGGATGTCCTGCAATTTGAGAAGAAGCTGATCTTGAATCCACATTGCAGGTAAGTGGTCATGTGGTAGGTTCTCAGAATGTTCAGGAACGCTATTATCCAGACTGGAACAATTAGGGTGACTCATTTCATCTGGTGTCACGATGAATCTGTTATCAATGCTACATTCATAGATATCTCCAGAATTCTAGAAAAGAAAGTCAGACACAATAAAATTATAGAGAAAACTAAAAGAGCTAGGTTTACTGGGAGTAAAGAGAGAAGCAGTGAATTTGGGAAAATAATGATTAAAAGTGAATTGTAAGCACCATAACCATTCTAGCTCACTGTAGTAGTTACATTAATTACTCTTAGAGTGTCCTGGCGATATCCTGGGTTAATGTCAAACCAGTTAGATTCTTCCAAGTACCTGGATACCTCCCCCTCCTCTGCCATACTGATAGTGAGGAAGTAACATTTCTGTATCAATACCAATTTTATACAACCTGATGGCATTGAGTGTGTTGATCTGTCCTGCATTTGTTAAGACATCTGTTATATCGAACTAGAACTGGGATTCCACCTTAAACTTACTTTCACAGATTGCACAGAGCTTTGCTGGATGTCCTGCAATTTGAGAAGAAGCTGATCCTGGATCAACATAGCAGGTAAGTGGTCATGTGGTAGGTCCTCAGAATGTTCAGGAACGCTATTATCCAGTCTGGAACAATTTTGCTGACTCATTTCATCTGGTGTCACGATGAATCTGTTATCAATGCTAGATTCATAGCTATCTCCAAAATCCTAGAAAAGAAAGTCAGACAGAAAAAATGTTGGGTTTTATTGTCATTTCTCTGAGCTGGCGCCATTGAATAAAAGACTGAAATCACCTACATGTTAACCTTTTTTTCAGGAGATGTTCTGTTTTCTTTGTATCTGGCACATGCCAGGGCACACAATGCAAATGAAGAGGACATATAGAAACATTGTTTCATTTCTCCTCCTCTCTGGATGCTCTCTCTGTGCTGACTGCCAGATGCAAAGGGCGGAGCATTTAACAACGATTGACAGGGCGCTAAGATGGAGGCGCCCAGTTACATGATAAAGAGGTGTGGATTTCTACATTTAATGTTATTGTTCACATCTCACAAATACATGTGAAATATAGGGATAAGGAAATGGCTCCCTGATCCTAGGAGATATGACTGCCATTTTCTTTCCTAGTTTGTTGTAAAATAGTGAGAAATTACAATTTCTGTATCAATACCAATTTTATACAATCTGATGGCATTGATTGCGTTGAGCTGTCCTACATTTGTTAAGACATCTGTTATATCGAACTAGAACTGGAATTCCACCTTAAACTTACTTTCACAGATTGCACAGAGCGATACTGAAAGTCCTGCATTCTGAGAAGAAGCTGATCTTGAGTCCACATAGCAGGTAAGTGGTCATGCGGTAGGTTCTCAGAATGTACAGGAACGCTATTATCCAGACTGGAACAATAAGGGTGACTCATTTCATCTGGTGTCATGATGAATCTGTTATCAATGCTACATTCATAGATATCTCCAGAATTCTAGAAAAGAAAGTCAGACACAATAAAATTGTAAAGAAAACTAAAAGAAGCTAGGTTTGCTGGGAGTAAAGAGAGAAGCAGTGAATGTGGGAAAATAACGATTAAAAGGGAAGTGTAATGGGGTCTGTTCTATTCTATTTAACATGTTTATAAATGATCTTGAAGAAAGCATTGAAAGCCATGTTTCAGTGTTTGCAGATGACACAAAGCTCTGTAAAATAATACAATGTGAGCAAGATATTACTTTGCTGCAGAGGGATTTAGATAGACTCGGGGACCGGACATTCAAATGGCAGATGAAATTTAAAGTTGAAAAATGCAAAGTTATGCACTTCAGCATAAAGAATACACAAACAACGTATACCCTTAATGGAAGCGAATTAGGGATAACAACACACGAAAAGGACTTGGGAATGGTTATAGACAACAAACTATGCAACAATGTGCAATGTCAATCAGCAGTGGCCAAGGCCAGTAAGGTATTGTCATGCATGAAAAAGGGCATTCATTCTCCGGATGAGAATATAATTGTGCCTCTTTATAAATCACTGGTAAGACCACATATTGAATATGCTGTGCAATTTTGGGCACCTGTTCTAAAGAAGGATATTATGGCACTAGAAAAAGTGCAGAGGCGGGCTACAAAATTAATAAAAGGAATGGAACATATCAGCTATGAAGAAAGGTTAACAAATTTAAACCTATTTAGTTTAGAAAAACGTTGCCTGAAAGGGGATATGATAAAATTATACAAATATATTCGGGCCAATACAAACCATTGTGTGGAAATCTATTCACAATCCGGACTTTACATAGGACACGAGGTTATGTGTTTAGACTGGAAGAAAGAAGATTTTGTCTAAGGCAAAGGAAAGTTTTTTTTTACTGTAAGAACAATAAGGATGTGGAATTCTCTGCCTGAAGAAGTGGTTTTATGGAGTCCATGCAGATGTTCAGCTACTAGATGCATACTTGCAAAAACAGAATATTCAAGTATATAATCTTTCAATGTAGGGTAATAACTGCTTGATCCAAGGATAAATCGGACTGCCATTCTGGGGTCAAGAAGGAATTTGTTTCCTAGCTTGTTGCAAAATTGGAAGTGCTTCAAACTGGGTTGTTTTGCCTTCTTTTGGATCAACAGCAAAAAACAAATGTGAGGAAGGCTGAACTTGATGGACGCAAGTCTCTTTTCAGCTATGTAACTATGTATGCACCACAACCATTCTAGCTCGCTGTAGTAGTTACATTCCCCCTCAGCTGTCCCGACTGGACAGACATAACATTTATAGCGCACATTATCACTGTGGCGAAGGGTGCAGTCACTGGATGCTAGCCAAAGTCCAGTGTCAAAATGCTCCCAAATGGTTTGACAAAAAAGTGGGTTAGTAGCCACAGACTCTCTGCACTAGAACTACTGCACTAAGCTATAATGGTTATTCTATGTAGAGTGTACATTTCAGTTTAAGGAATAAAAACAACCAAAATAAAGTCAGCACATCTTTACCTGAGCCAGTATGTCCGGGATCTCAATATGAAATGAAAACCAACTCTGATCACTGTGTAGAAATGATTGACTTGGAGCAGGAGGTGGCTCTGAGTCAAACTCCACATCCGGTGGGATAATTGGTTTCATATCAAAGTTTGGAATATCGCTATCAGAAGGAAGAAAATAATAGTTTATCTGGTTTAATCGTTAAAATATTATGGCAGATTATCATAGCTATATACTCATTATATTTTAGACATTGATGCTGCTATATACAGTACATTATTTAAAGGAGACCCCAATAATACATATTACTAGGGTTGCAGATTTCTATGTTTTTGCACCGTATAGAATTCTGCATTCCTGTGTGACATCCAAAGTACTTTCACACCCTGCCTAGCAGAATGCAGAATTCTCTTTGCAGAGTCCTGCAAAGAGAAGGAGATCTGGCGACTTGTTACAGCACTATAAAATGAATCTGTGACTGATACACATGCGAAGAAATGTGTAGACAGCAGTAGGCAAACATATGTCAGACTTATAGATAATTCAACATGTGTAGTACTGTGAACTGGGAGGGATTCAGGTTCTAACAACATTGATTAGAAAGATATAAAGTAAATACCCAGCTGGCTCTGGCTCCTGTACGTTTGTCACCAATAACGAAGGGGCAAGAATATCAATGTCCGTCTCCGGAACTGGTAACGATGTTTCTTCTGTAAAGGTTTAGACATAACATAATGTAAGTATTGTATATCATTCACAGTGATCAATGATACTATTTTCACCTCAATGCTACAGAGAGTAAAACAAGAACCACAATCTCCAATCGTAGATCTTTATGATATTTCATTTTATAGAAGAATCAATTAGTTTTTCAAACACTAATAATGCTTATATGTAAACCCATAATATCACGTATAACTCATATATGTATAAACTAATAATGTCAGTAGTATTGGAGGGGACACAATAAATGTTCAGTAGATATATATCCTGTTTATATACCGTATAGCTGAAAGGAAGCATGCACCTCCTGAGGGATGGCTGTTAGAATTGATGCGCATGCATCACCTGCCTGTCAACATTTGGAATGTGATGTCCCACAATGCTTAGCGAATAAATTCACAGTGCTGGGCACATTTGAAGTTGCCTTTCTCAGAGACTATTGCAGTAATTCAGAGAACAATTAAGAATTGTCCATGTAAAGGTCCATAGGCGGTTTTCTTTCATATGAACGGCATGTTAATCATAGAGCTGCCTCGTTTCTAGAATGTTCATTATATCTATATATATAATTAATGCCCTTTATATTCAGAAGCTCTGATATGTCCTTAAAGAAGACATTATGCTCCCAGAACCTATTAACCCAAAGGTCACTATTTGGAATTTCACACATTTGTTCCCTTGGAGGAGCACCTGCAAGTCCCTCTCATGTCAGCCTTGATGACCATCCTGACTGGTGTGTTGGCATGAGATTCAGGAAGTTTCTTTTCCATCTGCTTGTTTCTAGGTGAGCATAGATTTCTGTATTTTTCCAGACGCAGGTAGGTGTATGTCATTAGTTTCTCTGTCAATATTCTGGTCACTGATCTTGATTTGATATAAATGGCTTAAAGCACGCAGCAGAATGCATGTTTGATTTATACTAAGTCAGGCTTTGATCGCCACCTTAATATGTAAGTTTTAATATCTCTCAGTGAACTATTTGATATAAAAGCTATTTTTTAAAGGGATTGACTAACAATAATTTATCTTGTAAACTGTTTTGCAAATTATTTCAGGATATTACTATTATCCCTTATATAGCGCTAATATATTCTGCAATGATTTACAATTATAGGAAGGGGATATGTAGGTTTGATGAAGTTCCTGCTCAACGTAGATCCATTGAGCAATTAATCCTACTGGCACTTACTGGCAAAGTCTAAACCAGGATTCAAACCTTGGTCTCCCAGTTCTAAGGTAGTAACATTCCCAGTGCTTTAACCGGCTCATGTATAGATGTCTAAGATATATGTTTTGTAAATAATATAAAATGTATTTGCGTGTTGGTATAACTCCGTTTGCTCCCAGTTCTAAGAGGATGTCTATCTTCTGTCTGTACTCCCACCTCAGATGCTCACCTTCAAGACTTTTCTAGGGCTACACTGTTCCTGTGGAACTCCCTTCCCTTCTCCGTTAGACACACACCCAGTCTCCACTCCTTCAAAAAAATAATTAAAAGCCCACTTCTTCACAAAAGCATATCGGTTAAACTGTTAGTAGCTCCCGACTGATTCCTCTCCTGCAACTGTCAGTACTTCCCTATACTTCTCTTAGCTTTTGTGTCACTTTACCCCACTCCCTCTAGCATGTAAGCTCATTGAGCAAGGTCCTCAACCCCTCTGTAGCTGTGTGTCCAACTTGTCTGGTTACAATTACATGTTTGTTAGTCCACCCACTGTAAAGCTTTGCAGAATTTGCTGGCGCTATAAAAATAATAATATTAATAATAATCTGTACATTTCCTCACAAATCCTTGGAGTATAGAGGTCTATGGGACACACCGCTCTCTCATACCTTCCTGTAAGAGAGTTATATCTTGCAGTAGTGGTTATGGTGCCAGGCGTACCCTGGACCCCATTATAAGAAGTCAAACCGTTTTTGACCAGTTTTCATTGTTGCCCATAAATCTTCTTTTAAACTACATATGAGGTTACTGAACCTTTACCTTTAATGATAGACGTTTCTTCCAGAATTACGTTGCGTAAACTGTCTATTTTATTCTCGCTGTCTTGTAGTATTTTCTGGACAGCGGTAAGATGTTTGACATTCTGTAACAGCAATAAGAATAGTCAGATAATTGAGTGAGACGTAGGAAGAAGTGTAGCCTCAATTACCCCATTCTAGGAAATAAGCCCTGTCTGCTCACACCCCAGGACATGTTTTGATCTAATTATTACCCCTTAAACAATGATTTTCACCCAGATGTCAAACACCACAGTGCTTCTATGCAGGCAAACTAAATTATAGACACATGCATTATGGAAAACGAGAAACATTAGAATCTTTACAAAGAGAAATAAATACACATTGGTTGCATGCTTTGCAATTAGAAATATTAAAAATAATTAATGGCCGATCAAGAAAAGCTCGTGCCTTCAACTACATAGTTGAGATGGTGTCGGCAAACTCATGGCAATTTAGTTTCTATCGCATCTCTTGATTCTAGGAACAAATATCACCAACATACTATTAACTTATATAAGATAAAATGCTGTTGGGCTGAAAAAACGTATGCATTGTACAACGTGTTTTCACCTCTCGCCCATCAAAAAAAAAAGTTTAAAGATTTTTTCCTGTCTCTTATTTAAATGCAACCAACTTACTTTGGAATGCCCATTTGAATATGCACCGACCATAATCTCTGCTCCATGTTTCACCTTCAGCTCAATGCTCAGCTGTTTCTGCAAAGCAGTCAGCTTCACGTTATCTGCCTGGGAGCTGGTGTCATCTTTAGGAGCAGCTGAGATCTCTGGACATCACGGAAATTAGTAACAAGAAAAAAAAGTACAGAATTTAGAAATGTCGGCAGACAGTTTCACTTAGTAAATAAAAAAATGCAATAACAGTAACATCTGTAAGTAAAGCTATTGTAATCTACACAAAACCTGAGAGCAGCAGAAAATCAACAAAAACAACAAAAATCACAGCAGCTAAACGTCCCCCGTGCTTGATGACATCACAGCGGGACGGGATGAACAGGATTCTCTTTGAGGTGTCACGTCATAAACTCATCCACTAACTATTCCAGCTTCTATATATGTCAGTGAGATTGCCATTATTATGGCCAGTCACAACATAAATGGGGTCATTCTATAAGCCACATTGTAACTCTGTGTGTTTTCACAACCCCCCCATAAACGGCTCTCATAGGGAATAATGCAATTACCAGGATTGGGTGAGAGATTTCCAATCTAAACAGAGCTCACTGGAGAAGCTGCAGATTTTTGTTTTATGTTTCTGTAAACTTTCCTCAGCCAGTATTTATTTTATTCTGCACGTTTTCACGCTGTATAATGTGGCTGATCCGATGCTCAGTAAGTGATCTTTTCTATAAGTCAGTCTACAATCTCATACAGCACATCACATGAGTGCAGTAACTGATCCAAAGTTACGATTTGCTGTTTAAAGTCTCTAAAACATCCACCTGATTATAAAATAAAAATAAAAACAGTACTGCTAACGTTACTCTATATATCTGTAGGTTACATTTACATGTTGGATGCGTAACATAGTATTTATACATGTTCTCCAGGAAATGATTGAAATATATTTACAATAAACAAGCACACACACACACTCATTAGAAGGAAACACAAAGTCTTGGAATGTACCTTCTGCGTCTGGCACAACAATATGCGCATTGCGCTCTTGAAGTTTATTGTAAAGATCATCCAGTTTCTTTTGAGATGTTTTGAGAAATTTGTTGACTTTTGCAAGATGTTTTTTCTTGGATGTAGCCTTTACCAGGTTTCTGGCTCCTGCTGTAATTTTAAGTTCTTTTTGAATTTCCTTTTTGATCTGCTCCCTAACTTTATCAATATCCGGCTGAGCTACATGTTTAGGGATGTCCTTTGATGGCCCGCTATTAGCTGCCGATACGATACGTTTAGGAGAGTTCAGATCGATTGAGGAAAAACTACCATTTACAGCTGAACCCTTGGCAATTTTAGGAGAGTTTGGAGTAATTGGACACTCTGTAAATAAAAATAATAAAAAAGACAGTAGTCAAATCACAATGTAGATAGACAATATTGTGCATTCACTGGTTTGAAATATCACACAATACAAGTAAGGCAACATGACAAATTATAGGATCTTTTAATACATACACTTTTATTCAGACACTTCATGGACCATAATATGTTATGTGCTCTCAAATGTTTTGGTTCCCAAAGTTTCCCTATCCCTGCTTTTGTCTTCTGATAATTATAACTACAACATAATATTATTCCCTGCCTTGTCCTATATATTTTAAGCCCTTAAAGGACCACTCTAAGCACCCAGACCACTTCAACTTAATGAAGTGGTCTGGGTGCCAGGTCCCTCTAGGATTAACCCTTTTTTTTATAAACATAGCAGTTTCAGAAAAACTTCTATGTTTATATTAAGGTTAATCCAGCCTCCAAATCCTCTAGTGTCTGTCTCACTGACAGCCGCTAGAGGCGCTTGCGTTTTTCTCACTGTGAAAATCACAGTGAGAGCACGCAAGCATCCATAGGAAAGCATTGTAAATGCTTTCCTATGTGACCGGCTGAATGCGCGCGCAGCTCTTGCCGCGCATGCGCATTCAGCCGAAAGAGAGGATCGAGGGTGGAGAGGAGGAGGAGAGCTCCCCGCCCGCGCTGGAATAAAGGTAAGTTTTAACCCTTTACTCTCCCCAGAGCCCGGCGGGAGGGGGTCCCTGAGGGTGGGGGCACCCTCAGGGCACTATAGTGCCAGGAAAACAAGTATGTTTTCCTGGCACTATAGTGGTCCTTTAAGGATGGAGGAAATTATACAAGTTCTGTTCAAAACAAAACCTTGAATTTGAGATATATCTTGTTTAACCATAGCTTACCTCTTTCATATTAAGTGAACCCACACGTATTACATACAATTTTGTTCGAGAGAAAGAGGATTTTCATTTTATAAAAATAAACTATTAATGTATGAAACATAATTTAATATGAATAAAATAAAAAAAAAAAGTTTGAGAAATTAAGAAGTTCTCCGTGGCATTTTACCTTTAAATTTCATAATACTATTGACTTTAAGTGCAATAAAATGCACATATTTATGTTCAGCCATATACAGGTTTTATGGATTTTTGGAAAGTTACAGGGTTGCATATAGGGCTTCCCCCTTTACAGTTTTTGCACATTGAAATGTGTTGGTTTAGTTGCCTTTGAGGTGGTATGGCAGGCCAGGAATGAGAATTACCCCCATAATGGCAAACCAGTTGCAAATGTAGACAACCCAGGGTTTTGCCAGTGGGGTATATCCAATCTTTTAGGAGCCACTTAGTCACAAAATCTGGCCAAACATTTGCATTTTTTACAGAAAAGCTGCATTTTCTCTGATGATTTCATAGTCATTAAATGATTTACTCTTTTAAAACATACGTATTTGTTTTCAGCCAAGTCTCACAAGTACAACAGTAGCCCCCATGTACAGGTTTTACGGTGTTTAGGAAAGTTACAAGCTTAAATATAGGGCTTGTAAATTGAATTCACTAGACCTTCTGCCTGGGTTGTCAGGCAGGTCCCCCAATTTATAATCAACACAATCACACCATTATGTTAAAATAATACGTCAATATATACATTATATATATATATATATATATATAAATATATATATAATTTAATTGTACATACATTTTGATAGCAGTATATATAAATATTGATATCGAAATGCACTTAAATTACATTTCTTGGGAGGAGCATTTGTTATGTTTACACATGAGAGGCAACCACTGGTTCCATTGAGTTATAAACACTACTGGAGTATGCAGCTCAATAAACAGTTTCTTTATGACTATTAGTGAATGAAACTACTGCCAAGTGCTAAACTACATACACCTGCTGAGTTTACGGGATATGCTTAGCATTGTCATTAAAAAGAATGGGAACATTCCAGATATTTCCTGGACTAAGACAGTAGTGCATTATGGGTGGGGGGAGACAAGGGGTAAGGGGGTTAGGAGAGACTTACGAGATGGAAACTGCGTCTGAATACATACAAGTGGAACTACCTTCCCCAGAATATTAACTCTGCAATCTAATGTCCCAGAAATGTCAACATTGTATATTTTGTACAAACTTTGCAGGAAGCAATCAAACCAGAGAAATCTGAATGTGTCCTTCCTGGTAAAAAAAAATGCACAGAAACCTATTCTTAAAGTTATAGGAGAAGGAATGTCCTGCTAGGAGAATTGTTACCATGCTTCTCAAAGATAGATATAACAGCCACACACACAATGTTTTAACATACCCGGAGGGTCCTCTCCTTTCTGCTCAACGTCATCACATTTCTTGCGTCTGGCACCCTGAAATGGTAAAAACAATCAGAAACCCAAATAAACTGCAATAAAAATGCTCTAAACTTTTTTACAGTCCATCTCATTGCTGCCACAGGGCCCGGCAATAAACTACTACAAACAACCTAAAGTAAATCTCATTGAAGTTGTTATAGTGCCTGGAGTCCCCGGAACAGCCTTATATTTAAGTGTTAAATTGTTTGTAAATAGTTTAACACTAAATATGTGCCCTCAGTAACCGTTCTCTCCCTCTTCTCTTCTATTCAGCTAATACAATAGTATTGGTACAGCCAGTAAGGAGACGGCAGAGATTGGCTGAGAGTAGCATCTGACAATTCATTAATGGTAGTTAGCAGTAGTGGTTATGGTGTTTGGAGTGGCCCTTTAAAGGAAAACACCAGAAACATAAAGCACTTCAGCTGGCTGTACGAAGCCTGTTACATTTGTGACCGTTTATCAAAGTGTTGATTTTAAATACACCACAGGCGGAGTATATTGCGCTATGATCAGTGTGATGTCATACCATGGATGGAGCATATGGGGGGTGGCGGAGGGGGGTTGGTCAGCAAAATGTTGTTTTGTCTAAAGTAGTAAAAAAAAAACTTGCATTGACCCTGTATGTAGCTAGTATAGGAAATGTTTTATATCGATTTCCAATCTATTGAGTAACTTTCATGGCTTCATCCACTGAACACTGAATTCTAGTACATTGAAACCCAAATGGCCAAATTGAAGGTAAAATAGTTAAGCTGTCGTTACAGTCCAGTTGGAGAATTTTGAAATCATCAATTTTAATTGAGTTTCGGGATTTAGTTTTCCATTTACCATTTCCTGTTTAGTATCCTGGGCTGCCACTGTGTTGGAATTTTAATTAATTGAATTTCCTTCATAATTAATATATGTCTAAACCTTAGTGTATGTAAACCATATAATAGATTATTGAGTTTGTTCTAATTCTGATCACATATACAACTAGTTGTATGAACAAGGACAAACATCTCCCAGAATTGGATGTGAGTGGAACGATGGGCTTGTAGCTGCAACATAATTGCAAATTGTTGTAACTATAAAGAACACATTGAAGTGATACAGGAATGGGGAGACCATAGGCTGTCATGGGGATTTGAATATAGAAAAATGAGTTAAGTATTTAACTCCACTGAGATAAGAATACAATAATGATTTGCTTCTACCCCTCTAGTGATACATATCATTAATTTAAACATGGACCCACCCACAAACTTGGAGTTAACAAGTTACAAACCCCAGTTAATGGTTTGGGTAATTGGAACCTTAAAGAAAACAAGTCATTTACTTACCTTTCGAAAGGGCAAACGCCGAATCAACGAGAAAACATTTCTATTTGCCATCTCTAGCAATTTGCTCACCACAACAGCTAAGCAGTGTCTACTGTCCAAGCCGTGTCTAGTGACTGCTGCAAATTGTGAGCATCAAGGGTGATGTTATATGATGTCACTATGATGTCACAGTGAGCAGTCACAATGGGTCACATGTCCCCACCAGCTTGACACACAAACAAATATAATACACATATAAATCCACAAAAGTATACAAAAATGTATAACAAAAAGGAGAAACTCTATCAATTTAAACACCCCCACCCCAAATGTATAAAGAAAATATTATAACATATTAAATTATATATATCAATATGTGTGAAATACAACCTGGTAATAAATAATAAAACCTGAAAAATAAAAATATACACAAAATAGTGTAATACAGCTACAAATAATCAAGAAAGGGGGCAGGGGCAGAGGGAGGTAGGGCACTCACAAGATCGTATTCAGTTATTGTTATTGGTATTTATATAGCGCCAACAGATTCCGCAGCACTTTACAATATTATGAGAGGAAGGGTTTAACTATAAATAGGACAATTACAAAAAATTTACAGGAACGATAGGTTGAAGAGGACCCTGCTCAATGGAGCTTACAGTCTATAAGGCACATAACTCTCCACTTACTCCTATATAAATCCTCGGTTACCATCGGGAAGAGAAATAGGCTCTTGGTGGGCAGCTCACAATAAAGAGACTGTTGGTAATCTAACGATAACAATGCTCTTACTTTTGCCTCACTTCAAGAAGCTGAGAATATCCCATATTCTGATTTTTTTTCATTATGTACAGCTGAGACACTTTTGAGATTTGAACATATGTGTGCCACAGGTCTACGATACGAAGGCCAGATATCTATTATTTACCCAACACTGTTACCAGCAAAGTACAAATCATAATGTAGTATTCAACAGGTTACTAAGATCTGGAGAGGAGGCAATTTTATGCAACATTTGGGCTGTACAGAGATGAGGTGGATGTTTGAATTGAATACATACATTCCCAACGGTTTAAATAATGATTTTGAAATTTGTCATTTTTTTAAATTAGTTCTTTTCTTAGATCTACCCCCTTTTTTAGATTTAAAATTCTTAATTTTAAATTTACAAGATCCACCTCAAATTTATAATATCCACCTCATCTTCTTATCCCTATTTTTATTATTATTTGTAGTTTCATTGTTCTATGAATATTGGATACTGTGGCACCCTGCTATATGTTATGCCCCTTGGTGTGTTATACTCACTATATACACATTTTTTACGACACCCATTTTTTTTAATGGGGTGATATATGTATATTTTTAACATAACTTTTTCTTTCTGCAATGTATAGAATATATAATAAGATCAATACTATGAACATACTATGAAAAACTCATGTTTTATTGTTTTCTTCCTTATCAAATCAATAGGTCTTAATGTGCTATTTAACTGTATGATTATTTATGAAATGTGGTGTCTTAATCAGACTAAAGTGGTCATCTGTATGAACATCTGTTATTCAATTTAAGATACTTGTTCTTAATAGATAATTTGTTCTACTAAAATATAGATTTCAATGTGTTTAGTAAATATATGATAACACAATGCAGGCAGTGACTTTAAATCACGGGACTTTTAAAAGCTTGGGAGAGATTGCATTATGCAAATCCAGGCTTTAAGACCTCACCAATAAGAGATTGGACATCTGCCCATTTATTAGCCCTAACGGGTAAGGACTGAAATAGCTTCAAACGTCCTGACGATGCTGTCTGTGCACGGCGAAACGCATAGACATGACACAATTACGCATCCAGGTGGGCAGAGCTGAGCTTGACCGGGAAAGACGAACGGCATCCACACAGCTAATACTACAACTCCACCAGATGGAAGCCGCCGAGAGTCCAGATCCACATGGGTAACCCCCATTGTATTGAGCGTGGTTGTGAGTAATGGGTACATGTACTGTCATACTCACCATTTAATCTTCTAAGCCAGTGTTCCCCAACCCAGTCCTCAGGGACCACCAACAGTCCAGGTTTTGTCAGCATCTCCATTGGAATAAAACAAGGACATACATAAATCCTGGAGTGTTGGTGGTCCCTGAGGACTGTTCTAAGCGGCAACCTGTTTGCATTTTGCTGTACAATATTTTAACTATACTTCAACTGTATTGCTTTTAACCTTTGGGTTTGAATAAATTGTTACTTTATCAGTAGCTTATTAGCCATTATATTGGATTTGACTACATTTTAATTATTGTAAGTGCAGTAAATATTCCATACAGATCTGCACTATTATTGCTATTTCTCAATTTTCTCTTACATGTACTATGCAACACTGATTTTGTGATTGCCATCTATTGGGAGTATAAGTATTATATTTATTGTTATTTGATTTATTTTATCTTTGCATGAAGTATGGGGTTTTCCACCTAAACATCACTCCACTTCTTGAAAATTGTTAATATGTTTTGAGATGAGGTGAAGGGTGTCCATCGAAGTGTGTAGCTGAATTATTATCATAGTTTTTCATTTGATTATTGTTTCTATAAGGTAGACACTTGGTTCCCGATTTAACATGTAGGACATCACTCCAATGTACATCTCTGAAGATAAGGAATGCATCACTCACGCTCTGCTGCTCGAGGTTACATTCTGACTACAAAGTGCTCTACTGTGTCACAACACTTTGGCAAAACTGCTTGATCTTGGGGTTCCCTCCACTTTTGACAAGCCTTCATATTGCAGTGGAAGTGCCCAGCAAATCTTTCGATATCTCTCTATTATATAGAGATATGCTGGAGTGAAAAATGTCGCCAATTAATTTTGAAGTTTCGGTTCATCTGAAATTCTGAAAAAATGATTTTGAATGGATATCAAATCAGGGCGCTTTTGAACAGATAAGCTTCGTAATTTGGAACCATAAAATTGGAATTCCCACAAAAGGGCGACAAACTAGGGAGCTATCTACTAAACACAAAAAAAGGGGGCAGAACTGAGTGATACAAACCCACTCATGTAAACCTAGTGGGGAGTTTAATATAATTGACTTGCGCTTAAACAATAGGGGGAATAATACAGATCTTAACAGAGTATACTAAAGGAAAGAAAGAGGTGTACCATTGCGTAAAGTCCAAGAACAGGCTGAAGTGTGATGGGTAATGGATGCACTCACATGGAGCAGAGCCTGACGAGGATAGGCTCAAATCACACCAGTGTTGGTAAAGTATTGCAATACCACAGCCTCCTCTGTATTCCCCTATTGTTTAAGGGTAATTCAGTTATATTTAGCGCTCCACTAGGTTTACATGAGTGGGTTTGGATCACTCGGTTCACCCCATTTTTTCTGCATGTAAGTGTGCGAAGTGTGCGGATACTAGCACGTGCGTTGTAGCTGCCATATATTAGATTCTTTACTGGTTACATTAAGCTCCTTGATTTGTACAAAGCACTTGGTATCTACTAAACACACCTGAAAGATCAAAATTCATAAATTGACTTTTCTTAAATGTGATCGTTCTCCTATTTAGTAGACAATTCCCTAATTTGTTATCCTTATGTGGGACTGCCACATTGCATGGTATTGGATTAGGGAGCAGTTTAGCAGATAGATTGCTAATTTGGAACTCTGTGGAATTGCCATGTGTTCTGGTTGTAGTCTTTTCCAAATGAAGTGATACACTGGGCAGAGCCCTTCAAAAAGCACCAATGCACCCTGATAGAGATAACACATACTATTTTATTTCTACCTCTGCAGAAGATATCCTCTCCTAAAAGTATTCTGCCAAGGCCCCTTTTCTAGATTTCAAAATGGAGTATGCATCAACCTTTTCATGACTTTCTCCTTTACCAGTCACCGCCATCATATAGATTTGCACACCTTTTAATAGAAACATTATTTTTTATTTGAGAAATGTACAACTGAGAAGCATAAATGGAAGCAAGTTGCATTTTAGTTACAGAGCTTTGAGACCTAGAATTTTTTTTTTTTTGGGAATTTTAATAAAATATGTTCTCGCCAAGCATGCCCTATGAAATGTGACATCTTCAATTAGAAGAAAAAAAACAATTACAAAAAATAAGCTGGATCATTAAAAGCATCCTAGTAAATTCTCAAGGGATTAGATGTTTAGTAATCAATGCAGCCAAAACCCTACGGCAATAAGAGGGCTAAATATATTCACAGATACATATTCATATCCTGAGTACTCAGAGTAAAATCCGAGATAATGTCCATTATTTTACATTCAAAATCCAGGAAAGTAGAGCTTCTTCAGAGATGTCTGTAGCATCCAGAGATGAATGGTACCAAGACCTGCAGGCAGCTGTAGTTGGGTAAAACACAGGGATGGCCAGACAGAGTAGTAGTACAACTCTCATAATGCCCAAAGACTTGCAAAGCAGCACTGGGGTTGTAATTCTACAACAGAGGGGGGAAGAGTTAATTTTTGTCACGCCAGGTACACAGTGTATATACCCTGCACATGTGTATTATCCGGCCGAAGAACTTACAATGTAATCATTTGGATGATGCATGCATACTTTAAAGAGACACTCCAGCTCCTAAAACACTAAGTGGGCCTTTTTTCCCTTTACAAAACGTGCAGGTTTCAACAGAAATTGGCACTTTTATAAGTGAATCTTATTACACCCGCCCTGCACCTGCCTTGCAAAGATTCCTCATTGAGCTGAATTGGGAACTCTGATTGGACAGCCACAGAAATTCTGGGCGGGGCTAGAAGGGGAGGGATTGCAAAGGCTGCAGGCAATACATTTTTGCAAGCTGTTATTACGTACACCCCAATGAAAAAAAATATCTTAATTAAATGTATACATGCTTTCATTGGTGGAATAACTACTAAACAGTGATTTAAAAAATAATAATTTGGGCATTGGAGTGTCCCTTGTTACAGCTTTACACTGTTCGCCAACAGTGCATACACAGTTTTGCTATTTGCACAGGTGTTTTCTGAAAGGAATTCTACACAATGTAAAGTGCAATACACCAATTTTAAGGCAATTTTAGTAAACAAAATAGGGGAAAAAACAACCAAACAGCTGACAAAGTAAAAATGCTAAAACAAAAAGGTGAAAAAATTGTGTGAATGCCCCGGGAGGCCATGTCATTTTAGTATTTTCTCGAGAAAAGTCAGAAAAATATTAAAATCACACAACCTTTCTGGACATTTGTAAATTAGGGATTGTCGCATATTTGTAATACACTTTTGAGACAGCCTATGTTTAGGTGAAACGCGTTAAGTGTTCCAAATATATTGTATTATCTATTGTATAACATTAAAGTAAGTTTTTATTGGACCTTCTTCTGCTGCTGCTGAATCTTTGGACTACATCCTTGGTGGGGTTAATACCACCTAAGCTTACAGTCTAGTTCAGGGGTAGTCTTAGAGGTAGCTAAGTAGGTAGCAAGGGGCACGTCTCGGGAATGTAGACTCCCATTCCTGGTGAGTAGAGGAATATTTGAGGTTTTCTCTGGTAGTGTGTTGCTGGACTCTGGTCCCACCATTTAGCTAGACCGTGTTAGGTAGATACAGTATTGTAGAATCCCATCTGCTGATTATAATTCTGTCCAGCTACACAGTTATGGTGCAGGGGACACTGACTTAGTTTCTGCTACAATTTGGTCCATTTTCTAGAGATCTATCCCCCCCCTCTATGTTACAATTCTTACAGAATCCATGCAATGAGTTTGTTTCCACTTTTGCTACATTGATTACCGCAGCCAATATAGGAGTGCCATCTAGTGGTTGTACATAGAAATATCACACCAAACTCTTACCCAGCTAACACTGGGATCTCCATGTGAATTGTAAGCAAATTGAGTCAGGTGGTTCTGGCCTCTTCATGGCGTTTGTCTTTTTTCTTACAAGAATAATGAATAAAAAGACATCCTTTTAAAATTCCCTACTTTAACGCTCATTTTTTCTTTCTTATTAAATAAGAGGCCTACCCTCCATTTTATTTATCAAATGTTTAACAGGTTGTAACATGTTCAATTTGCAGATCTGTAGTGTATGCGGTTCTGCAGAGAAAGATTTAAAAAGAAATGTCCAAACTTGGTCTTATCTGGCTGCTCTCACCCACTCAGTGCTTCCTCTAAGTGAAAATCATGACGCTGGATGCTGCCGGGGGGAAGCTGAGATCGCAGCTGGAGGAAACTTAAGGGTTAAACTGTTCAAGAACACCTTGAGATAAGAGTGCATCCAAGGGCTTAATAGCACCATAACAGTTTTATTGACATGAAGTTGTTTTGGTGCCTGGAGTGTAACATGATGGTACATGCAGAACACAGATTCCCCCACTACGTTCAATTAGTTAATTTGCTAGAAACTGATTGCTTCTACAAAATATTTCCTAATACAAAATTGTAGGGTTTCCTCCAGACTGCCGATAGTCCTCAACTGATCGAAAATATTTCAATAAGGCTTAATTTTAAAATGAGAAATAACCATCCTGTTCAGCTCTACTTGCGTTACTTCAGCCAAGGTAGGGGTTTGGACTTCCCACATAATGAATGTCGTATGAAGATAATGTCACAAGCTTGTGCACCAACGTTAATCACGATCGAAAGATCTCCTTCTCTTAGTCAACTTTATTTCCACACAAAAAATACTCCAGTGGAGTTTAAAAGCTTGGACCAAGGTCTTTTACTGGAAAGACACCTCCCTGGACTGTCAAGGAAGGGGGGACATGACTGCGGCTAGGCTAAGGAGTCTTAAAGGAATAGGAGATGGGAGGGGGCTATATGGATACATAGTTGCTAAGATGGAAGACAGTTATAAGGACAGTTAGGGGAGGGGACTTAACAGTCAGCTCTTGGAAGTGCAGGGATCCTGACTTTCCCGCCCTCCCGCCCTTTGGACATTTGGTTATTGAAGGAATGTGGGTTGTGTTTCTGGTGCTTGTTGTTGGTTTGTCTTTTCTTGTTTTGTAACAGCTCGCGGGAGTCCTGGCCAGCGCAGGCAGAAGTGATGGAAAAGCCGAGGAGGCTTGGGGAGTCGCAGCCTGTTGGGAGCTGATGGCGGAGGCAGGCTGTACATGGACTCATGGTTTGTGGGGATAGACCTGTCTGTTGGGCAATCACCCCAACAGCTGACAGTATTTTATGTTGCTGGCATGGAAAAATTAAATAAAGCTGTGGCCGATGCCCTTACCCAACTTAATACGGTCTCTGTGTGTCATTGGGAAAGGGGGGAATCGGGTGGGTGGTACAGTCATCTAGACAGCAGTCATGTGTTTCAGTAAGTAGTGGGATAGACTAGCAGTATGAGAGAAAACAAGATGAACCAAAGAAGAAAGCATAAATATCCCCAACATTGTAGAATGAAGGAACATGACAGCTGCTTGGTCAAACCGGTTTATTTTCTACCTACATTTACTTCAGATTTTTAAAAAAAATATCTACAAATACGTAAAACTACCTGAACAAAATTGTCTAAATTGTAAAATATTGTTCTAGACCTGCAACATTCTGCAATGTGCTGGCTTGGTTAGACCTACATTCGGCTACGAAACCAAAATTTAGCTGAACCAGACACCATGTGACAGCTGGCCAGTGCTTTCTAGCCAACTGCTAAATTATATAGTAAACATAATTTTGTAAATTGATAAAACAAACAAACATAATAATAAGCCCCCACATTAGTACAAGGGGAAATGTTATACCTCCTACATGCCCCCAATGCTAAGTTAAACCTCTTAGGTGAGTTCTACAATAACAATTCACCTTTCTGCTCTGAGCTAAAAGGCAAAGTCTCTAATGAGACAGAAAACGGTGATCTTATGAACCCTACACACTCACTTACCTTTAAAGCGAAATATGTTTCTGAAATACTGATCAAGACTAATTTCAGTGAAATTCCAACACAATCCTATATTGCTCACATATTTATACAGAGTAAAATGTAACGGTTTGACCAGGACCAGGTAAATTTCGGATTCTGGCCGTGAGTTCCAGGCAGCCAGCGTATGTTGTTTGATGGTCCCTGGCACAATCAGTGAACATTCTATTGCAGCCCGGTGTCAATAATCAGGGGCGCTTCACCGGATTATGTTGTTAAGTGGCCGCTCAATTAACAGGGGTACATGGGGTCTCTGGGAACTGTGTTATACACATACAATGTTTTTAACATGAGGGAAACAGGAGATCCATCACATTGCTGCTCCCTGAATCTCCCATGTTGCCCACAGTCCATGTCATTGTTTGTCCCCACCCTTCCTTTTAAACAGGGTAATATCTGTAATTTAATGAAACTGCTTAGTGTGATCGGATGCTTTCACAAAACCTTACTGCCATTGGGTGACTTGTGTTCACTGTACAAACAATGAAATGGAGTGAGGTGTACAGTACTGTCCCCACTTTATCAAGTGTCTGGATGATATTTGTGGGAGAATTGGGGGAATGTCTGCTGAAGATCTGTCTGGAAGATCACTGGCATTACTAATCGGGTATTGCTGGAAGGAGAGGCTGTCTCTCTGTCTGGAAGATCACTGGCATTACTAATCGGGTATTGCTGGAAGGAGAGGCTGGCTCTCTGTCTGGGAGATCACTGCCATTACTAATCGGGTATTGCTGGAAGGAAAGGCTGGCTCTCTGTCTGGAAGATCACTGGCATTACTAATCAGGTATTGCTGGAAGGTAAGGCTGGATCTCTGTTATATTTCCCCTTAGGAGAAGGGACGAATGCTGGATGGAATAGGTCTGGGTCCCAAGCCTGGTACCAGTTCTACTGCTTCCGCTACACAAAGACATACGTCTAAATTTACATTTTTTTTAATGTCAATTTTTTTATTTTATTTTAACAACAATAATAATACAACAATTTGCAGGGTTATTTCCAAAAATGAGAAATCAAAATGATTAGCAAATTTAAGGCCAAAGTAGCCAAACTGGAATCGTAGTCGACTTAGGGGATGTTTCTTTTTTCTTTTTTTTTTTACCCTAAATTTGAAATTCAGTTTGAATTCTCACTTTAGTTTTCAATAAATGATTTCATTGGTAGAATATATTAATGCTAATTCTCTCTCCAGTATTTCTTATTGTGGATCACAACCGAGATTAACTCCAATCTGCCCTCCAACAAAAATCCTCAAATGTCTTCTTCTCCATTAACGGTGGAACTCTTCGTCTTGCTGGCGGAGTTATAATAGGCGCTTCCGAGGTGAATATCGCATCAAAGTTGCTGACATCTTCGGCTCCGTTGATGGTTGGCACAAATGGAGGTGTCACATTTTGTAATAATAATGCGTTCCAATCTATATGCTGGAAAGGAATGAGTAAAATAATGAGCATCACGTACAAACCAAGACTATATAAAACACAAGATAACAGCTAATATGCCCAAAAAGCCACATTTTGTATAAATCCGAATAGAATTCTCTAGTTTTCTTATGTTCTCTTTTGGCTGTGTTAGAATTTCAGTATGCTACAAAGATTAAATTTTTCCAAAAATCACACAAATATTTAGTGACAAAACCACAATAAAAAACACAAAACAAAAAAACTTAAGTACGTACTTGAAAGTAAGGATGGTCCTTCACTTCCTCTGCATCTTTCTCACTGGATCCTAGACGTTTCTCATGTTTTTTAGTAAGTAACTGTAAAAGGAATTTTGTAAAATAGGTATTGTTAATTTTAATGCTAAACATCAGGAGCATTAACAGTAAGTCGGGCCCTGTTGAAGGTCCTGTGGGTGTGCGGCTCCGTGCTGGAGATATCTGTGTGAGAACTGCACAAGCAGGGAGGAGAACAGTGTGAAGAGGGCGCTAAATTGATTTTTGCCTGTGTAGCCAAGAACCCTTGCACCAGCCCTGAGTGTATTTTGAGATGTGCAATGCTCAGTACTGTTCATGTGAAATGCATTATTTTTGTCTTTTTGTATTTACTTCTTCAGCATTATACTCAAAGGGACAGTAAAAATGTGTATTATCCCTATTGTTACGGTACACCCTGGTATAAGAGGGGTTAATACCGCTGAGGACGTTCCCTTTCTGAATGAAGAAGCAGCTAACAGCAGTTCCAATTTGCAGAACAGGAACCATACAATAAACCATAAAATCCTTCACGAACCAAACAGCCGAACGAGTAAATCATACGAATCCAATACCCCCAAGTACGAGACCAAGCTCTGTATTAACACACACAGCTTGCTACATCCAATGCAAGGTGTACATATAGAATTGAGAAATCTGCATGACCAATAAGAGAACTATTGTATAAACATCAAATAAAAAAACTGATACATTTCCTCTCCCAAAGATCACCCGGACCTCCATTCTTTACTGCACATTCTACATAATTACCCCATCTCAGGGCAGCTTGCTAGGGCTGAATCTCCACTCATCGATGGCGAATGGACGTTTTCAGCTTGGGTTGTATGATATATTAAATTTGCGTGACATCTTACCTTACTCAGTATTGAAGTGGCTTCACTAGACAATGACTCTGGAATTTTCAGTTTACATTTCGCAATTTTAGCATAAAGCGTCTCAACATCACGGCCTTCGAAGGGTAACTAGAGAAAAAATACATTTCAAAAACTCCAGTTAAAGTTTGAATAAGTTGTAAATTATAGAAGTTGAAAGCTGACCAGTAAATTAATAGTTAAGGGTTTTATAATCTTTGTAGTACAGATGACACAATGTGTATATCACAACTCAACAACGGTGTGTGTGCTAGTGTATATAATATGTGCAAGATAACTGAACGCTGTCGTGAAATATATCATCAGGCATACCACAGGGGAGTGAAACGCGTCCGGAGATGCACTGTGATTTCTGGAATAAAGGACTGGAATGTCTATATCAGGGGTGCCTAAAAGGTAGATCCCCAGACGTTGTCTAATGACAATTCCCATGATGCTTTGCATGCCTTTAGAATGAGAAAGCATCATGGAAGATATAGTTTTACAACATCTGGGGATCTACCTTTTTAGCACCCATGGTCTTTAGTATAATTCATTTTCTCCTGGTGTTTTTATCGATTTACTTTTTAAATTGTAATCTAGTATTATTTGTTTTATTTTGTACAGTAACATTGGGTTACGACGGCTTTTTCTTTTTAACAGGAGACATAAAACATTTAAGCAAGTTAGTAGGTGGGATGTTTATTACGGTCAGAACTACTAAACATCCTCTGACCGTATAGGTATTCACAAAGAAGCGGTATACAGAGGGTTACACACGATGTACGCACACAATGTCAGCCACCGGAGCACTAAGTAACTGGACCAGGGGCAGAGCAGAAGATGGAGATAATTCATTGGTAAGAGATTTATTTCACTGTCTGGGAAGGTTGAAACCTAATAACGTACTGATTTGGCAGCCAATGTTTTTTGGGGGAACCAAGGGTCAGGGGTTAATTACAGGGTATTGATACCAATTAGGAATGAAGCTGCCTGGATCTATTATGGGAAGGGGTTAATTTGCAGGAGAATGCAAGATGTGATGTGGATAAGGATGGGTTCCTTGTAAAGAACTGTTGGAATATAAAAATGTCAGGTAAACAAGTGCAAAAATAACTGTCAGGGAATGTGGGGTCTCTGTTTGGAAGGGAGGAGTTAATTAATTAGGGGTGTCTGTTTTGGGGTGAGATACGTTAGTTTGTATACAAATGTGGGTGTGAATGTTGGAGAGAGAGGAATTATTGGAAGAGGGGAGGCCAACAAAATGTAATAAAACAAAACCAAAGAAAATAGAGCAACTTTTTAATAAAGATTGCTGTTATGTAACCCTATGGAGCAAGCGCAGCTTAGTGGAATAGGGGCTTGACAGAGCTAGGAGGCGGGCATAGGGGGAAGGCCCCATGTGGAAGTGGAGTGAGAGTGTAAAAGGGGGTTGGCCCAGTATAAATAGGACGCCATATTAGTGACAAGCACTTTTAATCTGCTTACCTGGCCTAAGTTGTCCCTCCCACCCTCCCATTTGTAAGGGTAAGGGGTGTTAGCTCCCGTTTGGTCACAGCGGCAGGGCTAGAGAGAGAAAAGTTAGGGGAGAAACTAGCTCTGGGGTAGTGTAGATAGAATAGGGCAGTTAGGCTGCTGGTGAAGAGTTTGGTTAAACGGTTCGTTATGAACCTTGGTAGGTTTCGAGCTCGGTGGTGGATCAGAACCTGGTGTGTGGTAGGGGTGTCTGGGTATGCCCCTACCGTGGTTATTTAACAATGTCTGACACTTATATTATGTTTATTATTAATGTTATTTATATTTACAGAAATAATGGGTCATTGCCTTTTATTTGGGGACATATCATGTTATATGGCGGGATGGGGGCTGGGCAATGACTTTAATTTATTGTTATCAATATTAATAAAGCTGTGGACATATTGACCCATACATCAGTGTCAGTGTGTTTTTGGGGTAAGTTATGGGGGGGAATTCCACCTGCCCATATGTCGACTATGCGCCTGTCATGTTAAAAGCAATACTTGGCAGAATCTCTTTATATTTTCTAATCAGAAATCTGTCTGTAAATTCTTAATGAAAGATTGTTCTTACGTTTCCAGTTAACATTACATAAATAACCACTCCGAAGCTCCACCAGTCCACAGATCTTGTATATGTCTTGCGCTTGGCCATTTCAGGAGCCAGGTAATTAGGAGTTCCACAAATGCTGTTTATTCTATCTCCGTATCCAATTCCTCAGAAATAGTGAAAATAGAATTGTATATAAGTTGAGGATAGATGTTCAGTTTTAGCAATTTACATTTGGATATGACTTTCTTTAGGTTTGTTGCTGCCGCAACTTCTCATATCATCTCCGTCCGAATCTGGATTTATACCAATAATACAAATGTGAAAATTTCAATTATCGCAGTGGCAGCACCGGGGCTGGGTCTGGCTATCAGGAAAATACTCAAATGTAGTTTGACAAAAAAACACAAAACAGACGTACTTTATAAACTTACACTACACTTTAGTCACAAAGACTTTAAAGGAACACTCCGGGCACCATAAAAACGTAATTGAAGTTGTTATGGTGCCAGGAGGCCTCCAGAGCGCACTCCTATCTACAGTAATCAAACCGTTCCTGAACTGTTTAATCTTAAAGTGAGCCTCCATCGCCGATCACTACTCCCCTCCAGCGGCATCCGGCTTCTGAAATGACAGTTTTCAGAAGCTTCGAGTGCCACTGGGCAGGGGGGCCGCTGATTGGCTGGGAGCGGTCAGCTGACGCTCTCAGCAATCAGTCACTGCCCATTCATAAAAAATGGCTGGAAAAGAAACGGGAGGCTCACTTAGGAATAATTTGAATTTAAAATAAATGCTCTTATTTTTAATGTTAGAAAGTTCCTTTATGTCTGTTTTGGAATTAAGCACACCATTTATAGGCGTCCTATTATATGTTAAATGGCTGCTTAAAGGAAAGATAACTGATTTGAACCTAGTAAGTGTGACCTTTTTTGTATCTAAAATGATATTAGAGCATTCTATTTACCTTCTTTAGAGAGACCATAGTCAGTTATCTTCGCAAATCCTCTCTCATCCAGAACAATGTTTTCGAGCTTCAGATCTCTAGATTAAAATGTAGAAAAGGAAGTTTTATTCATTTTACATAACACTAGAAGCACTTAGGATAGCTCTCACTGTGCAGGCTTTTTAATTGGTTAAAATGAATAACTTAATCTAGATAAATAAACTGGGTTAGACAGACTGTGTGCCGTAAATAACACTTAAATAACGTGTAGTTTAGTTTTTTATAGGCTTACCTGTGGACGATGTTTTGTTCGTGTAAATACTCAAGTCCAAGGACGACACATGCAGAATAAAATCTGGGAAAAAAGAAATACACCAATTGCTTTCTAGAAGATGCAGTGCTTGTACTATTACATGGTTTTATTCCATATATCCTAACTCTGTATTCTGACCTATTACATTTCACTGCTAGTGTGTTATGTATGAGCTGATACAATGGTGATTGGTCGTTTATCACTTACAGCGGGTTCCATTCACCAATGCCGATACTTGCAGAGTCATTAGCCATAGTATGTGGCCAGAAGTAACTGCTCTGATCCAGCATTGACACATAACGGTAAAGAGATATACAGCAGCTCATAGTATATAAAGTTATACAGTTTGAAGTCATTCTAAACTAAATAAACACAACATTTAAACAAAGTGTGATATCCCAGAATTAATTCATAATCTGACAAGACGTTATGGAAGGTATAGCCCAGCTCAAGCCACCATCTGTAGAACATTGGATGAGATATCGATAAATGGACACAATGCTGCTTATACTCACACTGCTCTGGGTTCTGAAAATGGGCCGTAGTTGTTATCAAGGCATGTAAGAAGGTCGCCCCCTGCTGCATACTCCATAACAAAGCAGGCGTGATCTCGAGTGTGGAAACACCCAAACAAGTTCATAAGGAATGGGTGCCGCCTATTACTCACTGTCTGGAATATCCGCTTTTCACTCAGAAGGCTGGAAAGGAAAATAAAAGTTAAAAGTCTATTTTCTTCGACTCTAAAATCAAATGAAAAAAACCCACACAGAATTCATTACTGCATTCACTGACTTGTTGAACTGATGTGGTGATTCTAAGTTTACTTTTTGTATGAATTTCAGGGCGTACATGTTGGTTGTTTCCTTGTGCTCGGCCAGCAGAACCTGAAATTAAAGAATAAAGTGTTGTGCTATCCTGAATTTAAGACATCTGTTATATCGAACTAGAACTCGAATTCCACCATAAACTTACTTTCCCAAATTGCCCTTTCCCCAACACGGAGCAAAGCTGGAAATCCTGCATTCTGAGAGTAGGCCGACCCTGAGTACACACAGCAGGTAAGTAGTCATGTGATAGGTCTTCAGAATTTCCAGAAACACTATTATCCAGACTAGAACAATTAGGTTCACTCATTTCATCTGGTGTCACGATGAATCTGTCATCAATGCTACATCCATAGCTACCTCCAGAATCCTAGAAAAGAAAGTCAGACACGATAAAAGGGTTTTATCGTCACTTCTCTGGAAAGTGCGCCATTGAATAAAAAATTGAAAATCACATACATGTTAACAGTTTCTCATGAGATGTTTTGTTTTCTTTTTGTTTAGTTCTGGCACAGCCAGGGCACACAATGCAAATGAAGAGGACATATAGAAACATTGTTTCATTTCTCCTCCTCTCTGTATGATCGCTTTTTAGCTGACGGCCAGGTGCAAAGGGCGGAGCTTTTAACGATGACTGACAGGGAGCTAAGATGGAGGCGCCCAGTTACAGTAGAAAGAGGTGTGAATTTCTACATTTAATTTTATCGTTCACATTTCACAAACATATAGTAGATATAATATTAAATGTTCTGGGAAGTGATTGTTACCCTTTGATAAACCATCAGACGCTCTGATTTATTTACTAAACCCAGAGGTCAGCAACTCAATTGATCAAGAAATGCAAATTAATGTATACATTTCATACTTTCTATCATTTTTATTTGATTCATTTCATTTTTTTAAATGTGTGTTTATTTTAATTTGACAAGGGAGCAGAGACTATGTATGGAGCAAACTGTGAAGGCCATAACCCTCTCTCCTTTTATAAAGGGATATCAGCCATAATCTCCACTAGAAAGCTCACCCTCGGTGTTGGGGGTTTGTACGATTGAGTCGGAAACATATTGATCAATAAAGGAAAGGAAGCACGGGGTAGTGAAAAGGAAGCTAGGTTTGCTGAGAGTGAAGAGAGAAGCAGTGAATGTGGCAAAATAATGATTTAAAGGGAACGGTAAGCGCCATAACCATTCTAGCTCGCTGTAGTGGTTATAGTGACTAGAGTGTCCTGCCGTTCTCCCAGGTTTAATGTTTAACCAATTAGATTCTCCCAAGTACCTGGATATCTTCCCCCTCCTCAGTCATACTGATACCAAGGAATTACCATTTCTGTATCAATACCAATTTTATACAACCTGATGGCATTGATTGTGTTGTGCTGTCCTACATTTGTTAAGACATCTGTTATATCGAACTAGAACTGGAATTCCACCTTAAACTTACTTTCACAGATTGCACAGAGCGATACTGAAAGTCCTGCATTCTGAGAAGCTGATCCTGAATCCACATAGCAGGTAAGTGGTCATGTGGTAGGTCCTCGAAATTTTCAGGAACGCTATTATTCAGGCTAGAACAATTAGGTTCACTCATTTCATCTGGTGTCACGATGTATCTGCTATCACTGCTACATTCATAGCTATCTCCAGAATCCTAGAAAAGAAAGTCAGACACAATAAAATGGTAGAGAAAACTAAAGGAAGCTAGGTTTGCTGGGAGTGGAGAGAGAAGCAGTGAATTTGGGAAAATAATGATTAAAAGGGAATTGTGAGAACCATAACCATTCTAGCTCACTGTAGTAGTTACATTAATTACTGTTAGAGTGTCCTGCCGTTCTCCATGAATTAATGTCAAACCAGTTAGATTCTTCCAAGTACCTGGATACCTCCCCATCCTCTGCCATACTGATAGTGAGGAAGTAACATTTCTGTATCAATACCAATTTTATACAACCTGATGGCATTGATTGTGTTGATCTGTCCTGCATTTATTAAGACATCTGTTATATCGAACTAGAACTGGGATTCCACCTTAAACTTACTTTCACAGATTGCACAGAGCGATACTGAAAGTCCTGGAATTTGAGAAGAAGCTCATGTTGAATCCACATAGCAGGTAAGTGGTCATGTGGTAGGTCCTCAGGATTTTCAGGAACGCTATTATCCAGACTGGAACAATTAGGGTGACTCATTCCATCTGGTGTCACAATAAATCTGTTATCACTGCTACATTCATAGATATCTCCAGAATCCTATAAAAGAAAGTCAGGCACAATTAACGTCGGCTTTTGTTGTCACTTGTCTGGAAAGTGCGCCATTTAAAAAAACTACTGAAAATCACCTTAATGTTAAAATTTTTCATGAGATGCTCTGTTTTCTTTTTTTTTGTTCTGGCACATGCCAGGGCACACAATGCAAATGAAGAGGAGATATAGAAACGTTGATTCCTTTCTCCTCCTCTCTGGATGCTCTCTCTGTGCTGACTGCCAGATGCAAAGGGCGGAGCTTTTAACGATGATTGACAGGGAGCTAAGATGGAGGTGCCCAGTTACAGGATAGAGGTGTGTATTTCCAGTGGTGTATCCTGGTTTTGTGCTGCCCTAGGCAGGACAAAACTCAGGCGCCCCTCCCCCCCCCCCCGCATTCTAAATACACACACACACATTCACTGACAGATACGCATACACTAGCTAACATAAACACACACTAGCTAACAGAAACACACACTCAGTAACAGACAAACACACTCACTAACAGACACTCACTAACAGACACTCACTAACAGACACACACTAACACACACACTAACAGACACAGACACACTAACAGACACAGACACACTAACAGACACAGACACACACTAACAGACACTAACAGACACACACACTGACAGACACACACACTAACAGACACAGACACACACTCACCCACCCACATTAACACATTTTTTTAAAATTTATTTAAACACCCCCCCCCCTCCTTACCTTTGGGAATGCTGGGGGGGGGGGTCTCTTCCTCCCTGGTGGTCCAGTGGCTGCTGGGCGATCGGGCGGCACTGCCTGGCGGGCGGGCGGCGAGGGAGCACTTCCCCTGAGCTGTCTGCTCAGCTCCCTCGTGCGCCTCAGAGTGAGGCTGGGAGCCGAAATATGACGTCATATTCCGGCTCCGCCTCCCAGCCTCACTGTGCGGCGCGCGAGGGAGCTGAGCAGACAGCTCAGGGGAAGTGCTCCCTCGCTGCCCGCCCGCCAGGCAGTGCCGCCCGATCGCCCAGCAGGTCTGTTAGCCGCAAGGCTAACAAGACATTTGCCTTGGGCATTTGGGGGCGGCTTTTTTTGCCGCCCCCTGGAAAATGCCGCCCAAGGCAAATGCCTTGTTTGCCTCGCGGCTAATACGCCCCTGTGTATTTCTATGTTTTATTTTATTGTTCACATCTCACAAACACAAGTTAAATATATGGATAAGTAAATAGCTTTTTGATCCAATGAGATATCTGACTGCCATTTTTTTTTTTTCCCAAGTTTGTTGCAAAATAATGAGTAATTAACATGTTTGTATCAATACCATTTTTATACAACCTGTATAGCATTGATTGTGTTGTGCTCTCCTACATTTATTAAGTCACCTGGTATATCGAACTAGAACTGGAATACCATCATACACTTACTTTCACAGATTGTCCCTCCTCCAGCATAGAGCAATGCTGGACGTCCTGCAATTTGAGAAGAAGCTGATCTTGAATCCACATAGCAGGTAAGTGGTCATGTGGTAGGTTCTCAGAATGTTCAGGAACGCTATTATCCAGACTGGAACAATAAGGGTGACTCATTTCATCTGGTGTCACGATGAATCTGTTCTCAATGCTACATTCATAGATATCTCCAGAATTCTAGAAACGAAAGTCAGACACAATAAAATTGTAGAGAAAACTAAAGGAAGCTAGGTTTACTGGGAGTAAAGAGAGAAGCAGTGAATTTGGGAAAATAATGATTAGAAGAGAATTGTAAGCACCATAACCATTCTAGCTCACTGTAGTAGTTACATTAATTACTGTTAGAGTGTCCTGGTGATATCCCTGGGTTAATGTCAAACCAATTAGATTCTTCCAAGTACCTGGATACCTCCCCCTCCTCTGCCATACTGATAGTGAGGAAGTAACATTTCTGTATCAATACCAATTTTATACAACCTGATGGCATTGAGTGTGTTGATCTGTCCTGCATTTGTTAAGACATCTGTTATATCGAACTAGAACTGGGATTCCACCTTAAACTTACTTTCACAGATTGCACAGAGGTTTGCTGGATGTCCTGCAATTTGAGAAGAAGCTGATCCTGGATCAACATGGAAGGTAAGTGGTCATGTGGTAGGTCCTCAGAATGTTCAGGAACGCTATTATCCAGTCTGGAACAATTTTGCTGACTCATTTCATCTGGTGTCACGATGAATCTGTTATCAATGCTAGATTCATAGCTATCTCCAAAATCCTAGAAAAGAAAGTCAGACAGAAAAAATGTTGGGTTTTATTGTCATTTCTCTGAGCTGGCGCCATTGAATAAAAGACTGAAATCACCTACATGTTAACCTTTTTGTCAGGAGATGTTCTGTTTTCTTTGTATCTGGACATGCCAGGGCACACAATGCAAATGAAGAGGACATATAGAAACATTGTTTCATTTCTCCTCCTCTCTGGATGCTCTCTCTGTGCTGACTGCCAGATGCAAAGGGCGGAGCATTTAACAATGATTGACAGGGCGCTAAGACGGAGGCGCCCAGTTACACGATAAAGAGGTGTGGATTTCTACATTTTTATGTTATTGTTCACATCTCACAAATACATGTGAAATATAGGGATAAGGAAATAGCTCCCTGATCCTAGGAGATATGACTGCCATTTTCTTTCCTAGTTTGTTGTAAAATAGTGAGAAATTACAATTTCTGTAATAATACCAATTTTATACAATCTGATGGCATTGATTGTGTTGAGCTGTCCTACATTTGTTAAGACACCTGTTATATGGAACTAGAACTGGGATTCCACCTTAAACTTACTTTCACAGATTGCACAGAGCGTTGCTGGATGTCCTGCATTCTGAGAAGAAGCTGATCTTGAGTCCACATAGCAGGTAAGTGGTCATGTGGTAGGTTCTCCGAATGTTCAGGAACACTATTATCCAGACTGGAACAATTAGGCTGACTCATTTCATCTGGTGCCACGATGAATCTGTTATCAATGCTACATTCATAGATATCTCCAGAATTCTAGAAAAGAAAGTCAGACACAATAAAATTGTAGAGAAAACTAAAAGAAGCTAGGTTTGCTGGGAGTAAAGAGAGAAGCAGTGAATGTGGGAAAAATAACGATTAAAAGGGAACTGTAAGGGGTCTGTTCTATTCTATTTAACATGTTTATAAATGATCTTGAAGAAAGCATTGAAAGCCATGTTTCAGTGTTTGCAGATGACACAAAGCTCTGTAAAATAATACAATGTGAGCAAGATATTACTTTGCTGCAGAGGGATTTAGATAGACGCGAGGTCTGGGCACTCAAATGGCAGATGAAATTTAAAGTTGAAAAATGCAAAGTTATGCACTTCGGCGTAAAGAATACACAAACAACGTATACCCTTAATGGAAGCGAATTAGGGATAACAACACACGAAAAGGACTTGGGAATGGTTATAGACAACAAACTATGCAACAATGTGCAATGTCAATCTGCAGTGGCCAAGGCCAGTAAGGTATTGTCATGCATGAAAAAGGGCATTCATTCTCTGGATGAGAATATAATTGTGCCTCTTTATAAATCACTGGTAAGACCACATATTGAATATGCTGTGCAATTTTGGGCACCTGTTCTAAAGAAGGATATTATGGCACTAGAAAAAGTTTAGAAGCGGGCTACAAAATTAATAAAAGGAATGGAACATTTCAGCTATGAAGAAAGGTTAACAAAGTTAAACCTATTTAGTTTAGAAAAACGTCGCCTGAGAGGGGATATGATAACATTATACAAATATATTCGGGCCAATACAAACCATTGTGTCGAAATCTATTCACAAACTGGACTTTACATAGGACACAAGGTCATGTGTTTAGACTGGAAGAAAGAAGATTTTGTCTAAGGCAAAGGAAAGTTTTTTTTTCTGTAAGAACAATAAGGATGTGGAATTCTCTGCCTGAAGAAGTGGTTTTATCAGAGTCCATACAGATGTTCAGCTACTAGATGCATACTTGCAAAAACAGAATATTCAAGGATATAATCTTTCAATGTTTGGTAATAACTGCTTGATCCAAAGATAAATCGGACTGCCATTCTGGGGTCAAGAAGGAATTTGTTTCCTAGCTTGTTGCAAAATTGAAGTGCTTCAAACTGGGTTGTTTTGCCTTCTCTTGGATCAACAGCAAAAAACAAATGTGAGGAAGGCTGAACTGGATGGACGCAAGTCTCTTTTCAGCTATGTAACTATGTATGCACCACAACCATTCTAGCTCGCTGTAGTAGTTACATTGCCCAGAGTCTCCTGCCAATATCCCTGGTTTAATGTCAAACCAATTAGATTCTCCCAAATACCTAGATACCTCCCCCCTCCTCAGCCATACTGATAGTGATCAATTAACATGTTTGTATCAATACCAATTTTATGCAACCTGGATGGCATTGCTTGGCTGACAATTTCGGGATAACCCCACAACATTTATAGCGCAAAAATGTAAATTCCACATTATCACTGTGGCGAAGGGTGCAGTCACTGGATGCTAGCCAAAGTCCAGTGTCAAAATGCTCCCAAATGGTTTGACAAAAAAGTGGGTTAGTAGCCACAGACTCTCTGCACTAGAACTACTGCACTAAGCTATAATGGTTATTCTATGTAGAGTGTACATTTAAGTTTAAGGAATAAAAACAACCAAAATAAAGTCAGCACATCTTTACCTGAGCCAGTATGTCCGGGATCTCAATATGGAATGAAAACCAACTCTGATCACTGTGTAGAAATGATTGACTTGGAGCAGGAGGTGGCTCTGAGTCAAACTCCACATCCGGTGGGATAATTGGTTTCATATCAAAGTTTGGAATATCGCTATCAGAAGGAAGAAAATAATAGTTTATCTGGTTTAATCGTTAAAATATTATGGCAGATTATCATAGCTATATACTCATTATATTTTAGACATTGATGCTGGTATATAAAGTACATTATTTAAAGGAGACCCCAATAATACATATTACTAGGGTTGCAGATTTCTATGTTTTTGCACCGTATAGAATTCTGCATTCCTGTGTGACATCCAAAGTACTTTCACACCCTGCCTAGCAGAATGCAGAATTCACAGAGTCCTGCAAAGAGAAGGAGATCTGGCGACTTGTCACAAGCATGCAACATGTAGACAGCATTATAAAATGAAACTGTGACTTATACACATGCGAAGAAATGTGTAGACAGCAGTAGGCAAACATATGTCGGACTTATAGATAATTCAACATGTATAGTACTGTGAACTGGGAGGGATTCAGGTTCTAACATTAATTAGAAAGATATAAAGTGAATACCCAGCCGGCTCTGGCTCCTGTACGTCTGTCACCAATAACGAAGGGGCAAGAATATTAATGTCCGTCTCCGGAACTGGTAACGATGTTTCTTCTGTAAAGGTTTAGACATATCATAATGTAAGTATTGTATATCATTTACAGTGATTAATGATACTCCAATTATTTTCACCTCAATGCTACAGAGAGTAAAACAAGAACCACAATCTCCAATCGTAGATCTTTTTGATATTTCATTTTATAGAAGAATCAATTAGTTTTTCAAACACTAATAATGCTTAGATGTAGCCCATAATAGCCCATAATATCACGTATAACTCATATATGTATAAACTAATAATGTCAGTAGTATTGGAGGGGACACAATAAATGTTCAGTAGATATATATCCTGTTTATATACCGTATAGCTGAAATGAAGCATGCACCTCCTGCGGGATGGCTTTTAGTATGGATGCGCATGCATCACCTGCCTGTCAACATTTGGAATGTGATGTCCCACAATGCTTAGCGAATAAATTCACAGTGCTGGGCACATTTGAAGTTGCCTTTCTCGAAGGAGACTATTGCAGTAATTCAGCTCTCATCGGAGAACAATTAAGAATTGTCCATTTAAAGGACCATAGGCGGTTTTCTTTCATATGAACGGCATGTTAATCATAGAACTGCCTTGTTTCTAGAATGTTCATTATATCTATATATATTTTAATGCCCTTTATATTCAGAAGCTTTGATATGTTCTTAAATAAGACATTATGCTACCAGAACCTTTCAACCCAAAGGTCACTATTTGGAAATTCACACATTTGTTCCCTTGGAGGAGCACCTGCAAGTCCCTCTCATGTCAGCATTGATGACCATCCCAACTGGTGTGTTGGCATGAGATTCAGGAAGTGTCTTTTCCATCTGCTTGTTTCTAGGTGAGCATAGATTTCTGTATTTTTCCAGATGCAGGTAGGTGTATGTCATTAGTTTCTCTGCCAATATTCTGGTCACTGACCTTGATTTGATATAAATGGCTTAAAGCACGCAGCAGAATGCATGTTTGATTTACACTAAGTCAGGCTTTGATCGCCACCTTAATATGTAAGTTTTAATATCTCTCAGTGAACTATTTGATATAAAAGCTATTTTTTAAAGGGACTGACTAACAAGAATTTATCTTGTAAAATGTTTTGCAAATTATTTCAGGATATTACTATTATCCCTTATATAGCGCTAATATATTCTGCAGTGATTTACAATTATAGGAAGGGGATATGTAGGTTTGATCAAGTTCCTGCTCAACGTACATCCATTGAGCAATTAATCCTACCCACAGACACTTACTGGCAAGGTCTAAACCAGGATTCAAACCTTGGTCTCCCAGTTCTAAGGCAGTAGCATTCCCAGTGCTTTAACCGGCTCATGTACAGATGTCTAAGATATATGTTTTGTAAATAATATAAAATGTATTTGCGTGTTGGTATAACTCCCTTTGCTCCCAGTTCTAAGAGGATGTCTATCTTCTGTCTGTACTCCCACCTCAGATGCTCATCTTCAAGACTTTTCTAGGGCTACACTGTTCCTGTGGAACTCCCTTCCCTTCTCCGTTAGACGCACACCCAGTCTCCACTCCTTCAAAAAAATCATTAAAAGCCCACTTCTTCACAAAAGCATATCGGTTAAACTGTTAGTAGCTCCCGACTGATTCCTCTCCTGCAACTGTCATTACTTCCCTATACTTCCCTTAGCTTTTGTGTCACTTTACCCCACTCCCTCTAGCATGTAAGCTCAATTTGCAGGGCCCTCAACCCCTCTGTAGCTGTGTGTCCAACTTGTCTGGTTACAATTACATGTTTGTTAGTCCACCCACTGTAAAGCTTTGCAGAATTTGCTGGCGCTATAAAAATAATAATATTAATAATAATCTGTACATTTCCTCACAAATCCTTGGAGTATAGAGGTCTATGGGACACACCGCTCTCTCATACCTTCCTGTAAGAGAGTTATATCTTGCAGTAGTGGTTATGGTGCCAGGCGTACCCTGGACCCCATTATAAGAAGTCAAACCGTTTTTGACCAGTTTTCATTGTTGCCCATAAATCTTCTTTTAAACTACATATGAGGTTACTGAACCTTTACCTTTAATGATAGACGTTTCTTCCAGAATTAAGTTTCGTAAACTGTCTATTTTATTCTCGCTGTCTTGTAGTATTTTCTGGGCAGCGGTAAGATGTTTGACATTCTGTAACAGCAATAAGAATAGTCAGATAATTGAGTGAGACGTAGGAAGAAGTGTAGCCTCAATTACCCCATTCTAGGAAATAAGCCCTGTCTGCTCACACCCCAGGACAGACACGGACTATGTTTTGATCTAATTATTACCCCTTAAACAATGATTTTCACCCAGATGTCAAACACCACAGTGCTTCTATGCAGGCAAACTAAATTATAGACACATGCATTATGGAAAACGAGAAACATTAGAATCTTTACAAAGAGAAATAAATACACATTGGTTGCATGCTTTGCAATTAGAAATATTACAAATAATTAATGGCCGATCAAGAAAAGCTCGTGCCTTCAACTACATAGTTGAGATGGTGTCGGCAAACTCATGGCAATTTAGTTTCTATCGCATCTCTTGATTCTAGGAACAAATATCACCAACATACTATTAGCTTAAATAAGATAAAATGCTGTTGGGCTGAAAAAACGTATGCATTGTACAACGTGTTTTCACCTCTCGCCCATCAAAAAAAAAAGTTTAAAGACTTTTTCCTGTCTCTTATTTAAATGCAACCAACTTACTTTGGAATGCCCATTTGAATATGCACCGACCATAATCTCTGCTCCATGTTTCACCTTCAGCTCAATGCTCAGCTGTTTCTGCAAAGCAGTCAGCTTCACATTATCTGCCTGGGAGCTGGTGTCATCTTTAGGAGCAGCTGAGATCTCTGGACATCACGGAAATTAGTAACAAGAAAAAAAAGTACAGAATTTAGAAATGTCGGCAGACAGTTTCACTTAGTAAATAAAAAAATGCAACAACAGTAACATCTGTAAGTAAAGCTATTGTAATCTACACAAAACCTGAGAGCAGCAGAAAATCAACAAAAACAACAAAAATCACAGCAGCTAAACGTCCCCCGTGCTTGATGACATCACAGCAGGACGGGATGAACAGGATTCTCTTTGAGGTGTCACGTCATAAACTCATCCACTAACTATTCCAGCTTCTATATATGTCAGTGAGATTGCCATTATTATAGCCAGTCACAACATAAATGGGGTCATTCTATAAGCCACATTGTGTCAGGGTACCTGAAGTCTCTACCTCCGAGAGAGGTAGAGACTTAGACGTTCATCCGTCCGGACGCCATGTTTCCTCTGTTCCTCGCGGTCGACCCGGTCACACAAACGCCGGCCGCGAGGGAGTCTCTTCCTTTTGTAGCATGGTGCCCGGAGGCCGACGTCATCACGCCAATCCGGAACGACCTGTCACTCAGTCCGAGACAGACTAATCAGGTTTCGTCGGAGGCGTGTCTATCCTCTCTAGCCAGGGTATTTAAACATACTTCGCCCTGTTGCTCATTGCCCTGTCGTGGTTCTAGCCTGTCTAGTCACACAGTGCTCTGGTGTTTCTCAGTTATCCTTTTGGTTTCGACCCGGCTTGTTTCCTTACTCTGTTTACCTCCGTTATCCTTGACCCGGCTTGTTCCTCGCTTACCTGTCTTCTCGTTCCCTCGACCTCGGCTTGTCTCTGACCATTCTCTATACTCTCTGTACGTTAGCCCGGCCATTCTAAGGACCGGTATACGTACCCTGTACCTGTTTGTACTTTGCGTGTTGGATCCCTGTCCCGATCCTGACATTACGACAGGGCCAATGGATCCTGCAGGTACAAACAGTCAGGTTGGTTCCTCTGATTCCAGGTTTGACGCCATGGAACACAGAATGGACCAAATGGCCTTAGCACTACAGGCATTGTTGTCTCGTGCTAATAATCCTCCAGAGGAGACGCGTCCTACTTCTATTTCCTCTGTAGGTTCAGGTCTAGAGGTAGCTACTGTAGGTGCCTCTTCCCGTGTTACTCCACCTGTACGTTATGGTGGGTCACCTGAGAAGTGTCGTGGTTTTTTAAACCAGATCAGCATTCACTTTGAATTGCAACCTCGCTCCTATCCTACCGATAGGGCAAAGGTTGGGTTTATTATCACCTTACTCATTGAGAAAGCTCTAAGATGGGCTAACCCATTATGGGAGAACGATAACCCGTTGGTATACAATTATACTGCTTTTGTAGCTGCTTTTAGAAGAACTTTTGACCCCCCTGGTAGAAAGGTCAATGCAGCCAGATTACTGTTGCGCCTGAGACAGGAGAACCGAACATTAGTGGATTATGCACTAGAGTTCAGGTCTCTGGCGTCAGAAGTTAAGTGGAATGAACAGGCTTATATGGATGTATTCTTGAACGGGTTATCAGATGTTATCCTTGACGAAATTGCTACTAGGGAGCTACCAGAGAATTTAGAGGACTTAATTTCGTTCATTTCTCGTATTGATGAACGTATAAGAGAAAGACAGAACACTCGAGAGAGGAACCTAAGACCTGCCTTTAAATTAGCACCCGCATTTCTAAGTCCTGAGTCCAATACCTCACTAATTCCTGAACCTATGCAGATAGGCAATACTCATCTCTCAGAAGAGGAGAGACTGTACAGGAGAAGGGAGGGATTGTGTATGTATTGTGGAGTCAGAGGTCATTTACGCCTGAATTGTCCTGTTCGCTCGGGAAACGCCCGCACCTAAGTTTCTCTAGAGGACAGGCCTTGGGTGTTTCTATTTTGTCCTCTACGCATAATTACAAAAATCACAGGCTTTTACTACCAGTTTCTTTAACATGGAAGAGGGAAGTACTTAAGACCGTGGCATTGATAGATTCCGGCGCTGCTGAGAATTTTATCGATCAAGCCTTTGCCACTAAGCACACTATTCCTTCCCAGTTAAGAGAGACCCCCTTGGCCGTTGAGGCCATTGATGGTAGACCACTACTCGAGCCTGTTATTACTCGTGAGACTATATCCATGAGCCTGTCTGTTGGTATCTTACACGAGGAGAGTATATCTCTTATGCTTATTTCGTCCCCTTCCGTTCCCATAGTCCTGGGGTATCCATGGTTAAAGAGACATAACCCTACTATCGATTGGGAGTTAGGGGAGATACTCTCGTGGGGTCAGGGTTGTCAGGAGAGGTGTTTACAGAAGGTATCCCCTTTGGCTGTAATTTACACACCTGACACTACTACCCAGCCTAAAGAGAGACAGATACCTCCTTTGTACATGGACTTAAAGGCAGTATTCGATAAAAAGAACGCTGATACTCTACCTCCACACAGGTCCTTTGATTGTAAAATTAACCTATTACCTGGTACCATGCCTCCTAGGGGCAATGTATACCCTCTATCCACTAAAGAGAATGCTGTTTTAGAGGAGTATATTCAGGAGAATTTAGACAAGGGATTTATCAGGAGATCCTCATCTCCTGCCGGGGCTGGGTTCTTTTTTGTTAAGAAGAAGGATGGGTCACTCAGACCTTGTATCGATTATCGAGGGTTGAATAAAATAACCATCAGGAATGCCTATCCTATCCCCTTGATTACAGAACTCTTTGATCGGTTAAAGGGCTCTAAGATTTTCACCAAGTTGGACCTCAGAGGGGCGTACAACTTGGTGAGAATTCAGCAAGGCCATGAGTGGAAGACAGCGTTTAATACCCGCTATGGTCATTATGAGTATACGGTCATGCCTTTTGGTCTCTGTAACGCACCTGCAGTTTTCCAAGATTTGATTAACGAAGTTCTTAGGGAATTTCAACATGATTGTGTTATTGTCTACCTGGATGACATACTCATACACTCTAAAGAGATTGAGACCCACCATCGACAAGTCAGACAGGTATTACACAAACTTTTACAACATGGTTTGTACTGTAAACTTGAGAAATGCAGTTTTGACCAGACCCAGATAGACTTTCTTGGATACGTGATTTCTGGGGAGGGCTTTAAGATGGATCCTGACAAACTCCAGTCTATTTTAGATTGGCCATTGCCTCAGGGACTCAAAGCCATTCAGAGATTTATTGGCTTCTCTAATTATTATAGACGCTTCATTAAGGGCTACTCGTCTATTATTGCGCCCATCACCAATATGACCAAACAAGGGGCGGATACTAAGACATGGTCTACTGATGCTCTAGCTGCTTTCAAGAGTCTCAAAGAACTTTTTGCTTCTGCTCCAATACTAGTCCATCCGGATACGACCTTACCGTTCCTACTCGAGGTCGATGCCTCTGAGACAGGGGTAGGGGCGGTTCTGTCACAAAGATTGGGGGTAGATAAACCATTGCACCCATGTGGTTTTTTTTCTAAGAAACTTTCGGGCCCTGAGAGCAGATATGACATCGGCGACAGAGAACTCTTAGCAGTCATTAAAGCCTTAAAGGAATGGAGACATTTATTAGAGGGAACCTTACACCCTATTACTATCCTGACGGACCACAAGAACTTGTCCTACATTGGGGAGGCTAAGCGCCTGTCCTCTAGGCAGGCTCGTTGGTCCTTATTCCTGACTCACTTCAACTATGTGCTGACTTATAGACCTGGTTCAAAAAATTCTAAAGCCGATGCATTATCTCGCCAGTATGAACCTTCTACTGTACCTGAGCCGGTCCTTTCCTCTATAGTTCCGAAATGCAATATTGTTGCTAATACGAATCTCAGGATTCATTCTCCGTTACTGGCCGAGATCGTTAAGCTACAACATTTAGCACCTAGACAGACTCCTGTGGGTCGACATTTCGTTCCTCCTGCTCTTCAACTGGAACTGTTGCAGTGTTTCCATAACAGCAAGATGGCGGGACATCCTGGTATTCGCAAGACTTTTGCGTTGATCTCTAAGGATTTCTGGTGGCCTGCTTTACGTAGGGATACTAAAGATTTCATCGCTGCATGTGAGGTTTGTACTAAGACCAAACAACCTCATACGCTTCCTTGTGGATTCCTGCACCCCTTAGAAGTTCCAGAGAAGCCGTGGTCCTGCTTGGCCATGGACTTTATTGTCGATCTACCTATCTCTAAAAAACAGACTGTTATCCTCACCGTGGTTGACAGATTCACTAAGATGGCACACTTCATTCCTCTGCCTAAACTTCCATCTTCTCCCGAATTGGCCGAGATATTCGCTAGGGAGATTTTTCGCCTACATGGGATACCCTCTCAAATTGTGTCTGACAGAGGTTCCCAATTTATTTCCCGTTTTTGGAGGTCCTTCTGTTCGCAACTTGGTATCAAATTGAACTTTTCTTCTGCCTATCACCCTCAGTCTAATGGAGCTGCTGAACGTACCAACCAGAAAATTGAACAATATTTGCGATGTTTTGTTTCCGAACACCAGGATGATTGGGTCGGTTTGATTCCTTGGGCAGAGTTTGCACACAACAATCTCGTTTGCGATTCTACTCATTCAAGCCCCTTCTTCATGAATTATGGCTTTCACCCGTCTATTCTTCCTTCGGCTTCTCCTTCCCAGGGGGTGCCGTCGGTTGATGTTCATGTTGCTAATTTGAGGAAGTTGTGGGATCAAACTCGGCAAATCCTTACGCACAATTCTATGCTGGTTAAGAAACATGCTGATAAACGTAGAAGGGCGGCTCCGCTCTTTGTTCCGGGTGATAGGGTATGGTTGAGCACGAGGAACATCCGTTTAAAGGTGCCCTCCATGAAGTTCGCTCCCCGTTATATTGGACCTTACAGGGTGTTGTCTCGTATCAATCCAGTTGCGTATCGTCTAGCTCTTCCTGATACCTTACGCATCCCTAACTCGTTTCATGTGTCGTTGCTGAAACCTCTTATTTGTAACAGGTTCTCCTCCACAACAGCCCCTCCTTGTCCTGTTCAGGTGGAGGGTCAGGAGGAGTATGAGGTTAACTCTATTATTGATTCTCGTATCTCCCGGGGGAAAGTACAATATCTGGTCGATTGGAAGGGATACGGTCCTGAGGAGAGGAGTTGGGTACCTCAGGAGGATGTTCATGCTCCTCGTCTCCGCAGGGCGTATCACTCTCGCTTTCCATCTCGTCCCGGTTCTTTCCGCCCGGTGGGCGTATCTGAGGGGGGGGGTACTGTCAGGGTACCTGAAGTCTCTACCTCCGAGAGAGGTAGAGACTTAGACGTTCATCCGTCCGGACGCCATGTTTCCTCTGTTCCTCGCGGTCGACCCGGTCACACAAACGCCGGCCGCGAGGGAGTCTCTTCCTTTTGTAGCATGGTGCCCGGAGGCCGACGTCATCACGCCAATCCGGAACGACCTGTCACTCAGTCCGAGACAGACTAATCAGGTTTCGTCGGAGGCGTGTCTATCCTCTCTAGCCAGGGTATTTAAACATACTTCGCCCTGTTGCTCATTGCCCTGTCGTGGTTCTAGCCTGTCTAGTCACACAGTGCTCTGGTGTTTCTCAGTTATCCTTTTGGTTTCGACCCGGCTTGTTTCCTTACTCTGTTTACCTCCGTTATCCTTGACCCGGCTTGTTCCTCGCTTACCTGTCTTCTCGTTCCCTCGACCTCGGCTTGTCTCTGACCATTCTCTATACTCTCTGTACGTTAGCCCGGCCATTCTAAGGACCGGTATACGTACCCTGTACCTGTTTGTACTTTGCGTGTTGGATCCCTGTCCCGATCCTGACACATTGTAACTCTGTGTGTTTTCACAACCCCCCCATAAACGGCTCTCATAGGGAATAATGCAATTACCAGGATTGGGTGAGAGATTTCCAATCTAAACAGAACTCACTGGAGAAGCTGCAGATTTTTGTTTTATGTTTCTGTAAACTTTCCTCAGCCAGTATTTATTTTATTCTGCACGTTTTCACACTGTATAATGTGGCTGATCTGATGCTCAGTAAGTGATCTTTTCTATAAGTCAGTCTACAATCTCATACAGCACATCACATGAGTGCAGTAACTGATCCAAAGTTACGATTTGCTGTTTAAAGTCTCTAAAACCTCCACCTGATTATAAAATAAAAATAAAAACAGTACTGCTAACGTTCCTCTATATATCTGTAGGTTACATTTACATGTTGGATGCGTAACATAGTATTTATACATGTTCTCCAGGAAATGATTGAAATATATTTACAATAAGCAAGCACATACACACACTCATTAGAAGGAAACACAAAGTCTTGGAATGTACCTTCTGCGTCTGGCACAACAATATGCGCATTGCGCTCTTGAAGTTTATTGTAAAGATCATCCAGTTTCTTTTGAGATGTTTTGAGAAATTTGTTGACTTTTGCAAGATGTTTTTTCTTGGATGTAGCCTTTACCAGGTTTCTGGCTCCTGCTGTAATTTTAAGTTCTTTTTGAATTTCCTGTTTGATCTGTTCCCTAACTTTATCAATATCCGGCTGAGCTACATGTTTAGGGATGTCCTTTGATGACCCGCTATTAGCTGCCGATACGATACGTTTAGGAGAGTTCAGATCGATTGAGGAAAAACTACCATTTACAGCTGAGCCCTTGGCAATTTTAGGAGAGTTTGGAGTAATTGGACACTCTATAAATAAAAATAATAAAAAAGACAGTAGTCAAATCACAATGTAGATAGACAATATTGTGCATTCACTGGTTTGAAATATCACACAATACAAGTAAGGCAACATGACAAATTATAGGATCTTTTAATACATACACTTTTATTCAGACACTTCATGGACCATAATATGTTATGTGCTCTCAAATGTTGTGGTCCCCAAAGTTTCCCTATCCCTGCTTTTATCTTTCTGATAATTATAACTACAACATAATATTATTCCCTGCCTTGTCCTATATATTTTAAGCCCTTAAGGATGGAGGAAATTATACAAGTTCTGTTCAAAACAAAACCTTGAATTTGAGATATATCTTGTTTAACCATAGCTTACCTCTTTCATATTAAGTGAACCCACACGTATTACATACAATTTTGTTCAAGAGAAAGAGGGGTTTAATTTCACAAAAATAAACTATTTATGTATGAAACATAATTTAATGTAAATAAAATCTAAAAAGAAAAGTTTGAGAAATTAAGAAACATTTCCCAAGTTCTCTGTGGCATTTTACCTGCAAATGTCATAATAAAGTTAACTTTTAGTGCAAAAAAATGCACATGTTTATGTTCAGCCATATACAGGTTTTATGGATTTTTGGAAAGTTACAGGGTTATTATATATAGGGCTTCCCCCTTTGCAGTTGTTGCACATTAAAATTTGTCAGATTGGTTATGTTGCCTTTGAGGCGGAATGGCAGGCCAGGAATGAGAATTTACCCCAACATGGAAAACCATTTGCAAAAGTAGACAACCCAGGGCATTCAAAATGGGGTATGTCCAGCCTTTTTTAGTAGCCACTTTGTCACATACCCTGGCCAAAGTTAGCTTTTATATACGTTTTTTGCATTCTTCACGAAAACAAAAATGCTATTTTACAGATGATATAATCATAATGATGCATTTTACTGTTTTAAAACACTCCTATTTGTGTTCAGCATAGTCACAAGTACAACAGTACCCCCTATATACAGGATTTATGTCATTCTGGAAAATTACAGGGCCAATAAAGTGCTTGCTCAATTCAGTTTGCTGGGCCTATGTTGCCTTTGAGGCCATGTGGCAGGCCAGGAAAGAGCTTACCATGGCATAGCATTTGCCAACGTAGACAACCCAAAGTATTGCAAACGGGGTATATACAATCTTTTAGTAGCCACTTAGTCACAAACCCTGGTCAAACATTTGCATTTTTCACAGAAAAGCTGCACTTTCACTGATGATATCATCGTCATTAAATGATTTACTGTTTTAAAACACTCATATTACTGTTCAGTGAAGTCTTACGAGTACAACAGTAGCCCCTATGTCCAGGTTTTATGGGGTTTTGGAAAGTTACAAGGTTACATATAGGGCTTGTAAATTGAATTCACTAGACTTTCTGCCTGGGTTGTCAGGCTGGTCTCTCAATTTATAATTAATAAAATCACATCATTATGTAAAAATAATACATAAATATATACTTTAAATATATATATATATATATAATTTCATTTTACGTACATTTTGATAGCTGTATATATAAATATTGATATCGAAATGCACTTAAATTACATTTCTTGGGAGGAGCATTTGTTATGTTTACACATGAGAGGCAACCACTGGTTCCATTGAGTTATAAACATTACTGGAGTACGCAGCTCAATAAACAGTTTCTTCGAACTATTAGTGAAGGAAACTACTGCCAAGTGCTGAACTACATACACCTGCTGAGTTTATGGGATATGCTTAGCATTGTCATTAAGATGAATGGGAACATTCCAGATCTTTCCTGGACTCAGACAGTAGTGCATTATGGGTGGGGGCAGACAAGGGGTAAGGGGGTTAGGAGAGACTCACAAGATGGAAACGGCGTCTGAATATATACAAGTGGAACTACCTTCCCCAGAATATTAACCCCTTAAGGACAGAGCTTCAGAAGCTTGTCTTTCACTTAATGACACAAGCATTTTTTGCATTTTTTTGCTGTTTGCGTTCAACTGCAATTTGCATTTTACGAATTTATTGCACCGACGCATATTATATACCGTTTTTTAAAGGACAGAAAGGGCTTTAATTTGATGTAACATATATTTACATAAATGCTTATTTATTATTAAAAAATACAGAAAAATGCAAAAAAAATGAAAAATCTTGATTTTTTTTTTAACAGTTTTTGCAATAATAATGTGTGCACAATTAGTGCAGGTTAAGGAAAGTAATTAAAAAATAAATTCATTTAGTTGTTCTGATTTACAGAATATATAATGTGTCTGGGATTTTAAGTTTTTTTTGGTAGTTACAGGTCACAAAGCACAAGGAGTAAAATAAACTTTTAATGTGGAGCGATTTTAGAATTTGGTATGTTTGTCTTGTAAGCTTAATAGCCATAAAATAAATAAAATTGCCACACAAAAGTATATATTTATATAAAGTAGACACCACAGGCTATTTACCTAAGGTTGTTTTGACACTTTCTACGTAGCCATTTTACCGCCAACCTCTGCTAAATATTGGAGTAAAATTGTGTTTTTGGGGGGTTTTCGCACACAAACTTATAACAAAGAACTTCTCATGTGTATTTTGTAAAGTTGGTGTATGCTATTCCTGTACAAAGTTTTATTATGTGTTCAGTTACTTCTGCTGAGTACAACGGTACCCCCATTGTATGTCTTTGGCACTATTTTGTGAAGCTACAGTGCCATATAGGAGACCTGTCCTTGTCAGTATTCACAGTAGAATTTTGAGAGACGGATTTAATGAGCCTATGCTTCCATTTGGGGTATTATAACAGTTTGACTGTTCAAAAAAAACCCACAAAGGCCTACCATTTGTAAAAGTAGACACTCCAGGGTATCTCATAAGGTGCATATTGTGCCTTAACATGCCCCCATTTCTTTTACCATTACATGCCAAAGTATGTGGTAAAAAATAATTTTGTGCATTTTTTACATACGGATTGCATTTTTGCTGGGCATTTTGTATATTTCATATGTGCCACTAAGTTCAAACCCCCCAAATTATGCTCAGCTAAGTCTTCTGAGTAAAAGGACACCCCCATTGTATGTCTATGGCACTATTTCGTGAAGCTACAGTGCCATACAGGAGACCTGTCCTTTTCAGTATTCACAGTAGAATTTTGAGAGACGGATTTAATGAGCCTATGCTTCCATTTGGGGTATTATAACAGTTTGACTGTTCAAAAAAAACCCACAAAGGCCTACCATTTGTAAAAGTAGACACTCCAGGGTATATCATAAGGTGCATATTGTGCCTTAGCATGCCCCCATTTTTTCACCAATATATGCCAAAGTATGTGGTAAATAATAATTTGGGGCATTTTTTTACATACGGATTGCATTTTTGCTGGGCATTTTGTATATTTCATATGTGCCACTAAGTTCAAAACCTCCAAATTATGCTCAGCTAAGTCTTCTGAGTAAAAAGACATCCCCAATGAATGTCTTTGGCACTATTTTGTGAAGCTACAGTGCCATACTGGAGACCAAGCCATATCAGTTTTTACAGAACTTTGGATTTTGACGCTGGGCCTATGTGCAATTTCCAAGCATCTTCGCAGGTTTTAAATTCAAACTACCCCACAAAAGCCTACCATTTCTTAAAGTAGACACCCCAGGGTATTTCAAAAGGCATATTTTGAACCTTAGCATGGGATAATTTTTCCGCTAGCTTGTACCAGGTGTAGTGGTAATAAGCGTTTTTTCTGCCTTTTTGACACACAAAGTGAGTTTGCACAGTATATTTTGCAAACCTTATGTGTGCTACGACTGTATAATACTTCATATGTTGCTCAGCTATGTCAGCTGAGTACAAAAATACCCCCGTATGTACCTTTGCCAGGTATATGTGGACATCAGAGGGGCACATTTGGGACATAGTCATTCCAGTTTTTTTCAAACTTAAAATTTTTACGCTGTGCCCATGTCCCATTTTAGAGTATTTTACCAGGCTATATAATTCAAACTACCCCACAAAGGCATACCATTTCTTAAAGAAGACATCCCAGGGTATTTCAAAAGGCATATTTTGAACCTTAGCGTGGGATCATTTTTCCGCTAGCTTGTACCAGGTGTAGTGGTAATAAGCGTTTTTTCTGCCTTTTTGACACACAAAGTGAGTTTGCACAGTATATTTTGCAAACCTTATGTGTACCACCACTCTATAATACTTTATATGTTGCTCAGCTATGTCGGCTGAGTACAAAAATACCCCCATATTTACCTTTGCCAGGTAAATGTGGACATCGGAGGGGCACATTTGGGACACAGCCATTCCATTTTTTTCAAACTTTACATTTTTACGCTGTGCCCATGTCCCATTTTAGAGTATTTTACCAGGCTATATAATCCAAATACCACATGAAGACATACCATTTCTTAAAGAAGACATCCCAGGGTATTTCAAAAGGCATATTTTGAACCTTAGCATGGGATAATTTTTCCGCTAGCTTGTACCAGGTGTAGTGGTAATGAGCGTTATTAAATTAATTTTTTAACTTTTTAAAACTTTTTTACTTTTTAAAACTATTTTTTAAACTTTTGTTATGCTTATTAATTTTTTTAAAGTTTCTTAAACTTTCGTAAAACTTTTTTTTACAGATTTAACATTTTTCTAAGCGTTTTTTTTACCGTTAACCCCTAACTAGCAGTAAGCAGCACTAACAGAAAATTCCCCATTTTCCCATAACTCCCACCCACCCCAGCTAGCAAAATATTTAATTATACAATATTTAAATTAGTTAATTAAATAAATTTAACCCCTGAGGGTTAAAAAATAAATAAAAGTTAATCGTCAGGGGTTAAAAAAAATTAGATCACAGTATAATACTGTGATCTGTATTTTGATCACTGTAGGCAGTGATCGACTGGCAGGGAAGTGGTTAATTTTTATTTGGACTGGGTAAAGGGTTTATTTTTTTAATTTTTTACTTAAACGTTATTAAAACTTTTTTTAACTTAATTTTGTAACTTTTTAAAGCTTATTTTAAAACTTTTTTTAACGTTAACCCCTAGTTAGCCTAACACTAAATCCCCCAATTCCCCACTAACTTCCACCCTCCCCAGCTAGCTAAATGTATAATTTTAAAATATTTAAATTAACTAATAAAATAAATTTAACCCCTGAGGGTTAAAAAAAAAAAAAAGAATTAACCCTCAGGGGTTAAAAAAAAAATCAGATCATATTAAAATGTAATCCCTGCCAATTGATCACTGTAGTCAGTGATCAATTGGCAGGGAAGGGGTTAATTTTTTATTAAAATGGGTAAAGGGGGGTGGGATTTTAAATTTACTTTTTTTTTTTTACACTAGGGGGCAGGATCAGCACTGATCCGTCTCCCTGCACTTCACAGTGAACCCGGAAGTGCAGGGAGGCGGAAGGTAAGTATACACAGCACATGTGCCCGCTCTGGCATACTGTCAGAGCGGGTACATGTGCTGGGGCAGCCCGATCCGGTGCTCCCGGTCTGCCTCTAATACAGAGGCAGACCGGGAGCACCATTAACCCCACGATCGCCGCGATTGCGGCGTTCTGGGGTTAATTTTACCGCGTGACGGACGAGGTCTGTCACCCGTCGTTAAGGGTATTCCCTGGATGACGGACCTCGTCCGTCACCCGTCCTGAAGGGGTTAACTCTGCAATCTAATGTCCCAGAAATTTCAACATAGTATATTTTGTACAAACTCTGCAGGAAGCAATCAAACCAGGGAAATCTGAATGTGTCCTTCCTGGTAAAAAATGCACAGAAACCTATTCTTAAAGTTATAGAAGAAGGAATGTCCTTCTAGGAGAACTGTTACCATGCTTCCCAAAGATAGATAGATATAACAGCCACACACACAATGTTTTAACATACCTGGAGGGTCCTCTCCTTTCTGCTCAACGTCATCACATTTCTTGCGTCTGGCGCCCTGAAATGGCAAAAACAATCAGAAACCCAAATAAATTGCAATAAAAATGCTCTAACTAACCAAACGTTTTTACAGTCCATCTCGTTGCTGCCACAGGGCCCGACAATAAACTATTACAAACAACCTAAAGTACAAGGTATGGGTTTACTTAAATCGCATTGAAGTTGTTATAGTGCCTGGAGTCCCTGGAACAGCCTTATGTTTAAGTGTTAAATTGTTTGTAAATAGTTTAAAACTAAATATGTGCCCTCAGTAACCATTCTCTCCCTTTTCTCTTCTATTCAGCTAATACAGTAGTATTGGTACAGCCAGTAAGGAGACGACAGAGATTGGCTGAGAGTAGCAGCTGACAATTCATTAATGGTAGTTAGCAGTAGTGGTTATGGTGTTTGGAGTGGCCCTTTAAAGGAAAACTCCAGAAACATAAAGCACTTCCGCTTGCTGTACGAAGCCTGTCATATTTGTGACCGTTTATCAAAGTGTTTCTTTTAAATACACCACAGGCGGAGCATATTGCGCTATGGTCAGTGTGATGTCATACCATGGATGGAGCATATGGGGGGGGAGGGGGGGAAGGACAGCAAAATGTTTTGCCTAAAGTAGTAAAAAAAACTTGCATTGACCCTGTATGTAACTAGTATAGGAAATGTTTTATATAGATTTCCAATCTATTGAGTAACTTTCATGGCTTCATCCACTGAACACTGAATTCTAGTACATTGAAACCCAAATGGCAAAATTGAAGGTAAAATAGTTAAGCTGTCGTTACAGTCCAGTTGGAGAATTTTGAAATCATCAATTTTAATTGACTTTCGGAATTTGGTTTTCGATTTACCATTTCCTGTTTAGTATCTTGGGCTGCCGCTGTCTTGGAATTTTAATTTATTGAATTTCCTTCATAATTAATATATGTCTAAACCTTAGTGTGTGTAAACCATATAATAGACTTATTGAGTTTGTTCTAATTCTGATCACATATACAACTAGTTGTATGAACAAGGACAAACATCTCCCAGAATTGGATGTGAGTGGAACGATGGGCTTGTAGCTGCAACATTATTGCAAATTGTTGTAACTATAAAGAACACATTGAAGTGATACAGGAATGGGGAGACCACAGGCTGTCATGGGGATTTGAATATAGAAAAATTAGTTAAGCATTTAACTCCACTGAGATAAGAATACAATAATGATTTGCTTCTACCCCTCTAGTGATACATATCATTAATTTAAATATGGACCCACCCACAAACTTGGAGTTAACATGTTACAAACCCCAGTTAATGGTTTGGTTAATTGGAACCTTAAAGAAAACAAGTCATTTACTTACCTTTCGAAAGGGCAATCGCCGAATCCACGAGAAAACATTTCTATTTGCCATCTCTAGCAATTTGCTCACCACAACAGCTAAGCAGTGTCTACTGTCCAAGCCGTGTCTAGTGACTGCTGCAAACTGTGAGCATCAAGGGTGATGTTATATGATGTCACGGTGATGTCACAGTGAGCAGTCACAATGGGTCACATGTCCCCACCAGCTTGACACACAAACAAATATAATACACATATAAAACCACAAAAGTATACAAAAATGTATAACAAAAGGAGAAACTCTCTAAATTAAAACAAACACAGCCCAATGTATATAAAATAAAATACAACATATAAAATTATGTATAATAATATGTGTGAAATACAAGCTGATAATAAATAATAAAACCTGGAAAAGAAAAATATACACAAAATAGTGTAATACAGCTACAAATATTCAAGAAAGGGGGCAGGGGGAGCTAGAGCACTCACAAGATGGTATTCAGTTATAGGCATATCTCCCCAAAGGGTATCTCCAAAATGTAAAGTCCTGTTTCAGTAGTTGTATAGTAGATGCTATAATAGTTCTAATACTGTAAATGAAAAAGAGAAATAATGCAATATTGCAATGTATAAAATATATTTAATAAATGATCCACCTCCCATCCCCTGCATGCAAGCCCTGCCTCCCGCACACAAGCCCCGCCTCCTGCACCCAAGGGGCCTTAAAATGGTTCCCACAGTCTTCAGTTCAGGTAAGCTTCAGGTAACGACAGTCATTTTGTGTGTTTGTCTGTCAATGAGCTTGTACAGCTGTAGTGAGTTGGTGTGTGTGAAATAGTTAGGTTGTCTGTAGTAAGTATGTGTGTGTGTTAGTGAGCTTGTCTGTAATGAGCATATGTGGGCCAATAAGCTTGTCAGTAGTGAGCTTGTGTGTGTCAATGAGCTTGTCTGTATTGAGCATGTGTGTGTCAGTGAGCTTGTCTGTAGTGAGCTTGTCAGTGATGAGCATCTGTATGTTAGTGAGCTTGTCTGTAGTGAGCTTGTGTGTGTGTGTCAGTGAGCATGTCTGTATTGAGCATGTGTGTATCAGTGAGCTTGTCTGTAGTGAGCTTGTGCGTGTGACAGTGAGTTTGTCTGTAGTGAGCATGTGTGTGTCAGTGAGCATGTGTGTCAGCTTGTCTGTAGTAACTTTGAGTTAACTTTCTACCCAGACCTGTCTGGAGATACCTTGCAGTGGTGAAGATCCATGCAGCCCTTCCTCTCCCTCCTCAGGGAACATGGCATCCGGTACAGATGGCGCTTCTCATAGACCATGACCCGTGGACATGCTAACTCCACACACTCCATTTAAGACCTACAAAGTGCGGCTGCACTATTGGAGAAGCTGGGCCTCCCACGGGACTCTCTGAACAAAACAGGTCAACAAGCAACACCTAAACCTGCGCATAGATGGGACCCAGAGAAAGTTACCCTTTTTGTCCCTCAGAAGGCCTTCTTAGAAGCCTACACAGTCACCACAATCTGAGGCTCTATCCTACCCACAGAGTACAGGGCATTATCTGCTGACCAGAACTGAAAGATTACTTTCATCTGATTTCTTACAAATTATATGCATGTCTTTTTATCCTGTTTTTTTTTTTTACAGTAATACAATGTAATAATGTGATAGATATGGCGCACCATGCGTATTAGAAAATTTGGCAGCATGGCAAACCACCTTACACCCCCCTCCCCTCCACACAAAATAGTTTTTGAGCGTGAGCGTTTAGCTGGAGAACTAGTTAACAATGTTAAATATGCACTTAACCAAATAGTAAAGAGAGCAGGTGTTTGTTATCAAAGCCTGTTGACTAAACCTCTGACTGATATATGGAAACCATGATTGTAGTACCCTTTATATATCTGGCTTTATTAATTTATTTGTCAATGTAGGGGGATTATCTAAATATCAGGGTACCATATTAAGTAATGCAAGTTAGGTGAGATGGTTTGGTATATTAATTACCAGAATAATGTGGATATCAGTCTCTAATATGTGGGGACTTTCCACCAGAATATTCAGGTAAGTATATTCATGGGCCGCAGTTATATCTATATACACACATCTAAACAAGAATAAGAACTGTTAATAGATCTGCAACAAATTAAATTAAAGGTGGACCTATTATACCTTTTAACACTTCTCAGGGTTAAGTGGTTAAATTAAATAGGATAATGAGAATAGTCACATCAGAATATATGCAGTTAAAATGTTCCTTGTAGTCTCTATATATGTGTTGCCACATGTATCAATTGCAGCAAATAAATATTTGCAAAATGTTGGACAATTCCCACTTAAAGGACCACTATAGGCACCCAGACCACTTCAGCTCAATGAAGTGGTCTGGGTGCCAGGTCCATCTAGGGTTAACCCTGCAGCTGTAAACATAGCAGTTTCAGAGAAGATGCGGCCGTCCATAGGAAAGCATTGAGAAATACTTTCCTATGGACTGATTGAATTCCAGAAGTTTGGTCCTCAAGGGGTTAAGTCTGCATGATATGTAACACCATTGTGAATAAGTGTATAGTGACCTTTGCCAAAGAGAAAAGAAGATGCCCGACATGCATTTCAATGCACAGCTCAGGACTGACTTTAACTCCTTCAGTGCTCCATCCCAGTTCAGACTACTTAATAGATAAATACTTTCTTTATAGTCATGAAGGAAGATCTTTATAAAAACCATCATTTTTAGTGATATTTGAAGGTTAGGAAATTCCCGTAACATATATATAGAAAAACCTTAAGTCTATTTGTATTGCTACTAGTGATGTCGCAAACATAAAATTTTCGGTTCGCGAATGGCGAACGCGAATTTCGGCACATGTTCGCGAACCCGCGAACCGGGCGAACCGCCATAGACTTCAATAGGCAGGCGAATTTTAAAACCCACAAGTTGTTTCAAGGGGGCTAACACCTGGACTGTGGCATGCAAACTCCGATCCGCGGCTGCATCTTGCAGCCGCTTAGTAGATAACTCCCTAATTCCCACGGTATTAGGGAGTCATCTACTAAAAGGCTGAAAGACCTAAATTGGTCTTTCCAGTGCCAGTGCCGGTGCCAGTTGCTGCTCACTGTAAAAAAAAAACACAAAAAAAACCAAACCCATTGGCTCCCACCCCTGTGTGACGGGTGGGGGCCATAAATTACAATGGGGGAGGGGACCTACTGCCCTCCCCCCAACCCCCACCCTTGAGCGGCGGGTGGGGGCCCTAAATACTAAAAAGGGGGGGACCTAATGTCCTCCCCCCCGGCCCCCACCACTGAGCGGCGGGTGGGGGCCCTAAAAAAAATGTCCCCCCCAGGTGACTAGGTTTCCCCAAACCCCTAGTCACCCCCTCCCCCCCCAAAAAACAAAAATTAACCCCCTACCTACCCCCCTCACCCTAAAAATAATGAGGGGGGACCTTTAACTAAGTACCTGTAAAAAAAAACTTATCATTCGATGTTTTCTTCTAAAATCTTCTTTTTTCAGCCCCAAAAAAGGGCAAATAAAAAACATAATAACCAACGCAATTAAAAAAAAAAATAAAAAAAAATAATCCATGTTCACCCGGCGAGGACTCCGCGCAGACTGAGCTCTGCAGGGCGGGGGAAGCCTTGCCCCGCCCTGCAATTAGGCTCAGAGTACTCTGATTGGTGGGTTTAAGCCATCCAATCAGAGTGCTCTGACAGGTAAATGAAGAGACTGACAGGTAAGTCTCTACATTTACCTGTCACAGCACTCTGATTGGTTGGTTTGAAATCCACCAATCAGAGTGCTCTGTGTCATTTTACACAGCGTGGGAAAGTTCTTTGAAATTTTCCCACGCTGTGTAATTTTACTCATAACACTCTGATTGGTGGATTAAGTAACCAATCAGAGAGTTATGAGTCAAATTACACAGCGTGGGAAAATTCCAAAGAACTTTTCCACGCTGTGTAAAATGACACAGAGCACTCTGATTGGTGGATTTCAAACCAACCAATCAGAGTGCTGTAAAATACAATAGAGGAAAGGAAAAATATTGATAAAAGATGCTCAAATCACCATGTGTGAGTCACTCCAAATCACACAGAAAATATATAGTAAAAAAGGTATAAGTGATTATGGTGAGAGCAAACTATATACACCAAGTATAGAACAGATAAAATGAATAAAACAGGCAATGTTACCATATATCTTTGGCTTGTTTACATGTCCTAAAAACATAAAATAAAGAACGTAGTATAGCCTGTATATAATAATACAAATAAATATAGGTATAAAATTGCCCACTCACGTGGTGCTGAGCCGTTTGAAGTGGCTCAGACTATAAGCGCCTTGTAAAGTATTCCTGGAGACCAAATGCTAGGAAGCAAATCAGATTGTTCACTGTAGAAATTCCCTTGTGTAGTTTGCATAAAAATCAAATAGGAGGATACAGGAACAAAAACGCTTTATTTGAATATAAATAGCATAAAAATGGAATCTCCCAAAATCGCGTTTCAACCGATTATGGTCTTTATCAAAAAGCCAGTTGGATTTTTTTGAAGAAATAGAGAGATGACTAGGAACTAAGATGTCTTTAAGGTTGCGTCCATGTCTGGCTGTCATGGCGACATGAGGTGTGATTATCACTTTTAGATGATGGTCTTGATATAGTAGTGGCCAATATCTGTCTAGTGTATTTTTGACATGGTACAACCTAGAATCAAATGTACCGATACATCTCATTTGATTTTGATCATCTTTGTTTTTGTCTTTTTCAACAAGAAGGGTTTTAGCCTTTGTTTTGAAATCTTCTACTGAGGAGCAATTACGCCTCAGTCGGAGATATTGCCCTATCGGTATTCCTTTTTTAAGGTCTGGGGGGTGATGACTTTTCCAATTAAGGAAGTTGTTTGTAGCAGTGGATTTGCGATATAGGGTTGTAGCCAGATGTTTGTCTGACAATCTGTTTTCCTGGCACTGGAGGGTCCCTCTCCCTCCCACCCCCCAATCCCCAGTTACTGAAGGGGTGAAAACCCCTTCAGTCACTTACCTGAGGCAGCGGCTCCTCCTCTCCATTGCGTTGGCCGGTGGGTGAGACCAGTAATTAAATCATTTTTGTTACTGTGGTCAAATTGCCAAGAACAAACAAAAAATTCCCATAGAGACACATTGGCAGCAATAGAAGAAGCAAGGGGTAAAAAGCCAGAGTATGGCTAAATACAATGTTGCAGTCATCAACAATGATGCAACTAAAGTAACCCCTTCTTATGCTTCATATACAGAGGGAGATATAAATTGGAGGACTGAAAACTGACTCCTCTGATATCTATATGACAGAGAGGCTATACATTAGTCCCTAATATCCTCCCAACACCTTCAAGGGTGTTCTAATCTGTGGCTGACTCTAAGTAGAGCAAATGCTGCCTAATGTGCCATCACACTAACTGTATCACTATGTATCCATAGTGATGAAGAAAGTGTCCCTAAAGTGAGCAAATTGGTGATGACAAAGGTGTTCTAATACACCAAAACGCGCGTCGGGCGTTAGCTCTTTTTTATTTCACTTCATCACCAATTTGGTCACTTTAGGGACACTTTCTTCATCACTATGGATACACTATGGGTATGTAGACCCTTATAGGTTAATATAGATTTTCTCACTTCATACAACTGATGTAGAATTATTAAAAATCTTTATTGAACTTGTACTGAATTATTGTACTAACTCCATTTTAACCTCACACTGTGACAGACCCTCCATTTTGTCCTCATTACCTGACAGATTCTCCATCTTAAACTACATTACATGACAGAATTTCCCAGCAACATTTAATACAATGAACAGAGACTGTATTTTCTATAAAGACATAGCTGACTCCGGAATTATTGAATCTCCTGTAACATGCAACAAAGTATAACCAAGGCCAGAGCCAAGGCCATGAGAACACTGTACTAATGAAATGTTCTATTCATAAGAGAACCTTGCACCTGACCACAAGACCTGACATCACTGACTGTGTAAAATTACGCTCAAGCCCCCCTTTCCACCGAGTAAACCTCATGCTGGGAAAGATGGCGCCTGAGCCTTCTGTCCACACCCTTGTCCAGAACAATACCACCTCCCGGTGGGAGGACACCTAGCTGGTCACTCAAACCCCTGAGCCAATTAATAATATTGATGGGTGGACACTGATATAGTCACATAACATTTAATCCAATTAATGATGTTTATTTGTTATTATCTGATATTCAATGATGATGTCATTTTGCCTTTAACCCCTTAAGGACACATGACATGTGTGACCTGTCATGATTCCCTTTTATTCCAGAAGTTTGGTCCTTAAGGGGTTAAAAAGGTCTGCATAACTGTTTTCCAACTAGATGGCATTAAATTTTCTGAAGTGCTTTTAACCTGAACTCCATGTGTCAGTGTGAGCTTACTTCTGCGTATACGCAATTTAATCATCTCAGATTTGGACAGGAACAGATAGACATTTAAACATATTTGTTTATTTCTAAATTAATCTACATCAATTTGGCGCTTTCCAACGTGGGGCATCGGGCTATGTCTGGCCGGTGAGCCGTCCTAAGGAAGATGCTGTTGGACGGGGGAATCCTGGGGGTAGGAAAGGAGACTGATCACCTCCAGGTACACGGTAGAGACTTCTGCAGAGCCACCGGTATGTTCCGGCCCCTTTGATTGACCCGTCCACGTGTCTGTGACTGCTTCCCGGGAAGACATCAAAGACAGGTAATATCTTGCCCGGTGTCTCGTTACTCACTTGTTTACCTGCATTTAGTCTATCTGTTGCCTGGGTGTGTTTGTATTGGCCTATTTTAGCTTAAGTGCCCGGGTTGAGTGTCTGTTTGCTTGTTTTCCCCTTTTTGAGATAAAGGGGGGTGGACCTGCGGGGGTTTTGCCTGGGGTTCTCTGTTTTGCCTGTTTCCCCTTTTTGAGATAAAGGGGGGTGGACCTGCGGGGGTTTTGCCTGGGGTTCTCTGTTTTGCCTGTTTTCCCCTTTTTGAGATAAAGGGGGGTGGACCTGCGGGGGGTTTTGCCTGGGGTTCTCTGTTTTGACTGTTTGCTTGTTTACCCCTTTTGGGATAAAGGGGGGGGTGGACCCGGGGGATTTGCCTGGAGTCCTGTTGCCTGTTTACTCCTTTTAGGAACCACGTGGCTGTGGTTGTAGGGAAAAAGGGGGGTTGACCTGTGGAAGTTTTCCTGGGGGTCTTCTTTGCCTGTTTACCTCTTTTAGGAGCCTCGTGGCTGTGGCTGTATGGAAAAAGAGGAGTGTTGGAACTGTGGATTTTGTGTAGACTCATAATTTCCTGTGATCCTTCTTGTGTCACTTTGACAGCCTAGCTAGCTCCATTGTGCACGTAACTCTGCTTGCAGAGAGGTGGTAACCCACAGCTTCGAGCGCTGAGGCTGGTGGAATTCCAATTTTATTTTATTTGTGGCGGGCGGATTCAAGCAGGCATTGCTTGTCTCCAGCACCACGTAGTAGTGAGACTTATGAGTGGGTTTCATAGGGGCACTACGGGAGTGAGGATAGCGGTGGCCACTGCTAGTGGGCTGCTGTAATGAGGGAGGCTAGACAGGATTCGGGTCGGAGAGGATTGCTGTTTCCTGTGGCCGCTGGTAGTGAGACTTGAGGAAGTCGTTCTCCGAGCGGGGACACTACGAGGTTGAGGGAGGTGACTTAGGTCACGCGAGTAAAGGAAAGGTTTACTGTTGATTTTATTTGAACTGTGATGCATGCACTGTATTTCAATTGTATTGTTGTTTTGTTTGTCTAATAGGAGTCATTCAAACTCCTGTGTCTGTCTCTAAGGATTTTTCCTTACCTTTTTTTTTTTACCCTTTCTACACTTCCTGTACTATTATACTATCCACTCCCATTCCTCTTAAAAGAGAAGTGATTGGTCACACACTTCTCACCTCGCTCCGATCCGTGTCTACCACCCCGGGTAGGCGGATTCAGTGACTAGTCTACGTTTTGGGAAGACGCACTTGAGAAGGGCCCACAATTCTCAAGTGGCAGTCGAGCAAAAGGAGACGCTCCTGTTCAATTTTCCTTGTCTTTCCCTATATCTAGGACGCTGGTGTAGGGGAAAAGGGATTATGGGGCAGGATTTAAGTAAGCCCAGTAAGGGCTGGTTAGCATGTGATTTAGTTGATGACAGAGAGGGTGAGGAGATGGTTAAAGGTGTTGAAAAGATTGCAAAAGTATGTAAAATTGCTGTGCCGACATGCGGTTGATTGCAACCAGAAAGTTGGCGTAGATTATTGATGGAAAAGAGAGGCAAGCTTGCAAATAATGATTTATTAAAAACAGCTGAAGCATGGTACAGAGTGGCAATGCTATTCAGCAGGAAGGTTGGGTTGAGGAAGAACTAAATCACAAAGGGTTAAGAATATATGTATATTATAATAATTGTTTTTGTATTTTGTGTTAGCCATTACCCTGGTAGAGGGTGGGGGTTTTGTATTGAGTTTCACTGAGAGTATTATTAAATGTTGTGTGTTTGTGTCTCTTTGCTTTTGCAATAACTGTAACGTGGCTATCCTTCTGTCTTGTTACTGTACAGCATTGACATGGTTAAAGAGATTCTGCTGGCAGTCTCTCTCTCTCTCTCTCTCTCTCTTGTTCCTCACTCCCACTTCCCCCCCCCCGCCTCTCTCTCCTTGCCTTCTGTGAGACGGAGGTTCGGGGGGAAGGGAGTTATTCAGAACTACTGATAAGACTAGCAATGGAATTTTTGCTCAGAAATATTCTAATTGTGTATTTTGCTACTTACATAGGAGTGATGTGTCGTATAGGAGGTTTCTAGGGTTTGTGTGTTGTTGCTGCTGCCATTTGTGCGACGCCAGCAGGTTCCGTGACGTTGTATATGTATTTGGACGTGTTGAGTGATTAATAGCTGGTGAATGATGGGGGAGGTTGGTTGCATCCCGTGAGTTTATTTTTTGCACCATGTTATTCCAAAGCTTCACGGGCTGTTAAATGTATTGAGCTATAATTTAGTGTAAAGCTACTGCAAGCTGAAATGCCCTAAAAGAAAATGGCCCCTAGAACAAAAGAAGGTTGTCCTTAGTACCCACGCCTCCCAGTGGTGTATTTTGGATTTGTGCTGCCCTAGGCACGACTAAATTCGGGCACCCCCAAAATCTAAATTTGCCCCCCAATTTGTGTCAAGGCTACTTTTTTGACTGAAAGACACATGCCCTCATTGATACATGCACTGATATACACTCACTGACAGATACACAGTCATTGGCACACACATACAGTCATTGGCACACACTGTTTAACCAACACACACTTTCACTGACAGACACACACTCTCAAATACACATAAAATGACATACACTTACAGGCTCACCCATTCTCACTGAAAGACACACACTTTCACTCACTCACAGACACACTGATAGCTGCACTTACTCACTCACAGTGAGGTGGACAGCCCCAGAACATGAGGCAAACAAGGCATTTGTCTGGGAGCTTAGGGTGGCATTTTTTGGCACCCCCCTGAAAGTGCCGCCCTAGGCAAATGCCTTGTTTGCCTTGTGGTAAATACATCCCTGACGCCTCCTCCTGCCCTCACTCTGCCCTTAGTGAAGTCATATCCGCCCATATATCGTGTCAAATCTGGCCATCCAAGGCTGACGAGATCTACTTCTACCACGCTCATCCTATCCTAAGACATGCTGTCTTCCTTAATTCCCATATATTATGAACAAAAAAGTTACATTTACTAAAATTATCCTACTATTAGTTTCCCTATATCAGGAAAGTGTCTGTGACAAGTAATGGTTAATAGGTAGATAGAATATATCTATGTCTATCGATTCGCGTATAAGTAACAAGTGTGTTTGAACTTTGTATACAAAAATTGATAACATGCTGGAAGAGGGGTTATCTTAAAGAACATTTACTAAAAGAAGTTTCTAATAAACAAAGATTTCTTGACCAGTTAACATTATAAGCATAACTATTAACAAATGAATAAGCCAAGTTTAAAGACTGACTAACATAATTTTTGTTGTAAGCCCAGATATTTTATTATTGCATATGCATAGGAATTGAGACTTTGGGCATTATAGTATATTAATTCTAGATCTGTTACTAGCAGCAAGTGCTTAGCCTTATGCCTATCCCACGCATGCTTAAAACACTTCTACTGAGTTAACCTCTACCACTACAGTTGGAAGGCTATTCCATGCATCCACTACCCTCTCAGTAATGTAATGCTTCCTGATATTATTTTTAAACCTTGGTCCCTCTATTTTTGAGACTATGTCCTCTTGTTATGGTAGTTTTCCTTCTTTTAAATATAGTCTCCACTTTTACTGTGTTGTTTCCCTTTATGTATTTAAAATGCTTTTATCATATTTCCCCTGTCTCGTCTTTTCACCAAGCTATACCTGTTAAGATCCTTTAACCTTTCCTGGTGAATTTTATCCTGCAATCCATGAACCAGTTTAGTAGCCCTTCTTTGAACTCTCTCTAAGGTATCCATATCCTTCTGAAGATATGGTCTCCAGTACTGTATCCAGTACTCTAAGTGAGGTCCCACCAGTGTTCTGTACAATGGCATGAGCATTTCCCTCTTCCTACTGCTAATACCTCCCCCTATATGGAACGCTTCTCCCTATGCAACCAAGCATTCTGCTAGCATTCCCTGCTGCTCTATTACATTGTACATTGCCATTAACAGCCAGGAACTGGAGAACAAGAAATGTGAATTAATGTATAGCCATTTATAAGCTTAACAAAATCTCCATTATCTTTTCCATTTATTTTGCAGAAGGCAATGTTATTTGTCTATTTTGTATGTTTTAAAAATACATTATCAGTGAAGAATAGAATAAATTTTATCCCATTTGCGAGACATAAAAATTGTGATAATGTATATTTGTGATATAAGTAGGAATTACATTTTGAGATGTTAGATATAAATTAATAAAATAAAGAACGAGAGTCAGGGATAGCGTCTGTCTCCACGGGCACAAGTCTGGTGTGGGAGATGTGGTGGGCTAGCCGCTGCGGGACACCCACGGAGTGAAACGTTCGAGGCTTGTGGAGACAAGATGAGCATGTTAGCCTTTTATTATTTTTCTCTAGGGAAAGCATAGGGCCAGTTAATAGTTGTTGTACATGGGCTATTTGCAGCCTCCATTGCATTTCTACCTAGTCTTGATTTCTGATGTATCCTCCATTGCTACATCACCTGTCTGCTCCCTTACCTGCCCACCCCCGCTTATTCCTCCCACCGATCCCTCCCCTTCATCTACAGTCCCCCACTTTCTCCTACTACCCCTCCCTCTACTCCACCTTCTCCTCTCTCCTCCTACTTCTCCTCTTCTCCTCTTCCTACTCCTCCCTCTACTCCACTTTCTCCTCCTACTCCTCCCTCTACTCCACCTTCTCCTCTCTCCTCCTACTTCTCCTCTACTCCTCCTCCTACTCCTCCCTCTACTCCACCTTCTCCTCTTTCCTCCTACTTCTCCTCTACTCCTCCTACTCCTTCCTCCTCTTCCTACTCCTCCCTCTATTTCTCCTTCTCCTCCTCTTACTCCTCCCTCTACTCCACTTTCTCCTTCTACTCCACCTTCTCCTCTCTCCTCCTACTTCTCCTCTATTCCTCCTTCTCCTCCTCCTACTCCTCCCTCTACTCCACCTTCTCCTCCTCCTACTCCACCTTCTTCCCTCTCACTCTATCCACTACTCATTCTTCCATCTCCCCACCACCATATCTATATCCTTTATATGCTTCCTCCCTTCTTATTCCTCACCAATTTCCTCCGCTCATAGACAACTCTGCCTCTACCTGACAACATTATATTTTGAAGAAAAGTTGCTCTGGCCACTCTTCCGCCACTTCCCAGGGGGGAATACCACACTAACGAAAAATTATTCAGACATGAAAGAACTGTTTTGGACACTCTCAAGGAAATAGTGCGGTCCTGACCCAGATTCCCATGGAAGTAAGACACCTGTAAGGGAGGTGGCTGTCCCTCATGTTTTTTCTACACTAAGTCCCCAGAAATCTCATGAAAGGAACCTGACTCATTAGAACAAAACATGAACAATCAATTCACAAATCTCTACAGAGGGGGGTCAGCAAGAGAACTGTGTGACGAAACCAACCTCGCCACTGAGAACTGGAGAAGCCTGGTTGCCCGCCTGCTGCCTTTGGACTATGGCCCTGGGAGATTGGGCCCTTTACAAACAGTATTCGGCCCTAACAGAGTGCATGTCACTCATTCTGGCCCTTTAAATACAGTGGGGCCATTCGGTACTTGCCCTGTGTGAGCAGTGATACCCCCCAGATAGCTATGCCATGGAGCCTATTCATATAATGAAAGACTATGGGAAAGACTTTGGCTCCATGGCAATTAAACTGTATTTGTGTGGTCTGCGTGCCATTCACCTAATAATGTGCACGCAGACCTGAGCTATCTGGGGATATGTTAAATGTCTGTGTTTAATGTATAAAAAGTGACTTTATGTATTTTAAAGAGTTTTATGTTGTTTTGCAACCATGTGGTTAATGGAGTCTGCCTCTAGTCCTGGATAATTAGATTTCTTCTCCAATTATCTCCAGGGCAGAAGGGAGGAAGCCAGGATGCATTGTGGGGATGTTTTACTTTTACTGTTTGAGCCAGGGGGAATAAAAGATACTTTTACTAACTTTTGAACCCCTGGTCTGATTCATGCCATTTTTTAATATGTTGTTCCCCTGAATGGATTGATTGTGGATATGTATTTTTATGTGAATGTGATGTATGGTTTTAAAGTTATGAAAGTTGTGTAAAAGTATATTTTGAACTGTACACATAATGGGATTAAGTGTCACACTAAGGGGAGGGGATGTGTGGGAGGTAACATCTATGTTATTGGTTATTTTATGCCTCCCCCTGGGTGTGGCCTGTATGTGTACTCATGTAGTAAAAACCAGGCTGGGTGCCCAGCACCTCAGACCACTGCTTGACCTTCAACACGGAGCCTTGTCTCGTTCTTGGGGGGATTCACTGTATGCTGTTGGAGATGGACTGCTAGGAGTGTAAGCTGATGTCTGCTTTTCCTATTCATCTGCTAGCAGCTATTCGTGAGGTTCCAGCTTGGAGTGCTATCTTATTCCCTGGTATGCAGTTCGGGAGTTTGATGCATTCGCCTATAGCCAATTCGTGAGTTTTGATGTTCTGCAGTAGCTGTGCCTTTCTGAGAAAAGGGGATTATCGCCTAAACGGATTTTAACCCCTCATATGCTGAAACGGTCCGTTACAATTGGTGGCAAGCGGCGGGATCGTTCCTAGAGCCAGAAGGACAGCTACAGAACACCATTTCTTTGGATTTACAATTTGAGGGCAACGCATGTCTGAGTACAGCGACCCTGACAGCACCAGGATGGAACCAGCAGTGGAGTACAATAAGGGTGACATGGATGACCGGGATGCAATAAGGAAAGGCATCTGGTACCAGGCCCTGGATAATGTACAATACCAGCGGGGTGAGAGTCTCCCCAGTGAAGAGCAGCGGTTGCAGAAGCAAGTGGCCCTGCGGATGCCCTTCCTGGGAGAGCAGCCCCTGGAGGAATGGGTGAAGGAACTAGAGCACCGGGTATGGCAGGAGCTATGGCTGGAGGATGCCTACCAGGCGCTCTGGTGGTATATGGCACAGTATATACCCTGGACAGCCGAACATGACAAGCCAGAGGGAGAGGAGTTTGATGGTCCTGGCTTGTTATGGGAGTCCTTTGCAGAGCCTGGCTTCGGGAGCCCTGCGCAAACCAGACTGCAGGACATTTTCTATGAGAGGGAGGCTAGGCATGAGTGGGATGACCCCCATGAGGTAGAGCAAGACCTGGCTCACCTAGCAGCCCTGGAGTGGGAACTGGAGCAAAACTACCAAGATCTCTTCCGCTTCATTGGGAAGGCTCAGCAGGACAGTAAGGTGACAGACCCAGATCCAGACCCCTTCCGCTGGGAAGATATTGTAGAGATTTACTGGGAAGAACCCCAGGTGGCCTGTAGAGATGGGACCGAGGTCTCTCCACCGGCCCTGCAGGGAATTGGGAGCCCAGTCTCCATTCCCCAGCGGCAGGCTGAGTTACAGGGGGCAGAGGTAGTTGGTCCCACCCCCCAGCAGCAGAGTGATATGCCGGGAAGGCAGTGTGAAGTGCAGGGAGAGGAGAGCAGCGTCCTCCCTCCCCAGCGGCAGGCTGAGTTACAGGGGGCAGAGGTAGTTGGTCCTACCCCCCAGCAGCAGAGTGATATGCCGGGAAGGCAGTGTGAAGTGCAGGGAGAGGAGAGCAGCGTCCTCCCTCCCCAGCGGCAGGCTGAGTTACCCGGGGCAGAGGTAGTTGGTCCTACCCCCCAGCAGCAGAGTGATATGCCGGGAAGGCAGTGTGAAATGCAGGGAGAGGAGAGCAGCGTCCTCCCTCCCCAGCGGCAGGCTGAGTTACAGGGGGCAGAGGTAGTTGGTCCTACCCCCCAGCAGCAGCATGATTTTTTGGGAATTGGGAGCCCAGTCTCCATTCCCCAGCGGCAGTGTGAAGTAGAGGGAGAGGAGAGCAGCGTCCTCCCTCCCCAGCGGCAGGCTGAGTTACAGGGGGCAGAGGTAGTTGGTCCTACCCCCCAGCAGCAGCGTGACTTTTTGGGAATTGGGAGCCCAGTCTCCTTTCCCCAACAGCAGGACACTGTATTAGGAGAAGAGACGGTCGGTCTCCCTCCGCAGATGATGGAAGTATGCATGGGAGAGGAGCTTATTACCACCTCTCCCCAGCGGCGGATTATTAATGGGCAGAGTGTTCTATCGGGAGAGGAGCTTGTTACCCCCTCTCCCCAGCGGCAGTTTAATGTACCAGGGGGAGACTGTAAGCCCCCCACCAGTGCAGATGGGACCGTGGTCTCTGCACTTACCACACAGGGGGTAGGGATGGTCGGTCCTACCCCCCCACGACAGAACTATGTATCCAAGGGGGAGACAACCGGTCTCCCCATTCAGCAGCAGAGCTATGCAACGAAGGGGGAGACAATCCGTCTCCAGCAACCAGGCTCCAACCAGACTACTCCGGTGGTAGTGCTGGCATCAGGACAGAGTACCGCTGGTCTCTGCCCACTCAGCAACCCACCAAGGCAGCCTACCAGTCCCCTGCACAGCCGGGGTGAGGCACCTGGACATGGACAACTTTCTCCTCTACCCAGGTGTAGTAACCATTTATTGTGGGTGGGCTGTACTGATGTTTCTGCTTTGTGGGTGGGTTGCTGGACTAACAAGGGCACTGACCGGCAGGAGGTCAGGTACCCTGTTAGTCTTTTTGGAAAGGGGGAGAGATGTGACGAAACCAACCTCGCCACTGAGAACTGGAGAAGCCTGGTTGCCCGCCTGCTGCCTTTGGACTATGGCCCTGGGAGATTGGGCCCTTTACAAACAGTATTCGGCCCTAACAGAGTGCATGTCACTCATTCTGGCCCTTTAAATACAGTGGGGCCATTCGGTACTTGCCCTGTGTGAGCAGTGATACCCCCCAGATAGCTATGCCATGGAGCCTATTCATATAATGAAAGACTATGGGAAAGACTTTGGCTCCATGGCAATTAAACTGTATTTGTGTGGTCTGCGTGCCATTCACCTAATAATGTGCACGCAGACCTGAGCTATCTGGGGATATGTTAAATGTCTGTGTTTAATGTATAAAAAGTGACTTTATGTATTTTAAAGAGTTTTATGTTGTTTTGCAACCATGTGGTTAATGGAGTCTGCCTCTAGTCCTGGATAATTAGATTTCTTCTCCAATTATCTCCAGGGCAGAAGGGAGGAAGCCAGGATGCATTGTGGGGATGTTTTACTTTTACTGTTTGAGCCAGGGGGAATAAAAGATACTTTTACTAACTTTTGAACCCCTGGTCTGATTCATGCCATTTTTTAATATGTTGTTCCCCTGAATGGATTGATTGTGGATATGTATTTTTATGTGAATGTGATGTATGGTTTTAAAGTTATGAAAGTTGTGTAAAAGTATATTTTGAACTGTACACATAATGGGATTAAGTGTCACACTAAGGGGAGGGGATGTGTGGGAGGTAACATCTATGTTATTGGTTATTTTATGCCTCCCCCTGGGTGTGGCCTGTATGTGTACTCATGTAATAAAAACCAGGCTGGGTGCCCAGCACCTCAGACCACTGCTTGACCTTCAACACGGAGCCTTGTCTCGTTCTTGGGGGGATTCACTGTATGCTGTTGGAGATTGACTGCTAGGAGTGTAAGCTGATGTCTGCTTTTCCTATTCATCTGATAGCAGCTATTCGTGAGGTTCCAGCTTGGAGTGCTATCTTATTCCCTGGTATGCAGTTCGGGAGTTTGATGCATTCGCCTATAGCCAATTCGTGAGTTTTGATGTTCTGCAGTAGCTGTGCCTTTCTGAGAAAAGGGGATTATCGCCTAAACGGATTTTAACCCCTCATATGCTGAAACGGTCCGTTACAAACTGTGAATAGAAAGACAAATACCCCCCAATCTCACACAGAAATAGGTGAGGAAACCTCTTCTACTGCTCCTCATGGTTGCTTTGAACAGATGAAAGAAGAAACAAGACACCTTTCAACAGAGCATGCAGTAGCTTTACCAGATCCTGACTCCACTCTGTTTGCGGATAAAGAGGAAAGGTACCATACTGGATTTGCTGTTGCTAAAGAAGATCAGGTACGTCAAGCATCTTCACTTTCCTCATTCACATCTGCTCAAGACGCTGAATTGACAGCCTTCTCAGTGGCATACAAAATGCCTGAAGGAAGACATGCCAATATCTACACTGACTCAAGATATGCCCTGGGTGCAGCACATTATTTTGGATCAATCTGGAAGATAAGAAGCATCACTCAGCTGACCAAAAGCTGCCAACCAAGCCACAAGTGCACCAAGGGAAGTGGACAGAAGGGTGTCCGCTAAAGAAACTTCTATACTCACCATGTAGATCCTACCCACAGATTTCAAGCTTCTGAAAGAATGACAAGCAGCTGCTGACCCTGAAGAAATACAAAGCTGGAAAAACAGAAAGGGACAACCCTTGAAGACGGGCTGTACTCCAACACTCTCAAGCTCTGTTTACCCAAAAACATGTACTGGGCAGTGAGCCCATGGAACTTTATACCTATCCAAGACCCTCATGAACTCTTTGATCTCTAAATACTCCTAAGCACCTAGCTAACTCTCAATATCCCTTTCAAGAATCCAGGTGACAAAGAGATACTGGGTCAAATATGCACTAGTTATAATAGACATTTTGTCAGGATGGCCAGAAGCCTAGCCGGTCATCAATGTGACAACCAAGACCATATACCCAGTAGTGCATTGTGAAAGTTGCAGAGATCACTCAGTGGATTCATTGTTCCAGATTCAAGACTCTCTCTCTCTCTGCAACATGAGAAGTGACATTTGTTGATTTTGACACACTTTTGACTCTAAAGAAAAAATGACTTGTTAAATAAAAAGATACCAGCAAGTAGGTGTTTGATGGCCATAATAATGCCTGACCACCTGCCATCGATGGAAAGTCGAGGACCCCAAAAGGAGACCTCGTGAAGCTAAAGAGATGCAAACGCCAAGCTCCCTCAGGATTATTTGCCCATCCTGAGTTTGTGGTGATATTAATATTGACTAAATGATCCGAGTCCACCTACGCTGATGTAGCGTGGGACAGGTTTAATACTACAATGCATAAGCAAATGCGCCCTAGCCAAGGTTATTATGTCCATACACATAATACATGACAAGGTACTCTTGACACACCACATTCATGCTTCAGAACATAAAGAGGAGCACCCCTCTAAAGGGAAAGTTTGACATATATATATATTGATGCCATAGGTGTTCCAAGGGGGGTACCAGATGATTTTGCAGTAAAAGGAAAGTTTGAGTCCATTTTTCCCAACCGTCACTGCTAATAATAATAATAATATTTTGATTTGCATTTATTATATCTATTGCAACCAACAACGTTTACCTGTCACCATGACTTGTTGTGCCTATATTCCAGATAACACAGGTCCATATGGTAATGTAAGCTTGTCTATTTATGATGTCCCTCTGAAGAACTAAGAAGACTTTAAGAACCGTTACTTCATAGGGTCTTGTGCCTTTGGGCTAACCTGTCTTCTGAAACTAACCAATGAAGTTTATCTTTTAGAATTTAACATTTCATAGGGGGGACTGATGTAGAATTATTAAAAATCTTTATTGAACTTGTACTGAATTATTGTACTAACTCCATTTTAACCTCACACTGTGACAGACCCTCCATTTTGTCCTCATTACCTGACAGATTCTCCATCTTAAACTACATTACATGACAGAATTTCCCAGCAACATTTAATACAATGAACAGAGACTGTATTTTCTATAAAGACATAGCTGACTCCGGAATTATTTAATCTCCTGTAACATGCAACAAAGTATAACCAAGGCCAGAGCCAAGGCCATGAGAACACTGTACTAATGAAATGTTCTATTCATAAAAGAACCTTGCACCTGACCACAAGATTGACATCACTGACTGTGTAAAATGACGCTCAAGCCCCCCATTCCACCGAGTAAACCTCATGCTGGGAAAGATGGCGCCTGAGCCTTCTGTCCACACCCTTGTCCAGAACAATACCACCTCCCGGTGGGAGGACACCTAGCTGGTCACTCAAACCCCTGAGCCAATTAATAATATTGATGGGTGGACACTGATATAGTCACATAACATTTAATCCAATTAATGATGTTTATTTGTTATTATCTGATATTCAATGATGATGTCATTTTGCCTTTAAAAAGGTCTGCATAACTGTTTTCCAACTAGATGGCATTAAATTTTCTGAAGTGCTTTTAACCTGAACTCCATGTGTCAGTGTGAGCTTACTTCTGCGTATACGCAATTTAATCATCTCAGATTTGGACAGGAACAGATAGACATTTAAACATATTTGTTTATTTCTAAATTAATCTACATCACAGTGCTGTCCATACAGTTAGTGTGATGGCACATTAGGCAACATTTGCTGTACTTAGAGTCAGCCACAGATTAGAACACCCTTGAAGGTGTTGGGAGGATATTAGGGACTAATGTATAGCCTCTCTGTCATATAGATATCAGATGAGTCCGTTTTCAGTCCTCCAATTTATATCTCCCTCTGTATATGAAGCATAAGAAGGGGTTACTTTAGTTGCATCATTGTTGATGACTGCAACATTGTATTTAGCCATACTCTGGCTTTTTACCCCTTGCTTCTTCTATTGCTGCCAATGTGTCTCTATGGGAATTTTTTGTTTGTTCTTGGCAATTTGACCACAGTAACAAATATTATTTAATTACTGGTCAGGCAACTAGCCACTGATAAAGGGAGACTGTTTATCGGCAAACCATGCTATTAAGGATCCAATAAAGACAGTTGTCATTTGATTACTCTGCATAAGTACCGATATCAAGTCAGTAAGGAGTTTTTTATCTCCCACCTCCCATATGTTTCTCCCATATGTTTTCCCATATACATATTACATTACTGTAAGGCTTAGTAGGTACGGACCTCCAAGTTGTTTAAATACATTACTCTGCCAGTATACAATATTCTTCAATTTCTACATTTAATCGGGTACAAGCCCTTTGGTGGACTGGCACTACCTTCTGACCATAATTTTTTGTCTGTTTCTATTCCAATTCCCCCCTCCTTTTTTCCATCTATAGAGGAACTTGGGATTACCAGGCGAGCTATCTATTTTTAACCCTGCAAGGTAATTATTGCAGTTTATAAAAAACTGCAATAATTACACTTGCAGGGTTAGGAGTAGTGGGAGTTGGCACCCAGACCACTCCAATGGGCAGAAGTGGTCTGGGTGCCTGGAGTGTCCCTTTAAGTATTTTATCATCGACTTCAAAAGTCAGAATTAAGTTGATTTTGTTGATGTTTGGCTTATCTACAAATTCCTGGAATTTTTCTGTAGTGCCAGTCCAGATGACCAATATGCCATCTATTTATCTTTTCCACATTTTTACGTATTTTGTGTATGGCTCCAGATGTGTACCAAACACTATATTTTGTTCCCACCAACCCAGGTGGAGCTTGGCATATGAAGGGGTACAAGCCGTCCCCATAGCGTTCACTCTCACCTGATGGTAGTATTGTAAACTAGTTAAATGTATTTTTGACCAGTTCCAAATAGGTTTTCTGGGTTACGTGATATCAGGAGATGGGTGTGCAATGGATCCCAAGAAATTGGACTCCATACTCAAGTGGCCTTTACATAATGGACTTAAAGCTATCCAGAGATTTATAGGCTTCTTGAACTATTATAGACATTTTATTAAAGGTTTTTCGTCTATTGTTGCTCCCATAACGAATTTGAAGAAAGGTGTTAATTCCAAAAGATGGTCTTCTGGTGCCTTAAAGGCTTTTGAAACCTTAAAAACATATTTTGCATCTGCTCCTATACTAGTCCATCCTGATCCTAACCTTTCTTTCTTACTAGAGGTTGATGAATCTGAGACTGGTTTAGGAGCTGTTTTGTCACAACGCAAAAACCATGACCAACCCCTTCATCCTTGTGGCTTCTACTTGAAAAAACTATCTGACACAGAAAGAAGATGTGAAATATGGGATAGGGAACTTCTTGCTATTATATTGGTCTTAAAAGAGTGGCGTCACCTCTTAGAAGGTACCATACATCCAGTGACCATCTTTACAGACAATAAGAACCTCTGCTATATTGGAGAAGCCAAACGTTTGTCAGATAGACAAGCCCATTGGTGCCTTTTCCGGGCTAGATTCAATTACGTTTTAAAGTATAGTCCTGGATCAAAAAACTCAAAAGCAGATGCTTTATCCCAACATCATTGCCAATACCCGAATCAGTATACAGTCTCCCCTTGTTTCTGTCATCATAGTCAAACAAACCCTGGCTCCTGAAAATACCCCTAATGGCAAACTGTATGTCCCTCCTGAACACAGGACAGCAAGATCGCGGGTCATCCTGGTATACACAAATCCTACAATCTGATTTCTAAAGAGTTTTGGTGGGCATCATTACGAAAGGACATTAGGGACTATGTTTTAGCCTGTTGTGTCTGTGCTAAAACCACATTTTCTCATACCCTTCCTTGTGGTCTGCTTCAACCCCTTCACATACCCAACAAACCATGGGTAAGCATAGCTATAGACTTCATTGTCGATTTACATATATCTGAAAAAGAAACAGTGATCTTGACTGTAGTAGACAGGTTTACCAAAATAGCAAATTTTATTTCTTTGCCCAAATTACCCTCCTCACCAGAATTGGCTACTATCTTCACCAAAGAGGTATTTCGTATACATGGTATACCCAAGGAAATCTCAGACAGAGGCTCCCAATTTGTATTCCGATTCTGGATGGCCTTTTGTTCCCAGATGGGGAGTAAGTTTAATTTCTCGTAGACTTATCATCCACAATCCAACGGAGCAGAATGACTAATCAAAAAGTAGAACAATACTTAAGATGTTTTGTGTCTGCTCATCAAGATGATTGGGTTGGCTTGCTTTCTTGGGCTGAGTTTGCACTTAACAGCATGGTTTCTGATGCCACTCAACATAGCCCTTTCTTCGTGAATTATGGTTTTCATCCTGTTGTTCTCCCATCGGAATTTCCTTCACAGGGAATGCCGATGTTTGACGAACATACAGAGAACCTAAAGAAGATCTAGGAATAAGCTCAACTACTTCTAATAGGTAATAAGGTCTGGCTAAGTACAAAACATATTAGTTTGAAAGTACCGTCCATGAAGTTTGCAGCTAGATTCATAGGTCCATACAAGGTGATCAGGCGTGTCAACCCTGTGGCCTATCAACTTGACTTCCCTGCTGCTTTATGTATATCCAATGTGTTCCATGTGTCCTTGTTCAAACCCTTGACATGTAGCAAACTCACCTGTCTAGTTGTACCCCTGTCTTTTGTTCAGGTTGTGTAACCTACTTTATCTCACCTTGCGGTCTCTGCAGCCAGCAGCCGTGCATCTGCATGTCTAACACTTGCAGCATATTAATGGACGTGGGCCGCTGCGGATCCACGGCTAATTATACCCCCACGTCCGTCCATGTGATTGACGATGTCGGCGTGCACGTGATGTGCGCACGTTTTGGGGTCAAAGACCAATCAGAAAGGTAAAGGTAAATTTAAACTCAAAATTACCTTTCCTTATTGCCCTGTCGTGGTTTCCCTAGTGGTTGTCCGAGAGCGCATTCCTGAACAGTTATATTCTGGTTTTTGACTTTGTGGTTTCCCTGACCACTGGCTTTCCTTTATCGTTGTGTACCTTTCTGTGTCCCCTGACCTCGGCTAGTATCCTGACTATTCTTTGGTACGTTAGTCCGACACAATTCTTCGTGCTGGATCAAGTAGCAATCCTGACAGGTTGAGGGCCAAAAGGGAAAATGAGATCCATTCTCTTCTTGATCCCCGGGTGTCTTGGGGTAAACGTCAACATCTAGTGGATTGGAAGGGTTACAGTCCAGAGGACAGGTCTTGGGTTGGCAGTTCTGACATCCATGCTCTTCATCTTCTTTGCTCTTTCCATTCCCATCCTGGTCCCTTCTGTTTTTCGAAGGGGGGTCCTGTCAGGGTACCTTATGTGCAACACACTGGAGACATCCTGCAGGTGGAAGGGGACCTTCCCAGAGATCCCTCTTCTTTCCAGCAGTTCTCGTGCCAGCCACGATAGCCTCTTGTTATGACAAGGCGCGTGCGCGCTGGCATCATGACGCTAAAATGTTCGGATTAGAGCAATATCCCTCTCTATCTCATTTGAGATTTTTTTGCCTAAAGCTGAAGCAAGCATGGTGAATTGTTAGTGAAGAACTCACCTAACAGGTTTGACTTGACGTGGCAGGTGGGCTTACATCTAATGGCCATTAAAGTGGAACTAAAAACCTCCATTCATCTAAACATGCATACGATATTGGAATAGTGCGCAAGTAACTTTTTTCTTTGGTTTTTATTGTATGTATTGGGGCTGATGTTTAGTATGGTCATTGCTGCTGCCCAGGAGTATTGGAAGTCTGCGCGTAGGACTTATTTTTGTGTACACAAATAAAAGTGCAGTGAGGCGATGTTTTGAAATCCAGTACTTGGGTACAGAAACAGTGCATATAGGTCAATACTGGTGGACAGTTTGTACATGCACTTTGGCAGCCTCACCAAAAAACAACAACAGAAAGAGTAAACGTGAAGGTCAAAAGATCAAAGGGAGAGGCAGGGAGTGTGAGGACTCTGGCTCTCACATGCTATGGTCACTACACAGAGAGAAATACAGTACAGAGACAACAACAACCCACACTCACTGACCCATCCAAACACCGGCTTACGATGATGGAGGTGGTAGAGGAAAACAACCGAAAATGGAGGAAGACGAATACAACCGACCAGTGAACTGACCAGCCACCAGTGGACTGCAAAATACAGATCCTGCTGCAGTACAAAGTTTATGTTTTGGTGAATTGTTGGTGTAATTTGCTTCAATTAATTACATATTTTAAAAGTCATGTCACCATACAGCACGGTTTTGTAATTATTGTGCCGAGATTGTGCCCTTGTACTTCAAATGCTGCTGTAGTTATGGTGCTTTAATCAATGTATTAATGTATTTTTTCTTCATTCAGTCACATAAGTCACTTAGGAAAATCTATATTTGCTAGACTAACAGCTCCCTAATTTGATAACCTTATGTGGGATTGCCATATTTAAGCATACATGGAATAAGGGAATAAAGCAGCCTGTTAGTCGATAGCCCCCTAATTTTGTATCCTTAAACATGTCTATCTCACATAAAGATAGCAAATTATGAAGGTAGATCTCAAGCCGCTCCCTGCTCAATTGGTAGTGATAACTTTCAAAATGGCAATCCCACATACGGGTACCACTACCAAATTAGGGAGCTATCTATTAACCAAATTTTAAAACATTAAAAAGGGGCTTTTCTTGATTTTATATCTTTCAGCAGCTTAGTATGTTTGTTTACTTGATAGTTACAGATAGCTCCCTAATTTGGTATCCTTATGTGGGATAGGCATATTTAAGGACAAGGCCGCCATCAGGGGGTTATAGCCAATTCAGCTGCATGGAGCCTGGTGTGCCTAGGGTCAATGTGCATATATATAGCGACTGTTGTTATATATAAATGCACCAAGTTCCCCGGCTGACAGTGTCCTCTCGTGAGACGTGGCTGTCAGAGCGTTGCAGCGGTTTGCCATGGCAACACTCTGTGCGGCATGTAACACACGCCATGCTTGCGAGAGAAGACTGGCTGCTGGAGGTGGAAGATGAGATTCATTGCTTCATCTTCACTATAAAAGCTGCTGTGCCACCAGATTACAAGGGAATCTCGTGTCCCCATCCCTGCCCACCGGTAAGATGCAGAGAGGGGGAATAAACATAATTATACATTTACCAACGAGGCTCACATCACCCAACTGCCCTTATCCAACACTACAAACTAACTCAAACACTGCATCCACTACACACATACACTGCATCCACTGCACAAACACTGCACCCACTACACACATCCACTGCATTCCACTGCACAAACACTGCATCCACTACACATAGACACTGCATTCCACAGCCCTTATCCAACACTACACACTAACTCAAACACTGCATCCACTACACACATCCACTGCATCCACTGCACAAACACTGCATCCACTAAACACATCCACTGCATTCAACTGCACAAACACTGCTTCCACAGCCCTTATCCAACACTACAAACTAACTCAAGCACTGCATCCACTACACACATACACTGCATCCACTACACACATACACTGCACAAACACTGCTTTCACAGCCCTTATCAAACACTACAAACTAAGTCAAACACTGCATCCACTACACACAGACACTGCTTCCTCAGCCATCCTCCCTGCTCAGTCACTCCTACATATCAGGTTTCCTCAGGCCCGCCCCCGTTCAGTCAGTTCTATATATCAGGTTCCCTCAGGCCCGCCCCAGTCTGTCAGTTCTATATATCAGGTTCCCTCAGGCCCCGCCCCGGTCAGTCAGTTCTATATATCAGGTTCCCTCAGGCCCCGCCCCGGTCAGTCAGTTCTATATATCAGGTTCCCTCAGGCCTGCCCCCGTTCAGTCAGTTCTATTTATCAGGTTCCCTCAGGCCTGCCCCCGTTCAGTCAGTTCTATATATCAGGTTCCCTCGGGCCCCGCCCATGTCAGTGAGTTCTATATATCAGGTTCCCTCAGGCCCCGCCCCGGTCAGTCAGTTCTATATATCAGGTTCCCTCAGGCCCCGCCCCAGTCAGTCAGTTCTATATATCAGGTTCCCTCAGGCCCCGCCCCGGTCAGTCCTATATATCAGGTTCCCTCAGGCCCCGCCCCTGTCAGTCAGTTCTATATATCAGGTTCCCTCAGGCCCCCCCCTGTCAGTCAGTTCTATATATCAGGTTCCCTCAGGCCCCGCCCCGGTCAGTCAGTTCTATATATCAGGTTTCCTCAGGCCCCGCCCCTGTCAGTCAGTTCTATATATCAGGTTCCCTCAGGCCCCGCCCCTGTCAGTCAGTTCTATATATCAGGTTCCCTCAGGCCCCGCCCCTGTCAGTCAGTTCTATATATCAGGTTCCCTCAGGCCTCGCCCCGGTCAGTCAGTTCTATATATCAGGTTCCCTCAGGCCCCGTCCCAGTCAGTCAGTTCTATATATCAGGTTCCCTCAGGCCTGCCCCCGTTCAGTCAGTTCCATATATCAGGTTCCCTCAGGCCCCGCCCCAGTCAGTCAGTTCTATATAGCAGGTTCCCTCAGGCCCGCCCCGGTCAGTCCTATATATCAGGTTCCCTCACGCCCCGCCCCTGTCAGTCAGTTCTATATATTAGGTTCCCTCAGGCCCCGCCCCTGTCAGTCAGTTCTATATATCAGGTTCCCACAGGCCCCGCCCCGGTCAGTCAGTTCTATATATCAGGTTTCCTCACGCCCCGCCCCTGTCAGTAAGTTCTATATATTAGGTTCCCTCAGGCCCCGCCCCTGTCAGTCAGTTCTATATATCAGGTTCCCACAGGCCCCACCCCGGTCAGTCAGTTCTATATATCAGGTTTCCTCAGGCCCCGCCCCTGTCAGTCAGTTCTATATATCAGGTTCCCTCAGGCCCCGCCCCTGTCAGTCAGTTCTATATATCAGGTTCCCTCAGGCCCCGCCCCTGTCAGTCAGTTCTATATATCAGGTTCCCACAGGCCCCGCCCCGGTCAGTCAGTTCTATATATCAGGTTTCCTCAAGCCCCGCCCCTGTCAGTCAGTTCTATATATCAGGTTCCCTCAGGCCCCGCCCCTGTCAGTCAGTTCTATATATCAGGTTCCCTCAGGCCCCGCCCCTGTCAGTCAGTTCTATATATCAGGTTCCCTCAGGCCCCGCCCCTGTCAGTCAGTTCTATAGATCAGGTTCCCTCAGGCCCCGCCCCTGTCAGTCAGTTCTATAGATCAGGTTCCCTCAGGCCCTGCCCCTGTCAGTCAGTTCTATATATCAGGTTCCCTCAGGCCCCGCCCCGGTCAGTCCTATATATCAGGTTCCCTCAGGCCCCGCCCCTGTCAGTCAGTTCTATATATCAGGTTCCCTCAGGCCCCGCCCCTGTCAGTCAGTTCTATATATCAGGTTCCCACAGGCCCCGCCCCTGTCAGTCAGTTCTATATATCAGGTTTCCTCAGGCCCCGCCCCTGGCAGTCAGTTCTATATATCAGGTTCCCTCAGGCCCCGCCCCTGTCAGTCAGTTCTATATATCTGGTTCCCTCAGGCCCCGCCCCTGTCAGTCAGTTCTATATATAAGGTTGCCTCAGGCCCCGCCCCTTTGCGCGCGCCCTCTGACTCTACTGCTGGTGACATCATACGCGCGCGCCCCTGGCTCCCCCTGCTGGCGACGTCATTTGCGCGCGCCCTGGCTCCCCGGCTCGTGACGACATACGTGCGCGCCCCCGGCCTCAGTCGCCGCTGATGCTGTAAGGGGAGATGATGAGAGGAGGCGCCGGCCGGAGGGAAGAGACTGATCTTAGAGCTAGAGCCCCGGACAGCCTGAAGGTACGGCTCCCCTCCGGAGATATCACACCATCCCTGCCGGCCGCCGAGCATCAAGGGAGTTGTAGTCCAAGGGGGGGGCAGGTTACCAACACAGGCCATCACCACCTACAGCTCCCATCACCCTCAGCTGGCTGAGAAAGATTGGGGTTCATGTCCAATACACAGCTGGCTGCTGTCAGTGGGGGGGAGGAGGCCATACCTTGCTGCTTTCAGTGAAGGGGTGCCCCCCCATACCTTGCTGCTTTCAGTGAAGGGGTGCCCCCCCATACCTTGCTGCTTTCAGTGAAGGGGTGCCCCCCCATACCTTGCTGCTTTCAGTGAAGGGGTGCCCCCCCATACCTTGCTGCTTTCAGTGAAGGGGTGCCCCCCCATACCTTGCTGCTTTCAGTGAAGGGGTGCCCCCCCATACCTTGCTGCTTTCAGTGAAGGGGTGCCCCCCCATACCTTGCTGCTTTCAGTGAAGGGGTGCCCCCCCATACCTTGCTGCTTTCAGTGAAGGGGTGCCCCCCCATACCTTGCTGCTTTCAGTGAAGGGGTGCCCCCCCATACCTTGCTGCTTTCAGTGAAGGGTTGCCCCCCCCCATACCTTGCTGCTTTCAGTGAAGGGGTGCCCCCCCATACCTTGCTGCTTTCAGTGAAGGGGTGCCCCCCCATACCTTGCTGCTTTCAGTGAAGGGGTGCCCCACCATACCTTGCTGCTTTCAGTGAAGGGGTGCCCCCCCATACCTTGCTGCTTTCAGTGAAGGGGTGCCCCTCCCCCATACCTTGCTGCTTTCAGTGAAGGGGTGCCCCCCATACCTTGCTGCTTTCAGTGAAGGGGTGCCCCCCATACCTTGCTGCTTTCAGTGAAGGGGTGCCCCCCCATACCTTGCTGCTTTCAGTGAAGGGGTGCCCCCCAATACCTTGCTGCTTTCAGTGAAGGGGTGCCTCCCATACCTTGCTGCTTTCAGTGAAGGGGTGCCCCCCCATACCTTGCTGCTTTCAGTGAAGGGGTGCCCCCCCATACCTTGCTGCTTTCAGTGAAGGGGTGCCCCCCCATACCTTGCTGCTTTCAGTGAAGGGGTGCCCCCCCATACCTTGCTGCTTTCAGTGAAGGGGTGCCCCCCATACCTTGCTGCTTTCAGTGAAGGGGTGCCCCCCCATACCTTGCTGCTTTCAGTGAAGGGGTGCCCCCCCATACCTTGCTGCTTTCAGTGAAGGGGTGCCCCCCATACCTTGCTGCTTTCAGTGAAGGGGTGCCCCCCCATACCTTGCTGCTTTCAGTGAAGGGGTGCCCCCCCATACCTTGCTGCTTTCAGTGAAGGGGTGCCCCCCCATACCTTGCTGCTTTCAGTGAAGGGGTGCCCCCCATACCTTGCTGCTTTCAGTGAAGGGGTGCCCCCCATACCTTGCTGCTTTCAGTGAAGGGGTGCCCCCCCATACCTTGCTGCTTTCAGTGAAGGGGTGCCCCCCATACCTTGCTGCTTTCAGTGAAGGGGTGCCCCCCCATACCTTGCTGCTTTCAGTGAAGGGGTGCCCCCCCATACCTTGCTGCTTTCAGTGAAGGGGTGCCCCCCCATACCTTGCTGCTTTCAGTGAAGGGGTGCCCCCCCATACCTTGCTGCTTTCAGTGAAGGGGTGCCCCCCCATACCTTGCTGCTTTCAGTGAAGGGGTGCCCCCCATACCTTGCTGCTTTCAGTGAAGGGGTGCCCCCCCATACCTTGCTGCTTTCAGTGAAGGGGTGCCCCCCCATACCTTGCTGCTTTCAGTGAAGGGGTGCCCCCCCATACCTTGCTGCTTTCAGTGAAGGGGTGCCCCCCCATACCTTGCTGCTTTCAGTGAAGGGGTGCCCCCCCATACCTTGCTGCTTTCAGTGAAGGGGTGCCCCTCCCCCATACCTTGCTGCTTTCAGTGAAGGGGTGCCCCCCCCATACCTTGCTGCTTTCAGTGAAGGGGTGCCCCCCCCATACCTTGCTGCTTTCAGTGAAGGGGTGCCCCCCCATACCTTGCTGCTTTCAGTGAAGGGGTGCCCCCCATACCTTGCTGCTTTCAGTGAAGGGGTGCCCCTCCCCCATACCTTGCTGCTTTCAGTGAAGGGGTGCCCCCCATACCTTGCTGCTTTCAGTGAAGGGGTGCCCCACATACCTTGCTGCTTTCAGTGAAAGGGTGCCCCCCATACCTTGCTGCTTTCAGTGAAAGGGTGCCCCCCATACCTTGCTGCTTTCAGTGAAAGGGTGCCCCCCATACCTTGCTGCTTTCAGTGAAAGGGTGCCCCCCATACCTTGCTGCTTTCAGTGAAAGGGTGCCCCCCATACCTTGCTGCTTTCAGTGAAGGGGGGGGGGCATACCTTGCTGCTGTCAGTGAAGGGGGGGGGGCATACCTTGCTACTGTCAGTGAAGGGGGGGGGCCCATACCTTGCTGCTGTCAGTGAAGGGGGGGCCCCCATACTTTGCTGCGGTCAGTGAAGGGGGGGGGCATACCTTGCTGCTGTCAGTGAAGGGATGTCCCCCCATACCTTGCTGCTGTCAGTGAAGGGGTGGCCCCCCCATACCTTGCTGCTGTCAGTGAAGGGGTGGCCCCCCCCATACCTTGCTGCTGTCAGTGAAGGGGTGGCCCCCCCATACTTTGCTGCTGTCAGTGAAGGGGTGCCCCCCCATACCTTGCTGCTGTCAGTGAAGGGGTGCCCCCCCCATACCTTGCTGCTGTCAGTGAAGGGGGGGGGCATACCTTGCTGCTGTCAGTGAAGGGGGGGGGCCCATACCTTGCTGCTGTCAGTGAAGGGGGGGGGGGCCCCATACCTTGCTGCTGTCAGTGAAGGGGGGGGCCCATACCTTGCTGCTGTCAGTGAAGGGGGGGGGCATACCTTGCTGCTGTCAGTGAAGGGGGAGCCCCCATACCTTGCTGCGGTCAGTGAAGGGGGGGGCCATACCTTGCTGCTGTCAGTGAAGGGGGCCGTACCTCGCTGCTCTCAGGGGATGTGGGGGCATACCATGGAGCCGGTGCCAGGGGGTGCCCCGTACCATGGTGCCGGTTTCAAGGGGGCCCCGTACTATGGTGTCAGGGGGCCTAAGACATTTATCTGTCAGGTAATAGTTTTATTTAATTCTGCCTGGACGTAGAATTATCAAGAGCTGTGTGGGTGTCCCATACTTAGGTTGACAAAGCCATCTTTGTTCTGTTTCAGCCATTGATGCATTGACGTTTTCAAACAGTGACTTTTATTCACCATATGTAGATTTTGCCTCTTGCCTGACATTTTATTTGGTTGGATTAAGTTCTTGTAGTATTACAGGAATACTTCCAAGTTTAAGATCTCATATGCTATTCCTGGGAATAACCCTGCAATGCTGAAGACTCTGAGGATTTCTCAGTAGAGCTTCTTAATTCGTAACCTATTTTTATCTTCATTTGTTTCCTATTTCATGTCAGTTGCCATTAATGCTGTTACAGTTTACACATGCACTGTGTGTCTGTGTCACCCACTCACCCACTCCCTCTAGAATAAGAGCTTGATTGAGCAGCACCCTCAATGCCCTCTGTGTCACACTAGAGCAAATACTTGTCTGTTAGTCCAGCTATTGTACAGCGCTACAGAATTTGTTGGTGCTATATATATGGTAATGCATTTGTGTCATTCAGTTGGACTAGTTTCTGCTCTTCGTTAAACTCTTACACTGGTTCTGTTTTGTTTATACTCCTTATCAGAGTTTGGTGTCTTTAATTTATAAATAGATATTTGGATCATTCTTCACAATTTAAACAAGCTATTGTAGTGGGCTTTTTACATGGAAAATAATATAGTGAAAGATTTTTGACACCTAATAAAACTGTTTGCCTCTTGCAGGAATAAAGCTATGTTTAATAGCACTGTATATCACTGAATGCTACATCAATGGGGGCATTCACTAAATCTGAGAACTATGGAGGAGTTACAAATAAATGTTTTTTTTTTTTTTTAACTGCTCTATAATGCTCAGGTTTGTTATTACACCAATTTAATGTTCGTTTCATAATTACTGGTAGTTTTGTTAAAATGTTCAAAAGTCCAACATGTTTAGGAAATAATTAAATATATTGTAGAGGAAATCTAATGCTCTATTATATCCCAAATGATAGCAACTAGTTGACTGTTTGTTGCAGGACTCATGCTGCCATTTAAGAACAAAGGGGACTGTGGATGCCCCCTTCTAGAGGAAGCAGACTGATGCAGCCAAACCATCAAAACCCCACACCCAGCCCAGAGGAAATGGATGAGTGGGATCCTAACTCTCATGCAAAGCCCCCTCTCCCACACAAGAAACGGAGCTGGTACCTGGCCTGGAAATACAAGATGAGCAACCAAAGGGCTGTGCGGAGAATGTGTCAGGTATTGGTTAAAAGAAGAATGGTAAATAAGCAACAGGGACTATGTAAACTGCTATTTTCAATTGATTGTTTCTTTAACATTGTTAAATGGGAACTGTTACTTGCTTTGTGTACAACACTTGCATTCAGCATCACCATGCTTTGCAACGGGACACTCCCCACATAGGTGCATTCAGTCAATGCATCTCTATGAGGAGATGCTGATTGGTGCATCATTTTGACGCATATGTGCAATAGCCTCCCAATACTTTAGTGTGGGAATGCATTATGTCTGAGATAAAATGTGATGATCTCTGCAATGGCAGTAGGGCCAGCCACATCAAGACCGGCGCGGCAATGGAGACAAGGTTAATGTAAACACCTTTTAACTTAAACTGCTACGCCAGCACTATGGTGTCAGGAGGGAAAGCTTGTAAAATGTTTGTGCCAGGGTAAAGAAAACTTTGAGCTGGCCTATAAAAAGAGGTGACATGGTTCAATATCCGATTCAGTCTAGCCCTTTCTCATACTAAAGTGCAGAGAGGAAGGAAAATTGGAGAATTTTCTAATTCATATTTATTTAGGCTTAAATTTTTACTTTAACAGAATTCATAAGTTATGTTTAATGAATACCCCTTCCAGAATAGAAACCGTTCCTTATTTAATCCATGGAATTACTGTGAATGCTGCCCATTTCTATCATCTGATGTAATTTCTTTCTTTGTAGACTGTGGCTGTTCTGTTCCTGCTTGTAACTGTGATTGTAAACATCAAGCTAATCCTGGACACAAGGCGAGCAGTGAATGACGAAGATGTGGATCAAGAGTATGGTATGTTTGTAACAATGTGTATCTACCGCCTCTATGCTGGAAGGTTACTCCTTGTTGGGAGGCTACACTTCAGAGTTGTACATTGTGGGGAAGGGAAGAACTTTATTTTAATATATTGGCTATATCTTTATTAAATCATTTCACTTTCATTTTGTAAATTACATAGAACAGGTTCTCTTGACAGGTGAATTAATCTTTAGTAAATCTGTGGTTTCGTTAAGAAGCGTTATTTATTTTTTCTTCAATATTTATTTTTAGATGATGTTGTGCAGAATGTTGAATCCCCTCGTCGACCAGCTGGTGGGAAAAAAGTTCTGGACATCGAAGTCTACTCTAGCAGATCAAAGGTTTACATAGCGGTCGATGGCACTACGGTGGGTGTGGATATGTAGCGCTGTGCCTTTTTGATGGCTTTTGGTTCTTTAAAGCTGTGGTCATCAATGAGAGATGAGCTTGTCAATCACTATTTCCTAGATATCATTGGTAGAAGGGACAGCTCTTCACCTATAGATTGCATATACAGACTAGGATAACTTACAGTGAGAAGCAAGAAATGATCAGATTAAAGTGCTACATATTAAGGAATAAGGTTACAGGAATGGTTAAAAAGTGGGATGTATCCTAATACATACAATATTTTGTCATCACCATGACTACATTGTAGAAGGGATCCTTATTTTAGTTATTTACTGTATACAAGCATTCACAGGTACTTTATTGGAAATTTAACACTGATCAGATAATAAATATTGGAAACCTCAATCAAAAATGCAGGTAGTAATTTAGGTGTAGTTTGCCGAATTAAAAGGTATCTGCTGTCTTTACTGATGGCACTTTCTGGGAGAAACCGTCATTATAAAATCATTGATTGCCATATTTGCTGCTTGGAATAGCTCATTTATGATCACACCATATTGCCTTGTGCTTTGCAAATGAAAAGTATATTGTGGTCATCCCACACGTTTGCACTGTGAGAATCTTAATGCCATTCGCTATTTTCCATCGTTAAACATACATGAATTGTATTTTCTGCAGTTTGAATTGGTAACTATGCCAGTTTACACCATTTTAAGCAGAACTGTCACATGTGTGTTTGTTTTTGTGTTCAACCAAATACAAAACTAATCGTTAGATTTAGGCTACTCTCTGTCCTAGCTGTCTGGATGCGTGCCTCTCTGCCTCTCTGAGCCTTGTTGTCTGCGTGCCTCTGTGGGCCTTGCTGTGTGGATGTGTGCCTCTGTGGGCCTTGCTGTGTGGATGCGTGCCTCTGTGGGCCTTGCTGTGTGGATGCGTGCCTCTGTGGGCCTTGCTGTGTGGATGCGTGCCTCTGTGGGCCTTGCTGTGTGGATGCGTGCCTCTGTGGGCCTTGCTGTGTGGATGCGTGCCTCTGTGGGCCTTGCTGTGTGGATGCGTGCCTCTGTGGGCCTTGCTGTGTGGATGCGTGCCTCTGTGGGCCTTGCTGTGTGGATGCGTGCCTCTGTGGGCCTTGCTGTGTGGATGCGTGCCTCTGTGGGCCTTGCTCTGTGGATGCGTGCCTCTGTGGGCCTTGCTCTGTGGATGCGTGCCTCTGTGGGCCTTGCTCTGTGGATGCGTGCCTCTGTGGGCCTTGCTCTGTGGATGCGTGCCTCTGTGGGCCTTGCTAGGTCTTGCTGCGTGCCTCTGTGGGCCTTGCTAGGTCTTGCTGCGTGCCTCTGTGGGCCTTGCTAGGTCTTGCTGCGTGCCTCTGTGGGCCTTGCTAGGTCTTGCTGCGTGCCTCTGTGGGCCTTGCTAGGTCTGGCTGCGTGCCTCTGTGGGCCTTGCTAGGTCTGGCTGCGTGCCTCTGTGGGCCTTGCTAGGTCTGGCTGCGTGCCTCTGTGGGCCTTGCTGTTAGATTTCTTACTATTTATCCATATTTTACTTTTAGCAGTGGGTTCTCTTACACGGTATATCACTTTACACCTTACAGGTTCTTGAAGATGAAGCGAGAGAACTTGGACGAGGCATCCATGTCATTGTGTTGAATCAAGCAACGGTCTGTTTTTTTATATATATTTTTTTAATAAATATTTATATTTTAGCAGACATCAGACTCACACAATTATGATAAAAGTTAAATAAATGAACTCTTAGAATGTCTATAACCTTTACATTTTCCATGCAGACCTATTACTGTTCATATAGGGAATAAAACTAAACACGGCAAAGAAAAACTGTGTTCACATCTCAATCACATTATAGGTCACATGGGGAAAAGAGTGGGAAATGTGAGAGTTCTATTGTAACAGAGCTCCTGTACTTGGGCTGAGTACTTTCTGTGATTGGCTTGAGATTTATTAGTTTTTCCCTTCAGGAGAAAACATGTAATGGAAGCAGGCCGTAAAAGAAACCCAATTTGGGAATATTTTAACTAAGTACCTCTACCGGTCGGTGAGCTACGCATACGAGCAAAATACAAACAATGCGACAAAGAGATGCAAGGCCTGGTGCAAGGTTATTATTCTCAAAAGTAAGCCTTCATCTGGTTGTAAATATGAATTTATTATGAAAAGGCAGTGTTTACATATTAAGTCTACTTAATGTAATCAGACGGCCACTAGAGGTGCTTCCTGGGTCAGTACTGCACAACGTGCATTTCTGTGAGTAACGTTCTGCACCTTCATGCAGGGCGTGTAGGCACTGTATGTCAGTGCTGCACATTGTGCGGCACTAACACAAGAAGTACATCTAGTGACCGTCTGCGTGACTGCAACTATAGGTGTTTCTAGGCAGTGATGTAACCACTGACTTTTTTTTTCTGAAAAGGCAGTGTTTACATGAAAATGCCTGTAGGGACAGGCCATAGACATCAGAACAATTGCATTGAGCTGTAGTTGTTCTGGTTACTACACTGTCCCTTTAAGAAGAGGTTTTGGAGCTTCTTCTGAGAAGTTTATTTTTCGTCTGAAGAAACGTCAAAACTAACAGTGGTGAAGGCAATTTGTGTGAACTGTATATTTGTACAGCGTTTTACATGTTGATAGGGAAGTGGTTAATAACCAAGGTTGACATGTGTTTCTATATAGGGCCATGTGATGGCAAAGAGAGTCTTTGATACTTATTCTCCACACGAGGATGAAGCTATGGTGCTTTTTCTTAACATGGTGGCTCGTGGGCGCATTTTGATATTTACAGTTAAGGTAAGTGTATTTCTAGCTTGTAAATGTCATTATGGTACAGTGAGCTGTCATAGTTATGATGCTTGGAATGTTCCCTTAACACCTCCCATTTCCTGCCTCACTTACTTTAAACCACCTTTTAGAGTAGCAATGAGTTCTTCTCATTGAGAAGTATTGTTTTCAATGTTACTCCGAGAAGCGTTGTTGGAGGAACACTTGCTGAATGTTTGCTTTGTGTAAATAACTACAGCTTATTGTATTTGTTCTGGTGAGTATAATCATTCCCATCTGGCTTTTTGCAGAAAACACTGGTTTTTTTTTTCAGAGAAATGGGATATTACATTACATTACAACCTAGTGATAACTCCACTGGCCACTCCTCAGATGGCTACTTGAGGTGCTTCCTAGGGCACCCTCTGCATGGAGACACTGAACTTTCCTCATAGAGATGCATTGATTCAACACATCTCTTATGAGATGCTGATTGGCCAGGGTTTGGCTTGTGCTGGCTCTGCCCTTTATCTGCCTCCTCGGTAAGCTCAGCCAATCCAATGCTTTCCAATGGGAAAGCATTGTGATTGGCTGAGATCCACACTTCTGGTGATGTCAGCCAAGCAGGCAGATCGGGAGCAGAGCCAGCAGCAGCACACTTGAATAAAAGTAAGATTTTAATATATTTAGTTTTTTTTTTTTTTTTTTCAATTTGAATTTTGGTTTTATTTGTGCATCACAATATTCAGTGTTTGGCTCCTGCGCGCCGGGGTACAGAATAGAAGATGGGGTTGTGCAGGACATTTGTTTACAACATTGGGGTCACATACAATTACAGTGTTTCATACCATGCTTCAATACGTTCTCGTCTTATATTCTGTGTATTATCTCTCCTTTAGTTTTACTTTTGCTCGGACTCCCATGGTCCCCTTGTTGGCTAGGCATGTATGGCCGCCTAGGTCTTGAGTGTTTACCCGGTGTTTTGTAACCTCCGAATGTTTCCCTGTCTACCCGCCTTTCCCGCTTTCAGTTTTGTGTCTGTCTCTCCCCCTCCTGTCACCCTGTGTCGAGATATGCTCTCCATTTTTCTCCGGCCTGGTTAGTGTGCTTCCTGCGCCCTATGTATTTGTCTGCCATTAATTCGTATTTCCAGTTGAGAGATGTCTGTGATATCAGTGCTTCTCTAGTGGGTGTCTGTGTTGTTTTCCATGCTCTTGCTATTATGGTCACTGCTGCTACAAGTAGGTGGAATACTAATTTCTCTTCTACTTTGCTCAGTGTCTTAGGTATCATGAATAGTATGCCTTGTTCTATGTTTATAGGCCATGGTTTACCTAACAGCTCCGTCGCCACCTTTTCCACATCATTCCAAAATGGGCTTATGCCGTCACAGGACCACCATATGTGGCTCATTGAGCCCTCCCTCCCTCTGCATCTCCAGCATTCAATGGTCATACCCTTGTACATCGTCGCTAGTTTTTCTGGCACCAAGTACCACCGGTATTGCAATTTTCGTATCATCTCTATGTGGGTCGTGCATAGCGTGTTTCCCTTGTGTATGGTGAATGCCCTTTGCCATGTCTCCGCCCTAATGTTGTGTCCCAATTCTGTGTGCCACGCTGTTTGGAAGTTCATGGCCTCCTCTGTGACTGGCGTTAGTAAGAGGCTATACATCATAGCCAATGCTTTCCTGGGCGGTCTGCCTGATAGGCATAGTTTTTCAATGCTGTTTGTGTGTATCGTTTCTTGTCGCTCTATTGTCATGTCTGCTAGTAGCGACTTCATTTGTAGGTATGTAAATAGTGCTCTGCTGGGTATGCCATATAGTGTTTGTAGTTCAGGGAAGGGCATCAGTTTGTTTTCCTTATATAGATCTTTAACCTTGGTGCACCCCCGTTCTTCCCACTGCTTCGTATCTAGATTTGGGATTCCTACTTTGAGGCATGCATGTGGTGTTCCCTGCCTTAGTACTCTTTGGTCTGTCTCTCTGCCCCTGGTTTCGTCCCAGTGTTTAAGTGTCAGACTAGTGGTCGGTAAGGGGTTAAGGTGTTGTGGGCGCATGGCCTTCGGGAGCCAAAATAGGTTCCTCAGGTCCTGTCTATTTATCCAATGGGCCTCTATTTTGGTCCACTGTGGAGTTTCCCCCTCTGCTGTAGCGGCTTTGACTGTCGCTTATATTTAGGGTTTTTAACATTATAACACAAACCTGTATTTCCGACCCTATAGTGTTCCTTTAATCATGATACAGTTGAAGACCTTATAAGTTACTTATTTACTGATGACAGCTGTAACTCACATTCCTTACAATAGCAAAAATTAGCTGATTTGTTTACCTGCTTAATGCAGAACAGTCTTCCATTGAATATTTTCAGGATTATTCATTGAAATTTGAATTGTCAGGAATTCAAAGTGAATTCTTGATGAATTTCAGATATTAGGTCACACAGCTATTTAACAAATTCTCAGTCTTCTGTGTTTACAACTTGGTTATCTTGGGTTAAAATAAATTCAATACGAGTTCCAGCTGAGCCACACTTTAGGTCAATGGTTCCCAACCCAGTCCTCAAGGCACTACTACCAGTCCAGGATTTAGGGGTTGTGTCGTAAGGTGTTTTTAGAAGAAAACTAATGCCTTGACACAACTCGGTGATCCCTAAATCCTGAACTGGTTTGGAAACCACTGCTTTAGTGAATAGCACTCTGGGTTTCCACCGAATTCCCACTGTCAAATCACTGCTTTGGATAAAGTTGTTTTTGTGTCATGCTAGTAAGTAGGGGGACGTTTAAGTGGAGTTACACTATAGCATCATAACATCCCAATAAGCAGAACATGTATGTGTTGTGCCCTAAACTCCAAATCTTTGCAAATGAAGACAAAAATAGCTACGTTTTGACTGGCTGAGTTGGAGAATATTTCCAGGTCAGATATTTGTTGCTTCAGTTTTTCCATTCAGATTTAATTTGCAAACATTCTGACCTTTTTTTAGATCCGGAATTGGCTGTCTGAATTGAATGTGCAACACATACAGTATGTTATAGAACGTGTCACATGTTAAGATTCTGTTTGTAATTCCAGGATGAAGGTTCCTTCCACCTGAAAGATACTGCCCGGAATGTTCTGAAAAGCCTTGGGAGCCAAATTGTGGCATCTCTGGGTTGGAGAGACATGTGGACGTTTGTAGTAAAGAAAGGGGGTAAGGTCTATCTCTGTGAGCTTTAAATGCCCAGTCTGTAAAATAATGAAAATGCTGGTTGATTTTGTTAAACCTAAACATTCACTGTGTTTACGGCACTTTCTTATCTTTCTATTATTTCTGCACGCATCTTCTATGTATAAACATTTATTAGATTTTGTGTGTCCTCCATCATCTCGATAAGTATCTTCTAATTTAGTAGTGAGCTTTTCACTCCAGGCAACTAAGGAGCAAGAATCCATCCAATGAAAACAGATGAGTGAATCATTGATAATGATTGGTTGTTCTTTCAGTTGCAGATCAGCCGTAGACTAGACTTACACAACCTCTCCTGTCCTGACTAGCTGCTTACTCAAGCCATTTGTTATCTAGGAAGGTTGCATACTTTTAAAGAGAGATACTTAAAATGACACTCTAAGCACCAAAACAATGTTTGCTTAATGGAAGTGCTTTTGGTGTATAGATCATTCTCATGCAGTCTATTTGCTCAATTATCTCTTTATGTAGCCCTAACCACATCTCCCTTGACTGAGACTTACACAGTCTCCATACTCACTTCCTGAAAAAAAGTCTATAAAATGCTGTCTTTCCTTATTGCACAGAGTGTTTAATTTAGAATTCCCCATTTCCTGCTCTATTACGAGCCTGCAACAGCTTCCTGTTGTGATAAAACTTCAATTAACAGAGCAGGATATAAGAAATTGTAAAGTAAACACAATGTGCTGTAAGATCAAGTTGAAAAATGAAAAACGTTTTATTTTATAGAGGTAGTGTGAGTCACAGCCAGGAGAGGTGTGGCTAGGGCTGCATAAACAAATTAAGTGATTTAATTTCTAAATAGAGAATTGAGCAGTGAGACTGCAAGGGAATTATCTTAACATATATATTTATAGTTATGGAATCTTTGGGGTTTAGTTACTTAACTGGTATTGTGCAGAATTGACAAGGCATGTACACAGTTTAGACCAAAGTAACCATACTGGAAAAAAATCTGCAAATGGCTTAAAATATGAAGTATTTTTGTCAGTTCTCCACAGCTCCCTGTTTGGTAAATAAGCTGTCTTTAATGGTTTATATTTTAGAAATTCTGATTAGCAACTAATACAGTAACACATGGTATAAAACGGAAGCATGTAAAGTGTTATGTAGCAGTATTCTTTCCAGTATGGAGTGTAGTAGTGACATGTGTTTGAGAATGTTTCTTACTATGTATTTTATTTATTACAGGACACATTTTTGGAGAGAAACATTCCAAATCCCCAGCCCTGTCCACGTGGGGGGATCCAGTCCTTCTGAAGACAGACATCCAACTTGTGCCACCTGAAGGTATGCACTGCTCATTGTGTCATACCTTTGTTGTATATAGCTCTGTTGCATTTGTGTGTGTGTGTGTGTGTGTGTGTATATATATATATATATATATATATATATGTATGTATGTACTTGGCAAATCCTTTACGTACGTAAAAGAAAGGATTGCCAATATCAAAGCAACAACAGAATGTTTATCGAGATCCTTGATACATGTTGCATCGATAGCTTAGTATTGGTTTTCCAAGTAATGTAAACTTTTCTAATTGTACAGATTGATATAGTTGTATTCGAAATACACGTGGGTATCTTACTTAATATCCCTGTTTTAAATACTTCTTTCTTTCTTTACAGTTCCAGATTTATTGATTAAACCTATTTTAAGATTATACTTAGAACTGGCAAGGATATGACAGAGTGTGTTTTGTCTAGATTGAGCCTTGAAGGGACGTGTTTCTTGAAAGCTTAGTAAGCGAGTTGCAAAATGTTTTCAAGAAATAAGCTAAAAATATTTTTCTCCATAGAAACAAAAATGTATCAGCAGCTAGTACGAATTTAAAGGCAGCAGGTATTGGTTTCCAAACTGGATCTATCTTTGCTCATCTGAAATAAGCCAACCGATACTAATTGTGATATTTTTTGCCTAAGCTGATATAATTGACAGAACATATGTTTTTATACATAAAGAAGCAGAATGCCACTGGCCAGATACGGAGCTCAACAGAAGGAGGAGAAGATTTTGTAGCAAAGTGGAGGGATATGGCAGCGTTTGCAGCTGCAAAGACCCAACTCCTATTGAATTTAACCCAATTCCTGTGAGTATAATGAAAAAATATATATTTTCCTGAATTTGTATGCCCCACAGGGGTCAGTGGATCGACAGAGCACTTTACATTATAATGACATGACGTTATTCTTAAAAGATTAACATGTGTGGTGCAGGAATTTGGGTCTGTTACAGTGAAACCGTAAACCATGACAGTTTATGGAATTGTCACTGGGAATGTCAGACATGTTAATAGTTTGGTACAGCTGGCAAGATTCCTCTACAAAACCCCTTTTTATAGAATGTTAATGAACCAAAAGCCCAAGACTGTACAGCAAATACTTTGCTTCAACAGGTCACAGGGACAGTGTGAAAATGGGAACCATAAAGTAAATTGGCAATGTTGCAATGACCACATGCATTCAGTTTAACTGATGTTAGGGTTTTTATTCCCCCCCTTTAGTCTTTCGGTTTGTCAGTGAGCGAGGGTCAGTGCCCTCATCTAAGCAGTGACTATCAGGCTATTGCCACTGATCCAAGCAGACAGACCAACTGATGTCTGTGGAATACTCTGGGAACATGTGAGGGAGCATAGCAGCTCATATGAGGGAGAGAGAAGCTCAGTGTTGGTGTTTCTGGCCTGATTGGCTCACACTGTGGGGGTGGGGACAGAGCAGCTCATATTGTGGTTGGAAAGGGGCAGAGAGGTTCAAACAAAGCACCGTGATCAATACAGATTGTTGTAGAGGTTATAGATAATGTGTAAAGGTAACGTCAATGACAGGCTGCAAGCCCTGAATGCCAAGACTGGGCAGATAATGTGGAAAATGTCTTCACCACGACAGAACGCATTGAAATGAATTGAAAGTGCGTAATTGCCTCTTTAAATTAAAGGGTGATCATTTAAACACTCTGTGCAGTATTGATATAAAGGAAGTACAGCAAGCATATTGGCTCTCTAAAACTAATCATTATTTCTTTATAAAATGACATTCCCCACAACGGCTCATATCGGAGATATCCACAAAAGGACCATAATATGATGAAATTGATAAAAAAAAATTTTTTAATATGGCACGCCAAAGACCTAAATAAATATTTCCCCACCTCCCACTGTGTCATTAGGAGTGGAGCTGCATTCATTGTCTGTTTTCTACCTTGTACACGTATCATCCGACACTGAAAATAAACTTAATGAGATCTCCCATTTCCTCTCTCAGATTTTACTATTTCTTATTAGCAAATACGATAATGTTATTTTCTCAACATTTGTAATATATTATTTTGAAACCCTTCAGCTTAAAGAAAACAAGGTCTCGAATGTGCCAGTGGCTGTTATTGCAGGAAACCGACCAAACTATCTGTACAGGTAAGGAGTGGATAAAACCAATATAACTATTAATTATATGTTCCATGTGAAGTTACATATCCCAGCATCCTTCACTAATCTGTCCACAGCGCCATGATTAACCATCACTACTGTACTGGATAACATTCCCGAGAGACATCTCTTGCTTTTCACTTTCTAGGATGCTGCGTTCTCTGCTTTCTGCTCAGGGAGTGACCCCGCAGATGATCACCGTTTTCATAGATGGCTATTATGAGGTAACCTTAAGCAATTCTTGTGTGATTGTTCTCTGCACTATTCGTGCTCTAAAATACCTGTATGAAGAAAAACCACAAATGTAAGTCCACCCTTGCTTTGGGTCACCGTATGATTGCTGATGTATTGGCCAGGCAAATCCTTTACATGTTTTCAGAGACTCTTGTAATATAACCGTGTTTAATCTGACACAAATGCCTCTAGACGGATCTGGTGTGAACTTCTACCTTGGATGATCTTGTCATTTTTTAGTATTTTTTTGTATCCAGCCCATTAAATTAACTATTAATCCTGTATATTTACAAATACCATTCAGTTATATACTAAAACAACTCCAATCTATCTCCTGGGAAAATATAGGCTTTTAATACAAACACATTTCCATTTGGCTTAATCTGTGTTTGGTGGGTTTGCCAGCACAGACTGTTGAAATGAAGGGTTTGTTTTGAGTGCTGGTTTCTAAAATGAAACACTCTGTCTCAAGTAATTTGTGTTTTATTTCGTATGCAAAACATATTTCCTGACCGTAATTTTGCTGCTTTCTACATTGACACCTTTTGTATTCATATGTAATCTTTAACCCCGTAAGGACCAAACTTCTGGAATAAAAGGGAATCATGACATGTCACACATGTTGTGTCCTTAAGGGGTTAATCATGAGCATTACTTGGTAATCTGCATTTATCAATTCTATGAATGAGACTCTGTGGCAGGTGGACTGGCGTGGAGTAGGCAGTCTTCAGCACTCCAGATGTGAACTACAACTCTCCTGATGATTTGCCAGCATTATGGGAGATGTAGTCCATAACATCTTGTGTGCCGAAGGTTGCCTACTCCAGGTCTACGCCCTGGCTATAGATCAGTGTCTGCACCATTAGTCCGATGAGACAGTGTAACGCTGCAGCGTTACTGAGATAAAAGATGCAAAGACACTGACCAGTGAGATGCTTGCCTATTGTGTTCCTCTAATCGCACTGGATTCTGGAATGGAGCTTCAAGAATATACCTGATAAACTCATCGCCTATGCATCTGCTGGTGTTTTTGCTAACCAGTTGCATAGTTCAAATTTTAAATAACAGAATCTGTGTAATTTGTGTGTTTGTGGGTATGTGGTCCAAACTGCTGGTGTCAATTTGTTTCTATTTTTTTATTAATCATTTTAAATTTGAAAGATTCCTTGGTGGGCCTGTAGCAGGTTACACATATACTTTAAAATGTATGGTTTATATTCTTAACATGGATAGTGCATGGCTTGACGTATGAAGATATTTGCTACAGGCAAATCGCCCCTGCCATCCTGGAGAGTCCTTGGCTCAATTATCAGTTATGAATTCCTACTCGCGAGGTCCCAACAGCTAATGAGTGGATATTTTAAGCCTTGATTAGCTCATGAAATTGTGCGGTTGGTTGATTCAAATAAGTGATTCCATGTTTTTATCCCATTTAGGAACCCATGGACGTGGTGGAGTTATATGGTTTAAAGGGCATCCAGCACACCCCGATCAGCATTAAGAATGCACGTGTGACCCAGGTACAGACACAACCCATGTCACGGGAAAGCAGCATACTCTGCACTCAGTTTGCTTAAAGTCTTCACATACATTGCTAGTTGAGTCCACATTCATTGCTGCCAACCTGGTGCATCCCCATTTTATTGTATTGAAATCTTTCTATCCTGATCTATATAAATGCCATTACTTATATAACACCAACATATTGTGCAGCGCTAAACAGTAGGAAACAAGACAAACCTTTAATTCTTACAAAATATGTATGACATACGGGAACAGTAGATAAACAGCCTGTCCAAAAATGTGAGTGTATATAAACTCCGTTATGCCCGTTAAAATGGTTAAAGCTCAGATCTTTGAGCTGTTTAAGAATTGTTTGTTTTAGGAGCTGACTTTTACCCAAGATTGAAATTATGGATAATAGAAGTTAATTAGCCCTGGCTGTGGTGTACATCAAATTATACTTTTACATACACACACACTTCCAAGAGTTTTCCGCTCTTCCTCCGGTCTGAAGCAATACTGATCAACATGGTAGCCAATACGTAAAAGAACAAGGAAAGGGTGTGAGTTTAGTGTCATAAATAGCAGAAAATGGGCCTGACGGTGAAAAGTGCCTTGTGGTTGATTAGCCAGAACAAGTAAATAAACCGAGGAGAGTCAACAAGCTCATAAACAGCAGAGAAAAATGCATACAAATATACATCTGCATATATGTGTATATAAATTGCTCAAATGTAAGTAAAGCGCAAGTATTGAAAATTAGATTAAGGTGTATGTTTATATAAAGTTTGGTAGTGGGTCAGAATACATAATCGATGTATTAATTCTATGTGCACGAGTGTGATGCATTAATGTATGTATATATCAAGTTTGGTAGTGTATAATCAATGTATTACGTCTATGTGCACGAGTGTGATGCAGTAATGTATGTTTATATCAAGTTTGGTAGTGTGTAATCGATGTATTACGTCTATGTGCACGAGTGTGATGCAGTAAGGTATGTTTATATCAAGTTTGGTAGTGTATAATCGATGTATTAATTCTATGTGCACGAGTGTGATGCAGTAAGGTATGTTTATATCAAGTTTGGTAGTGTATAATCGATGTATTAATTCTATGTGCACGAGTGTGATGCAGTAATGTATGTATATATCAAGTTTGGTAGTGTATAATCGATGTATTACGTCTATGTGCACGAGTGTGATGCAGTAATTTATGCTTATATCAAGTTTGGTAGTGTGTAATCGATGTATTAATTCTATGTGCACGAGTGTGATGCAGTAATGTATGTTTATATCAAGTTTGGTAGTGTATAATGTATTAATTCTATGTGCACGAGTGTGATGCAGTAAGGTATGTATATATCAAGTTTGGTAGTGTATAATGTATTAATTCTATGTGCACGAGTGTGATGCAGTAATGTATGTTTATATCAAGTTTGGTAGTGTGTAATCGATGTAGTACGTCTATGTGCACAAGTGTGATGCAGTAATGTATGTTTATATCAAGTTTGGTAGTGTATAATCGATGTATTAATTCTATGTGCACGAGTGTGATGCAGTAATATGTTTTGTTGTGGTGTCTGGCTGTTATTGTCACATATGTGTTCATCAAAAAATGTATCCCTGCATAATGCAATACTGTATTTTGGCATCTTGTCTACTTAACCAATACAGCTAATAAATATATTTATTTGTGTATTTTTGTATTATTTTTTTTTAGTATAATGTTAGAAATGCTTTATTGTTGATCTATTGTACAAATACAGGAAGCAGTATAGAAAAGTTGAAAGGGGGCCATTCTGAAGGTTTAAATAACTTCCACAAGTGAAAATAAAGGCATCAATAATTACACAAATTGTGATTTAATCTGTGGAAACGTTAGCCGTTTGGTGCTTCATACATTAATTTTTTTTGTTTCCTTGTTCTGATATCATAATACATGTATTATGTCTTCACAGCATTACAAAGCGAGCTTGACGGCCTCATTTAACCTGCATCCTGTGAGTAATGCCATATTTTCAACATATGGATTTATTATGTCTTGAAAGTGTCTCAGAAAGTTGTTTCCTCCTCCTCCAATTCTTTGTCCAATCTAACAAGGAGTACAGGATATTACCTTCAGTAATCCTAAGTACGTGTAGAAGAGGTGAAACTCTGGAACAGTGCAGGATAATAAATTTCTGGTGTGTTTAAAGTCTGCTTGTTTTTCACCTTCTGTCCTGTAGATGCTATTTTGTAATACATGTCTGGGTCTGGCTGTCCATTTCCTGAATAATTCCAGCATGTAACCTTTGCATTAGCAGGATTTGTTCCCTTGCTGGTATAAGGAGAGACTCAGAGTTTCATTCATTTATTTTTTTAAACTTGAGTGCTGCACATATCTACTGGAATAAACACATCTGAACTTCAGTTTTGAACCACAACATTGTCATCCATCCATGTGTGGTACCTTTGATTTATTGTGACAGCTGTTGAGCCCAAAGGACAAACATACCAATTTTTTTAAAAAATTTTTTTTAAACTAGAGGAACAGGCTTACATTGGAGACATAGGGCACATACACAGCTACTGCTATGTTCCACCACTCAAATACTTCTCCCAGATAAAAATTGAATTCACTAGGGTTGATCTTGGGCAAGTTGATGCTGAACATGAAGACCTTCAATTTTAGAAGGTCTTCATGAGGAATTACCTTTAGTGGCCATCACCCTGACAGCCGCTAGAGGTGTGGTTTCTGCAAATGTAAACAGGGCTAGTTCTCGTCAATAGCAATACTTTACATTGTCAAAAATAAGGGCATCAGTGCATTAAAAAAATCATTAAATCTTAATCATTTCCAAGCTTAAGTCTCTTTAAGCTCGGAAATAGTGTTGCACTCCTTATAATTTGTGACCTGTAACTATCGAAAATAGCTACTGCCCTTGGGAGTGTAATTCCCACTAACCTTGGGTAATCCTGAGGTGAACTGTGCATTATAGCCTGCTCATTATGGGGAATAATTTCAGATATCTTCCCCATTTTATCCAGCACTGAATTCTAAAACATGAATATAATATTTGATGTGTATATGTATGTGCACTCCTGTATCTCTAGCTTTAAGAATAAAATTAGATTATTTATTTTCGTTCCTTCTACAGGATGCCAAGTTTGTGATTGTCCTTGAAGAAGATCTGGACATTTCTATAGACTATTTCAGGTAATTCCTTGGCCCTCTTTGTGGATCATTGTTACTTGAGCATTGGCACCAGCCTTGCCCACCTGACACTAAAAAACAATGTTTTCTGTTGGCAACTTTAAATGGTTTTTATTTTAAATAGTCTGACAAATATTTTGTGTCAAGGAAGACAAACCTGTACAAATGAATGGCGTAAAAAAAAAAAAAAGATTAATTTGATGCTACATAAATAAAAAAAATATTCAAAGTACCGTATTTGATTAATTTTAAAAATATGCATTGGCCTAAAACATAGTGAAGTGTAGAGTGGGAGGGAATCTTAATATAAGCAACATGTAAATTTAGTCCAAAAAAAGAACCAATTTCAAATCAATATGTAAACCCAAGGTGAATAAAGCCGTGCGTTTTTAAAGCTTTTAGTACACTTTTATCTCTATTCATTTTCTCTATATTATATTAAATATACCTTTATATATATATATACCTTTTTAAATAAAGCAACTGTAAGGAGGTTCCTTAAGGGGACACTATAGGCACCCAGACCACTTCAGCTGATTGAATTGGTCTGGGTGCAGTGTCCCAGCACCCTTAACACTGAGCAGGTATTTATTGCAGTTTTTATTTACCTGCTAGGGCTAACTCCTCCTCTAGTGGCTGTCTACTAAATGACGCTGGAATTCATCACGCTGTGCATGAGGACGTCCAGCGTCCCCAAAATCCCAACAGGAAAGCATTGAATAATTTATTTATTTTGTAACCCCTTCTGCACCACTGGGAGGGGACTTGACGGAGGGGGAAGCTATAGTTCCAGGAAAACAAGTTTTTATTTATTTTTTATTTATTTTCTTCTTGTCACTTTAGTTTCCCTTTAAAGACACGGGACATCAGTGTGTTAAGAAAAATTAAGTGGTTTTTTTTTTTGTATAAATTTTTATCTGTTTGGTGATTTAAGGCCCACTATAGGCACCCAGACCACTTCAGCTCTGAGGGTGGCGGGACCTAATAACCCTATAGTGCCAGGAAAACAAGTTTGTTTTCCTGGCACTATAGTGTTCCTTTAAATGTGTATTGTTGGAAATATAAAATTGTATTATGTAAGATTGAAAGGTTTCTAATGTAATGGGCATACGCATTGGAGAGGTTATTTAACCCCTCCCAAGTAAGGGTGAGAGGAGACTGTGAAGGAAGCCTGGAAACAGGGAGAAACACATTAGTTAAGTGCTGACACATCCAGTTATTTTTTTTTTTTTTTTGCTTTCATTATATTTTAACTTGTTTAACATCCACATTTTGTTACAGTTTCCTGAGTCAAACAATTCACTTACTGGAAGAGGATGAGAGTCTGTATTGTATCTCTGCTTGGAATGATCAGGTTGGTCACACTATTGCCAGTTGTGAGATGTTTGACATGATGTGTGTCTTTAAAGAGTTATCTTGCTTGAGCTGTTTCTACTAAGTTTTGTTTACCCCTCGTAGCTTTTGAAAAAGAGTTGGTGTTTTATATCCATAAATGGTATAATCACGTTGATGACTGTGAAGCTTGTGAAATGTTTGTGTAAACGCACAGGTAGCTATTCTGGTGGTTGCAGAATTCCTAATGTGTAGTAGTTTTATTTCCTGTTTAATTAGAATTTGCACATTTCTAACAAAGTGTGGGTATCTTTCAGGGATATGAACATACTGCTGAGGATCCATCCCTCCTGTATAGAGTGGAGACCATGCCTGGCTTGGGGTGGGTTTTACGAAAGAACCTGTATAAGGATGAACTAGAACCAAAGTGGCCAACTCCAGAAAAAGCAAGTGCTTTCCTTTCATTCTACTCTGTCTGACCGCATCGAATAGTGTGACATCATATGATGATTATCTGACTGCGTAGAACAGTGTTATGTTTGTATGACTGAGTAGAACCATGTTGTCATAATGTTTTTATGACTGAATAGAACAGTCTGATATCAATTGTTTATCTGACTGCATGGAGCAGTGTGATGTCATATGATTATCTGACTGCATGGAACAGTGTGATGTCATATGATTATCTGACTGCATGGAAAGTATGATGTTTATCTGACTGCATGGAACAGTGTGATGTCATATGATGTTTATCTGACTGCATGGAACAGTGTGATGTCATATGATGTTTATCTGACTGCATGAAACAGTGTGATGTCATATGATGTTTATCTGACTGCATGGAACAGTGTGATGTCATATGATGTTTATCTGACTGCATGGAACAGTGTGATGTCATATGATGTTTATCTGACTGCATGGAACAGTGTGATGTCATATGATGTTTATCTGACTGCATGGAACAGTGTGATGTCATCTAAAAATATTATGACTGTATATAACAGTGTGATGTCATCTAAAAATATTATGACTGTATATAACAGTGTGATGTCATCTAAAAATATTATGACTGTATATAACAGTGTAATGTCAAATGAGGTATTATGACTTTATAAAATATGATGTGTTGGGTTTATTGTCTTGAATAGAACACAGTGAAATAATATTGAAGTTTCTTTTAACTAAATAGAACCAAATTATGTCATATGAGGTTTCTTTTTTATCTGGGTGAATAAAACACTGATATTGTGAAGTGTTATCTGACTGGATAGGACACTGATGTCCGTGAGGCTTGTTATCTGGCTGAATAGAATACTGTGATGTAATTTGATAATTACTGGCTTACTGAATAGGACACTGATGTCATTTGATTATTACTGCCTGACTGAATTGAACACTGTGATGTAATATTAAAGTATATTAGACTGAATGAAACTGGGTTATAATATGAGGTTTGTCGTTTGTCATCTTACTGGATAGAACACGGAGTTTATTGAGTATTCATTATAATGAGAATGTTATAATGAAAAATGTAAATGGTGCTGTATAATAAAACATAACCTTTAACAGTTTACTTATTAGATTAAGGTCATATTTATAATAAAATAATTACGAAAAATAAAAAAGACAATGAAAAATTAGGTCTGTTAAGAGTCATTCTGCAGGAAATCTCAGATTGAGTATGTGTACAGGAAGTCAATTCAATCTAAACGAATAAATCCCCACCTGCAAAGAATTTGTTATAAAGAGACCCAACCCATTGAATATGGTTACACACACACAAACTTAGTTTTATCGGAACTACTAATCTATAAGAATGTGGTTTAAAGTGAAAAGACCCACCCTATAAGAAAGCTGGATTAGCAGTCCTGATGATACTGGCGTCACTCACCGGGTGACACACAGTCTGGTGCTGTTCTGCCTACTATCCTCTAGCAGCTGTTATCGTCCCTGATAGTTGAAAACTTTATTTAACAAACACACCTCATTTTACTTTGTTGAGTGATTCTTGCATGCAGGGACTAGCTGGCTCATTTTGTAGCATAGTTATTCTAGGGAACATCCAGTCTGCTATCCCCCACCATGGTGGTCTGTTTACTTTGGTCTTTATTAGTATTTTTCCTTGCGCTAACATTTTTGTATGCCGTTTTCACTAATAGTTTTCAAGCAGCTTTTAGTATGCAATATCTTAGCACCATCTATTGATGGAAAAGGGAACCTTGGTGTCTGAATCTTAGACATGCATGCACCGACCAGACTAACACAATACTTTTAGAGGTGACTGCGAAAACTATAGTAACTTTACTGACCCCTTGTGTTCAACAGTTATATTACACTGATGCATAATTGGATGATGAAATATACTACTGCCTAGTTCAAACATATTTGTATCTGCCTTCTTTTTTTGGCTTGGATTTTTAGATAAATAGTGGGTTAAAATACCTTTTGGTTTTATCCAATTTGTGTATGACTTATAATTATATTACTTATTACCCTGTTCCTATAGGTTGGGTTTTACTAGTTCAGATAAAACCGACTTTGTGTGTTTATTTGTCTATTTGTAACCGCGTCTTAGCAGGTGGTGCTTTATTAGTTTAGATCAGGCACAGGCAACCTTCGGCACTCCAGATGTTTTGGACTACGCCTCCCATGATGCTTTGCCAGCATTATTGGTGTAAGAGCATTATGGGGGATGTAGTCCACAACATCTGGAGTGCTGAAGGCTGCCTATGCCTGGTCTAGATTAAACTGACCTACTGTATATTTATACTTAATTTGAGGTTTTCCTTCAGAATGATTCTTAATGGACCTAATTTTTCATAGTCTTTTTTTTTTTTTTTAAACTTCTTATACTTAAATATAAGAATCTTAGAACAAATATGATCTGAATCTAAAAGGTAAGTACCTTTATTAATATACCTGACTATTAAAGGTTATGTTTTTAATATACACCTGAAATACTTTGATATTTTTCAGACAATTAGAAGGGCTCAAACTCTGCACATCCTTCTTGACACTAGCAGAATGTTAAGGAGAGAACATTATGTTACATGAGGTTTCTTAGATCAGGGCTCGAAAAATCCCAGGAGACAGTTTGCTGTGGCGACTAGGATCTTTGTCCTGATGCCTGGGATTTGTTGGCTTGTTCAGCCTCTGATGTAGCTGGCTGACTGTGAGTGGAGGTGGACGGAGGTGGCCGAATGAAAGTGAATGCAGGTGGCCTGCCTGCCTGCTCTGGAAAAGGCGCGTGGGCGTGCGTTCTGGTGGTTGATGGAGGGCTGAGGCGATTGGCAAGGGAAAATCTGGCTCCTAACTTTTTTAGCTAGCTCCTCGATTCCAAGCACATTTGTCCAGCACGGTCTTGGATGACTGAATAAAACAGGACCATGTCAAATGCGTGTTTTTTTTTTTTCTTTCATTGTATACATTTTTATTGAGAGGTTTGTTGTACATCAAAAAAAGTAATGCACTTTGACACAAGTTTAGGTTACATTGTATAAGAATTAGCATAGACACATATTCATTCGCTTATTCACATGAGGTTTAAAGGGACACTCTAGGCACCCAGACCACTTCTGCTCATTGGAGTGGTCTGGGTGCCAACTCCCACTACTCTTAACCTTGCAAGTGTAATTAAATTTATTGCAGTTTTTTATAAACTGCAATAATTACATTGCAGGGTTAACTCCACCTCTAGTGGCTGTCTATTAGACAGCCACTAGAGGTCACTTCCTGGGTTCTAGCACAGGAAACCTGTGCTAGAGCGTCGCTGGACGTCCTCACGCTGTGTGAGGGCCTCCAGCGTAGCTCAAAACCCCATAGGAAAGCATTGAAATTATTTTTCAATGCTTTCCTATGGGGAGACGTAATGCGCATGCGCGGCATTGCCGCGCATGCGCATTAGGTCCCTTCGGCCGGTGGGCGAGATCAGTCTCGCCCACCAGCCGACGCAATGAAGAGGAGCGTTGCGGAGACAGCGACGAGGGACATCGCCGCTGCCTCAGGTAAGTCACTGAAGGGGTTTTCACCCCTTCAGTAACCGGGGATTGGGGGGTGGGAGGGAGAGGGACCCTCCAATGCCAGGAAAACGGATCGTTTTCCTGGCACTGGAGTTTCCCTTTAACTGGCTGAAAAGAAAACTGTCAGTTATTCACTAAAGTGAGAATTGTCTGGAATTCAAATGTAAGGCCAAAATAGGGGAACTGGAGATATTCTCCAAGTCTGGTTTGATTCCAGTTCTGATACTCTGGCCATAAAAGTTGAAATTCACTTTGAATACACTTTGACAATTCATTTGTTGGTGACAAATCGTGTGTGATGTAATATTGAGGTTTATTTCGGAATATCTGGAAGTGGATGATGTCATATGAATAAAAATAGATGCTGTATTTTTGAAGTTTCCTTGACCAGAATGGTGTCTTGAGAGGTTTATCTGGCTGATTAGAACACTGTGATGCAATATTGAGGTTTGTCATCTTACTGAATAGAAGTGGGTGATGTCATATATGAATAATTATGTGGCTGAAATGAATACTGTGATGTCATGAGGTCTACTATCTGGCTGAATAGAACACTGTGATGTCATGAGGTTTATTACTAACTGCATAGAACACTGTGATGTCATGAGGTTTATTACTAACTGCATAGAACACGGATGTCATGAGGTTTATTACTAACTGCATAGAACACTGTGATGTCATGAGGTTTATTACTAACTGCATAGAACACTGTGATGTCATGAGGTTTATTACTAACTGCATAGAACACGGATGTCATGAGGTTTATTACTAACTGCATAGAACACTGTGATGTCATGAGGTTTATTACTAACTGCATAGAACACGGATGTCATGAGGTTTATTACTAACTGCATAGAACACTGATGTCATGAGGTTTATTACTAACTGCATAGAACACTGATGTCATGAGGTTTATTACTAACTGCATAGAACACTGTGATGTCATGAGGTTTATTACTAACTGCATAGAACACGGATGTCATGAGGTTTATTACTAACGGCATAGAACACTGATGTCATGAGGTTTATTACTAACGGCATAGAACGCTGTGATGTCATGAGGTTTATTACTAACGGCATAGAATGCTGTGATGTCATGAGGTTTATTACTAACGGCATAGAATGCTGTGATGTCATGAGGTTTATTACTAACGGCATAGAACACTGATGTCATGAGGTTTATTACTAACGGCATAGAACGCTGTGATGTCATGAGGTTTATTACTAACGGCATAGAATGCTGTGATGTCATGAGGTTTATTACTAACGGCATAGAACGCTGTGATGTCATGAGGTTTATTACTAACAGCATAGAATGCTGTGATGTCATTAGGTTTATTACTAACGGTATAGAACGCTGTGATGTAATATGAGTTTTATCATCTGGCCGAATAGAACACTGTGATGTCATGAAACTTGTCTTGCTGGCTAGAACACTGTGGTGTAATATTGAGATTTATTTCGAACTGAATAGAACTGGGCGATGTCCTATAGGATTTAACCCTATCAGACTGAATAGAAACTGGTATAATGAGGACAAGTACTGACTGGTTAGAACAGTATGTCATGCAACGTTATCATCTGGCTGTATTGAATACTGTGATGTAATCTAAGGGTGGTATCTGAATGAATAGAGCTGGGTGATGTTATATAAGGTTTCTCATTAGTCTGAATAGAACCCTGTGATGTGGTTTACTCTGAGTAGAACACTGTGATATAATACTTAATATGTGACCGAACAGAACAGTGTGATGTCATGAGGTTTTCTATATGAATAGAGGAATGTGATGTAAAATGGGTATAATTTTAATGTAAAATTGATTTTTAACAAGGTGTTATTTTGTTTGTTTTTTTAAACTCCTTGTGTCCAGTAGCTATGGGACTGGGATATGTGGATGAGAATGCCTGAACAAAGAAAGGGCAGGGAATGCCTTATCCCAGATGTTTCAAGATCATATCATTTTGGCATTGTAGGACTTAACATGAATGGCTATTTCCACGTAAGTAAGAATTTGTCCTACTACTTATTTTTTTTATTTTTTTTTTGTTCATTAAAAGGACACAAACACCAAAATCAGTGAAGTTTGCTGTATTTAGATAAAGCAGTGTTTACATTACTGTGTAACACGGTCTCTAGTGTCTCTCTAACAGCATCTAGAGGGGCTTCCTGGGTTTGATTCTGCAAAGATTGTAAGACTGACGTTCAGCGTCTCCACGCTCGGCATCGAGACGCTGAACACTCCCATAGAGATGCAATGATTCAATGCATCTCTATGAGGAAATGCTGATTAGTGCAGCAAGCACTAGCCTCCTAATGCTTCCTTATGGGAAAGCACTGGATTCACCAAGATCATGAAGATTGATAATATCAGCCAGTGGAGGAATGGCAACCACAGTAAGATCAGAGCGCTGGGAGAAATAAGGTAAATGAAAAGGCTTATTTTAACTATTAGGAATACATGGTAGTGTTCCAGGTAAAACTTACGTTAAAAGTAGTGTCCCTAGGTATGTGTTCTGACTCATGGCTCAATTATCGCTTTTTCAAAGAATTGCTGCACCCTCTGCTCTGTTTGAAATGTCACACTTACTAACGTTGTAACAGCTGCATGACGTTTTTGTGTCTCGTGCTGCAAGTGTGAGTGCAGGTTAAATAATGGTAGCAGGCACTAACTGGGGAGTGTTAATAAAGTCTGGATAGCCTCATGGAAAAGCAAGATTAGCATAATTGTTTACCATTACTAGAAAATATGGTTAATGAACGGTCTTTAACTGTGTGTTTTCTAAACGGCAATTTCAAAGCTCACAGAATGTAACAAGTTTAAAAAAATACAAAAAAATAAAAAAGCCTGCCACAGCGCCATTGTACCTATCCTAGTAACATATCTGCTGTCGTGAGATTAATCCACTTACCTGGGAAATCCTTCCTTCTGGGACTCTCTGCAGTGGACAAGGTTAGTGGGCCCTGGAATGAGGCCCTGTTACAGGGAGGGGTGTAAAATCCTGTATATACCATTCATAATTTATTTTTATTTTTTTATTTATTTATTTTTTAAATGCAGGAAGCTTATTTTAAAAAACACAAGTTCAACACCGTTCCAAATGTACAGATGATGAACGTGGAAAGGTATGTCCATTTTATTGAGCAAAATTGTAATTTTACATTTTATTTTACCACGCGAGTAACACGTTGCCTTATTAACTCCTTTCTGGGAGGCTTTCAGTAGCAGCTGGCAATGCATACCACCTATTTGCTGCCGTGAGACTAATGTTGTACATTTTACATTGTACTGAAATTAACTTGGAGAGTGAAATGGTTGCTACATTCACTTTTCAGTAAAGGATGGGTATACTGGAAATGTGTGAAAATTAACAACAAAACCAAAGATCCTAACGAGAAGTCAAAATATGATTAAGATCCAAATCTGCCTATGGATTGGTCTCTCGGCACGTGTTCCGTTTTAATTGGCATGACACAGCCATGTATAACATTGCATAAAGGAGAGCGGGACCATCCTGTATTTTACCACAGCCGTGAAGACTGACTCATCTGTGAAATAATTGCTGGGGTGCGCAATAATGAGCATTATTCTAGCAGCTGAGCTCTGGAAGATGCAATTCCTACACAAAGTGTAATCGTCATGGAGAGGCGCTGCTCCCCAAAATACCCCCAGTTTAAAGAATCCCCCTTAATGTAACACAGGGTTATTCACTACGGTCAGAATTGTCGGGATTTCAAAGTGAATTTTGCATTTAAGTCCGAAGTAGTCAAACTGGAAAAATGCTCCAAATCAGCAATGCCTCCATTTCTGCTACTTTGGCCTTGAATTTGAAACTCATTTTGGATTCATGTTGAATTCCTCACAATTCTAATTTTGGTAAATAAACCTGTTGGTGATTACTAGGTGTGCAAAGTGAAATGTCCCCATATGGGTTTGCCTGACTCGTGTACGATTGGTTTTGGCTGGCATGTCCCATCCTTATTCTTCAGAACAAGAACTTCAGGACTTGTGTAGAATAGACACTTCCTTTATTAACAAATCATTCCTTGTTTGTTCGTTTCCAGCTTGAAAAAAGACGCCTACGAGATAGAAATCCACAGAATACTAAGGTAGAGTATTGTCTGCCTGACGAGTCAAAGGATTAAGTGTTAGAATATGCAATTTGCACCAAAATATCAGCTCCTCTAACAGCTAACCAAACGTTAGAACACTTTGCTCCAGGACTGTTTGTGCAATATAGTATTTTGCTAGGATAGATTCAGTGATATTTTCCACTTTCAATCATGTTATGAAGGATAAATGTTATTACCCACCTTAGATTGGAACCAACATGGACATTTTGATATGCTGTAGAATGTATTAAGATAGGCTCCTTAGGAATATTATAGTGACCTCAGACTTTTTGGTACATGAGCGGAAGACCTTCCTGCAATTAGTGACTATAAAGCTGCTGCCAGTGATGCAGACAGACGGATGTCTGTAGAGTACTGCAGAGAGCGTAATTAATGGAAACTGCAGTATATTTTACACTAAACGAAGATTGCTCATTCACACTATATACATAAGCTACATCCCATTTTCTTGTTGGTTTTCCTTTGATGGAATTTATTTTATTGGTTTAATAAGGCTGTTCAAGTTACTTCCTACCATGTGGGTCAGATGATTGAGGAATATTCTAAATCTGATCACATGACCGGGTACTGGTGTACGATATCGATTGCCACATGGAGGTTGATAATGTATATACTGACACAATAACGGTCAGCAAAAAATAAATAAAATGGGTATCACAGCATAGAGGAAACCGTGAATGTTATCACTTTATTTATTTACTGCTTTCAATGCTTTAGCAACCACTTTTATTACATTTCTTTAAAATACCATTATGGATTATCTGCTAAATCTATTGACTTCTGACGGATGAAACCTCTCCGCTACAAAAGGTACCTGCAGTTCTGAGTGTGTCCTGCAGTTAGTGCATTAACCAGTCTACACCTCACAGACTTTAATTTTGCAGTTAAAAGTCCGAGAGTCGAATTGATGATGATGCAGCACATCTTACACCCCAGTTTCTCTTCTCTTTGCAGTGAGGCCGAGTTGTTGGATCACAGCAAAAATCCTTGTGAGGATTCCTTCATCCCAGACACTGAGGGAAAAACCTATGTTATGTATATCCGGATGGAGCAAGAAGCGGATTTTACCACGTGGACTCAGCTTGCAAAGGTATTTTTTTACTTGCATATGTTTATTTTGGGTGCAGGGTAAACCTTTCTGAATGTAGACTGTTGTGTACATGCTCTCAAACAGCGTATATGTATCCTTTGTAGCCGTGTACTGTAAATGAAGAGCCAAAGGATCACTTTAATATGGCTATTAAGAAATAGTTTTTCTTCAGCCTCCCCCTCCCCTTACGTATTGTAAGAATGTTAACTAGCTTCCACTGATAACACCCACCCACCGTTTCCAATAGTCCACTTTACTTGACTCTTCTACCAAACAATTTGCACAATTGGATCTGTCCATTAACATTTGGATTCTGCAACCGGAAAGTTATTCCTATAAAATTACAAAAAAATTACAATACCGTAACATTAAAACAAGACACGTTTTGAAAGTAAAACCTCAAAACATATAAGCAATTACTGGCAAATAATGTTATTATGCTGAAAACATGACCGACATTGCGAGTAGTGGAGTTCGATTGCAGTAAATGATGATTTTTCTTGAATAATAAATATTATCTCTCTGGAATTTTATCGATTTTGGTTTGTTTCTCTTTGCAGTGCCTGCATGTGTGGGACCTGGATGTCAGAGGTAACCACAGGGGGCTTTGGCGTCTTTTTAGAAAGAAGAACCATTTTCTGGTGGTTGGGTGCCCTTTCTCTCCATATGCGTAAGTTTAACTACTATCCTGTCTGTCTGTCTATCCGTGGAGAGATGGGGGTAAAGAGAGAGATCGGTATATAGATACACTAATATTGATAGTGAGGGATTGATCTACCTTTATGTAGACATAGTAAGGATTTATTTTGTGTGCCTTAAGCTTGACATTTCTTTATATCTACTTTTTTTTCTGCAATTTTTTTTGTTTAAAATTGTTATTTATTGACTGTTTTAGAATATCCCTTGCTTAACGGGCACAGAATGACTAGCCACAACTTTCTTACTGCATGCCAATGCCAATTCCACCTCAAAAACATTCCCTGCTTCCGCCCCTTTCTTACACACGCTACTAAAGAGCTTGTCCATGCTCTAGTAATCTCTCGCACGGACTATTGTAACTCTCTCCTAATTGGTCTTTCCAATAGCAGTATTGCCCCGCTACAGTCTGTAATGAATGCTGACGCCAGACTGATTTTCCTCTCTAGTCGGTCCTCTCACACCTCACCCCTCTGTCAGTCCTTACATTGGCTCCCTGTATGCTATAGGAGCCAATTCAAAGTGCTAACCCATACCTATAAAGCACTGAATAATCTTAGCCTCTCTTATATCTCCTCACAGATCCATAGGTATGCCCCTTCTCGGTCTCTCCGCTCTGCCTGTGACCACCTTCTGTCTGCTGCTCATACCCGTACGGCCAACTCACACTTGCAGGACATTTCGTGGGCGGCTCTCGTCCTATGGGATATCCTGCCTACCACCATCAGACTCTCCCCTAGTCTTCAATTATTTAAGATGTGCCTTAAAACTAATTTATTTAGGAAAGCCTATGGCCTCCCAGAGTAACCTCTACCTTACATACCTGTCTCTTGCTCTTTCCTGAAGGGAAGCACTCTACTCTCTCCTCCAGCTCTGCTCCACTCCCACCTAATTTGACTTCTATTCCCTGTCCTAATGTGTTTTATACCTCCTATAGACTGTAAGCTCGTTTGAGCAGGGCCCTCTTCAACCCTTCGTTTCTGTAAGTTTTCTTGTAATTGTCCTATTTATAGTCCCTCTAATAATATTGTAAAGCGCTACGGAATCGGTTGGCGCTATATAAATCGCAATAATAATGGTGTAAATTGTTAATACTTTGGCTGCATCTGCAGAACTCGCTCTATAAATTAGCAGATCACCACCTAGAGCTACCCAAATTTGTGGCATGGAAAAAGTTGCAAATGCAGATGACACCAGTATCGTGCGTGTGCAAGTCAGTGGCAATCCACATTTGCATTTTGTAAACACACTTAAGAGAGTACATCCTGCTTTCTGGTAGAGATGGGTGAGTGAAGCATGCAACATTTAGTGTCCTGATTTCTGTTTTACCTAAATCCATTTCTCTTGCAGGGCTAAGAAACCTTCTTCTGTAACTCCGATTTACATTGAACCTCCGCCCAAAGAGGAAGTTGCTGCACCTGGGCTTGATCAGTCCTGACCACTGAATCTAAAATGGTCTATATAATGCCGTCCAGTCACCAGGGGGTGCGTCCTCCAGCAGTGCTTTCTGGGACCTGTGAGAAATGTCTTTAATATATTACAGATCTCACGAGACACGGAACTGCACCGTCCGATCTTGTAGCATTTTTTTTTTTGTAAACTCTCAATTTCTTTTTTTTTTTTTTCTTTTTTTTTATGCTGGGTTGATCAACTGATATTTTGCAGACTTTTCATGGAAGGGAAATTGGAATGTTGGCATTATTCCAATTTTAATGGAAAACACTAATTCTGCTCAAAAGAACAGACTGCATGGAGAGGATCGAACACTACTCGGGTACCTTGCTCTCGTTCAATGTTACAGCCTATCAAAACATTATCCAACATCGGAAAGCAACAGTCCTTTTTCATTTCATTTTTTCCAAGATCAGTGTTAGAACACGTGCATCTAAACTGTTTTTTTGTTTGTTTGTTTGTTTTGAGACATCATTTTATTTATTACAGACAAAGAACTACATTTTAAATTCCTTTGTGTTCTCATGTTCCGGTTGCATTCTTTGCCTATGGCTGCTCCGTGTGGACCCATTTTTAGACGACTCTTGATTAGAAGGACTTATTCCTGTCGCTGAATGGAACCTATCTTTATCTGAGCATTTCCTGCAGTTTGCAGCTGTTTGATTGCTGTCACCCTCTAGACAGTAGCTAAGCTTCTGCGGTGCCTTATTGCTGTATGTTACTTTGCTAACCTGTGCTATGTCACTTGTTCCTCTTGTTTACCTCGTCAACAAAGCCAATCAACCTGTCAAGATGAAACCCGGCTGATGGAGCTGTACTTCCCTGTAAAGAGTTATTCTATGTGACCTGAATGCTGGACTATATATTTGTAGCTAAACAGGGAGCGACCATGGGACTGTTGTCCTGATGTAAAGTTTACCATAAATGATACACAACTTGTACAACAAAGGAGGTCTATTTTGTCTCCCAAGGAATTCTACAGGGATTTCGGTTAAAATGAGTAACCTTATCACTGCTGACTGGTATTGCTGGAAGTTGTAGTGCTGGCTATCCAGCTTTGCAATTACTTCCAAGGGATAAATTCTTCATGCCCTGAGAGTGAAAGAACTTAAAAGTTAAACTGTACATTTTCTGATAGTGACAGTTTCTCTTTCTCTTGGCCAAATTAAAAAATGAAGAAATGTTTACTGGGATTAGGAGGTAGTAATTGTAAACCACACTGCCAATACACTCCCCATGATGCACTAGGTGTTCTCAGGCACCTATTTCCACAAGGGCTTGTTTTTATTCCAAAGTGCCATACGTGTGTATGTGCCCTCATAGCCTCTGCACGCACAGGGTCACGGTAATGAATGTTATATATACACTATGGCTTGCAGTGGCTAGTAATTTATAAGACCTGATTAGTAGCATAATACTTAAACGTCTAAGCCCTACAGCTCTGATTTTATATATTCCTGTTAAGTAAGTGGTTGGATGTGTAAATCCCCAAACTTTAGTCTACCAACATATTCTATATAAAACAAAAGTTCCTACATATTAATGACACGTTTGGAAAGGTCCTATGCTCCTTATAAATGCTTTACAGAAGAACAAACAAGTGTATAACTACTGATGCCTTTCTCCTTTAAGGTGTGAGTGTGTTTTCTGTTGTGCGTGCGTCCGTGCGTACCCTTCTGGTAAAGGCCCGTTTAATAACACAAACTCTATTGTTGAGCCAGTATGCAGTGGTTGAAGAATTAGATTTACTAAGCGATGACAGTAGTAGAATGCCCTCCTTTACTAATGACTTTTTGGGCAGGCTTCATACAAAAGACACACTGAAGATTTATTCAGTAAACGGCTTATTGTGGAAAACTGACCGGGAAATTGCACATTTTAGGTTAAAATAGATGTATTTTAAAAATTCCTCAACTCTATTTTTCCTGTTCCTAACATGTGAAGTTTCTTGGTCAATTGGTGGTGTAGTAAATACCTGTCTTTTAAAGTCTGCAGATTCCTACAGTCATTTTTCTTTAGGTGTTAACTTTTCGCAAATTTTCTAAAATTTTATTAAAGGACCACTCTAGTGCCAGGAAAACATACTCGTTTTCCTGGCACTATAGTGCCCTGAGGGTGCCCCCACCCTCAGGGACCCACTCCTGCCGGGCTCTGGGGGGAGGAAGGGGTTAAACTTACCTTTTTCTCCAGCGCCGGGCGGGGAGCTTTCCTCTTCCTCTTCTTCCTCGCAACGTCATCGGCTGAATGCGCATGCGCGGCAGGAGCCGCGCTCGCATTCAGCCGGTCGCATAGGAAAGCATTTACAATGCTTTCCTATGGACGCTTGCGTGCTCTCACTGTGATTTTCACAGTGAGAATCACGCAAGCGCCTCTAGCGGCTGTCAATGAGACAGCCACTAGAGGTTTTGGAGGCTGGATTAACCCTCAGTATAAACATAGCAGTTTCTCGGAAACTGCTATGTTTACAAAAAAAGGGTTAATCCTAGAGGGACCGGGCACCCAGACCACCTCATTAAGCTGAAGTGGTCTGGGTGCCTAGAGTGGTCCTTTAAAGTTCTCCTTCTGTAAACAAGGCCTTCCTCATTCAGACACGTTAAAACGCTGTTTGAAATGTTTGAATTTTTCACTCAAATGTATCAGCGCTTCCATGTTCACAAACTCCAGCTGATGTTTACTCACTAAATAGTGAATTAACTTTGAACTGGCAGCCTTGTAAATGACATAACAAAAATAAATATTGGACTTGATTTAATATTTTTGGATAGGCTTCTCAAATAATTTTTTTTCTAAATATTAAGATTTAAAAAAACTATCCTATATAAAAAGTATATTAACATATTTTAAAAGATGAATTTATTTGAAACGCTTATCCAAATAAATGAAATCAAAGTCATGTTAGTTCTATTTGTTTTGCATCTCAATTGCTTACGCCCTACAATTAAACCCTAAATTCCATAAATGATTGTACTAGAACTCTTTTTGTCTGCACCCTGTTTTATTGAACATTTCCATACATTTATCAAATAATTTAAGACCTATGTTTCCAGTGATATGTTTGTTTCATTTTATCTCCAACATGATGTGGCATCTAACAGTGACGGGCATAGTAACATACAGAAATATTTACTTGATATCCTCTGTAATTTATAAGATGCAAAGCTACTGTACGATACGATCTGTTGCCAGTTTTAGGACATAATTTAACTTTGAACACTGGAATTGTTTATTTTGTATTAATATGGCGTATAATATACATGGAAGTAAAAACTTAAATAATTTTTCATTATCTGAGTATTTGTAATCTGTGCCACTCTCGCCGGTGTAAATTAATATTTTGCTTGTTGTGCCTCTGTTTGAAGGGACGCTATAAAGTGGTCTGGGTACAGTGACCTAGTCATTTGTTCCTGCAATGTAAAATATTGCCGTTACATTGCAGTGGTAAATACACAGTCTTGTGGCTGTCTTTCTGACCGCCAAAGGACGGTGCGCTTTCTGACCGCCAAAGGACGGTGCGCTTTCTGACCGCCAAAGGACGGTGCGCTTTCTGACCGCCAAAGGGCGGTGCGCTTTCTGACCGCCAAAGGGCGGTGCGCTTTCTGACCGCCAAAGGGCGGTGCGCTTTCTGACCGCCAAAGGGCGGTGCGCTTTCTGACCGCCAAAGGGCGGTGCGCTTTCTGACCGCCAAAGGGCGGTGCGCTTTCTGACCGCCAAAGGGCGGTGCGCTTTCTGACCGCCAAAGGGCGGTGCGCTTTCTGACCGCCAAAGGGCGGTGCGCTTTCTGACCGCCAAAGGGCGGTGCGCTTTCTGACCGCCAAAGGGCGGTGCGCTTTCTGACCGCCAAAGGGCGGTGCGCTTTCTGACCGCCAAAGGACGGGGCTTCCATGTCTAGTGTAGGAGTCCCAAATGCAGAAATTATTTTCTTATGATTCCCTCCCAGCAGTGATAAGGACCATGGTAATTGACCACAGCTTTGTATCTTGCACTGTACAGTGTACCTCACGAGCAGACCCTTGGCCTTTATAAACCTTATATTCTATGAGACACAAACAGGGTTATTTACTAAAGTAAGGATATAAATTTAGGCCAGAGTAGCCAAAGTGAAAGTGTAGCAGACTTAGAGAGTTTTTCCTGTTTGGCTATTTTGACATTAAATTAGAATTTCTCTTTGAGTAACCTTGTCTCAGTTCTTCATTACATTTACTTAAAGCAATGTCCAAGAGAAGGTAGGTTTGTCCATTGCAGCCAGGGGATGAGAATCTGATTTACTCACTAAACTGAGAATCGTGGAGAATTCACAAGGTAGTTGCAAAATGTTGGCCAAAATAACATTAGTTGAAACCTTCGTCACGGCTAGAGAATGGATGAGCTGGCAATTTTCCACAGTTCCTCGTTTTGTTTAAGGGTTGGTTAAGGTACAGCTAGAGTTGTCACTAGATGGCAGTCTGAATTAGTTGTATACATTTTCAGTGTTTCGACATTGACAGAATTGTCACTTCGTCACTGTAGGACTCGCCATTCCTTATTACCTAACCCAAGCACACCCTAATGAAGTATGTACGTAGTTAGTAATAAAGGTAAGTAAAACCCATCACTAACGCAGTCATTCTAGGCTTCTTTGCCACCACGCAGTTCCCTTTCTGTCTGCGTGCTCATGTGTTTTACAGGCGTCTACTTAGAAATGGTGTTGAGAGCACATGCAAGCAAAGGTATATCTGCTGTGGACGCATTCACCTTGCCTGGCATGGCAAGAGTTAATCTCATTGACCTGCCCAGCATGGCATGTAAATGAAGTCTATGTGAATCTGTTAATTCAAAGTATTTTTTTTTTTTATCTATGTATTCTTTAGTGGAAGACACAACCACCATTTACTAAAGTATAATACATTTACTGAGAAGGGCTTTAAAGGGGCAAGCACCATAACAGTTAATGCTTATTGGAGGTTTCCCTATCATGAATGTAGCAACATGAACAGAGCTATGTGTCAGGCTTATAGAAATGGCAGTGCAGCTTTTAATATCACCTACATCTACATGTACGTGGTTTTCACAAATAAAACTGCTGCTGAATGCTGAACTACACTTCCCACACCCCACTGCTAGGCAGAAGTTTATGCATGTAGTCATTGGGGGGTATCTACAAAAAAGCTGCAGGTCTTCTGACTGCAGCCTTTGGAAGCTCTCCCCTTTTTCCCAACCCTGGCTTTTAGTCTGTACAGGGGAAAATGACCAGTCAAGGGCTTCTCATTGTAACCACGAACGTGTGCGGGGGAACCAGAGCAAAATCTGAGGAGGACGAAGGAGAGTCAGGTAAAATGGAGCCATGTGAATGTGCACACAGGCTCATGGCACCTGTTGTTATTATTATTTTATTATTTATATAGCGCCAGCAAAATTCCGTAGCGCTGTACAATGGATAAAGGTAAATGAGCCTGTGAATTCAGGTGTACCTGTCACTTCCTTCAGCTCATTGGTGCCAACGGAAAGAGAGAAAATCTCCTTGGCTGTCAAACACTTTTATAACCTGTCAATAAAATGGAATTCTCCATACACACTTTAGCTTGCTAGTCTTTTTGACAATGGGAACATTTTAATAAGAGTCTATGAGAATCTGTGCGATTTTGTTTTAAAAGTGGGGTCAGCTCCAGCTTGGAATGATCGGTTTCGGTTTCGCACAGCCATTGACAGCGTTGAAAGTATCTGAGATCTGATGCCAAAAACAGATCCACCTGTTTATTGAGAACTTGAAAGCCCGCATCCTGTGAATTCACCGCAGATACATTATCCAGGGCAGAAATTTGAGTATAATCAAACCAAACTGGTTCATGTAATGCTACAAAGTAAAACTAAGGGCAATCGGGTATGCAGAGGTGACGTATTGTGTGTTTCTATATTTAGCAGTCACATGCTAGAAGTTTGTACTGTGTGTCACATGTGCTGTAATTACAGAAAGGTATCGCCTTCCTTTGTGCCTGTGTTTACACAGCCATGGCTTGTCTTCTCTGTATTCACAGTAACAGAAGCAAAAGCACTGAAATCCTTGGTAGAATAAAATGTAGACCACTAGGTCTTTCATTAAAGTGATACTTCACTACAACCGCACAATCTCTATTTAGTAGATATCTTGGCTTGACTTCGTAAATGAAGATTTAGGACGTGGCTAGCTGACTAGGCCAATGCGGGACAGGCAGATCTGGTCTGACTTTGATGCCATAATGTCACGGTCCTTTATCTGTTTCTTTATATCAATATCTGCCCTGTGTGCATTTCAAAGGAGGAGACAGCCTGATTAATGGTGTCTCCAAGTCTCACGATCAGAGGTTAGCAGACCAATGGTGAATGTGACAGGCAGGAGGTGACTTCTTCAGAGAGTTTTTGTACCTTTTGTTTGGTGCCAAGTTGCGAGTACACCATATAGCACAACCTTAGGTAGGCAATGATCCTCCATCCTGGAGAAATATCCTGCTCAGTGCAGCTGCGACTTCAAAAGTATTGCCCCGATGCTGGTGGTCTCTGCTTGTTCGATAACTTTGGTGCTGCTGATGAAGTAATTCCAATGGATGTTAAAGATTGTGCAGAAGCAGAATTCGTGAAAGTGCTCACAGAGTCACAGGTGATGGCGATAGGTAACACACGGCTCAGAGCCATACAGGAGAGTGGTCAGTAAGACAGCTCTGTACACTGTGATCTTTGTGCCTCTCTTCGGTTGTTTGTTCTTCCAGACTCTTATACAATCTGTCGAATGCTCTGTTTTACTCTCTTTGTCAATCTTGGCATCTGAAGTGATGGACTGTCTTCAGCTCTGATTTGTCAATGGTGGTGTGAGGGTGATGGTAAACTTCATGGCATGCAGACTGGTAGAGGATTTTGTCTTCTTCAGGTTTTCTTCTAATCCAGAGAGCTCAGCAACCTGTGCGAAGCAGGACATTTTTCACTGCAGGGCTGTCACCATGTGGGAAACGAGCAGCATTAGCAGCAAAAAAAACAGCTCTCTGATGATGGCCCACTGTCTTGGTGTGGGCCCTTAGTCACCTAAGATTCAAAAGGTAGCTATCCATGCAGTAACTGATATAGACACCATACTTTTTTATCAAGGTCTACATCATCAAGGCCCTTTGAAGCATCAAGCTGAAAAAGATTGTGAAGTGAATTGGTGCAAGAACACAGCTTTGCCTTGCATCATTGCATGAAAGGAATGGTTTCGAGAGGTCGTTGTTGTGACTGACTTGACCATGTTGATCTTTGTGTAGCTGAATGATCATATTGAGAAAATTAGGGGCGACATCCTAGGCTTTCCAAGATTTGCCGCATACTTGCTAACCGTGTCAAACGTTTTGGTGAGGTCAACGAAGGTCAATGTACAATGCCTTGTTCTGTTCACAACATTTTTCTTGGAACTGTCTGAGAACAAATACCATGTTGGTGGTGCTCACTCTAGGTCTGAATCTGCATTGGCTCTCTGGAAAGAGTTCTACTGCATTGGTACCAGTCTGTTCAAAAGTACCCTTGCAAGAATTTTTCCAGTGTTATCCCCTGATAGCTGGAGCAGTCAGACTTTTCTCCTTTGTTCTTATAAAGAGTGATGATTATAGGGTCACGGAGGTCCTGTGGTAGTTTACCTTCATCCCAGCAGCAGACAAACCATGAAGTTTAGTGTATAATGCTATATACTTCCATACTTCAGGATGAATTCCATCGACTTCTGCTTCTTTGCCACTTTCCAGCTGCTTAATGACTTTAACAGTCTCTTCAAGAGGGAATCTCGTCCAACTCTGTTTTGTGGGGGGGGGGGGGGGGGGTTTGTTGTTGTTGCAGTGTGATGCAAAGGAGTGCAGAAACTTGTACCGTGCGGTTGGTGCTAAATAGGGATGCGCATGGGCAAAAATTTTCGTTTGGCACTTCAGAAATTCGGGAATTTGGCAATTCGGGACTTTGCACTTCAGGAACTCGGGACTTTGGAAATTAGCATCCGAATGTCCAAATTGCAGAAATTCATCCAAATTTAAATTCGGACCGAAATGAATTGCACATGTCTAGTGCTAAAGAGAGAACAGTGTTTGACCATCTGCATTGTGCAAGGGACTCTGTACCTGGTGTGAAGGGCCCTACACTGCCTTCAGGGATTTATAAATCCCTCTGTAGTTTACCAGTTATTCTTAATCATGCAGCGCTTGCACTGGAGGTTTTTGCATACAAGGTTTACGGCTGCTTTCCTATCACGACAAGATGTTTGAGCAAGGTGTGCATGGTGAGCAGATCTTCATCAGCAATTGATGCCAGATTCTCAAGTCTGAAGGCAATTGAGTTCCTGATCATAAAGCCAACACCACGCAGTAAATCTCTTGGGCTCTAGCTTGCATGACCAGTAATGGGTATATCCAGTGCCAAGTTCTTTATTTCACTGAGAGCAGAGATATCAACATCTAGCTTCAGAGTTTGTGGAGTGCTGTTCAGGGAGATTGCTGTCTGCTGTATTGAGCATGGTTCTGATGTTTCAACATGCAAGTTTTAGTCTTGGCACACCTTGAGTCCGGTGTTTTGTTTGACCACATTTGAAGATGCCCATTGACCACGGGTAGTCAACTGGGAGTGAAATGGAGACCAGCTTTTCTAGGCCTCTTTCCGAGTGGAGAAAGCAGTGCTATCCCTAGTTAAAGCTGCTTGGTCATTCAGGGTTCTGACGATTTGATGTTGCCATTTAGAGGTCAACATAAGACGACACATACACTTGGATCGGAATGACTGCTTCTAGTGTCATCTTCCACCTGCCAGTTTGCCTCTTTTCCATCTGGGTGATGTGGGTACACCCTTCAAGCCTGCACAATGGAGTATTTAGGTGGGAGGCAGTGTGCGCAATACTGGCTCCACCGCCTAGCAAGCTGGGACAGTGACGGTGAGGTCCCCAGGTCGTAGGTGTTATATCTGTTTTCTTTTCCTAGATGAATGTACAGATAGGGCTATGAGCTTCATCTGCCAAAGTTTGGCCCATTAAAGGACCACTATAGACACCCAGACCACTTCAGCTCGATAAAGTGGTCTGGGTGCCAGGTCCCCCCAATTTTAACCCTGCAGCTGTAAACATAGCAGTTTCAGAGAAACTACTATGTTTCACTGAGGGTTAATCCAGCCTCTAGTGACCGTCTCCCTGACAGCCACTAAAGACCACTTCCGCAATTCTCACTGTGAAAATCACAGTGAGAAGACGCTGGACGTCCATAGGAAAGTACTGAGTAATACTTTCATATGGGCGGTTTCAATGCGTGCGCGGCTCTTGCCACGCATGCGCATTTGGAGCTGATGTTGGTAGGGGGAGAAGAGGGAGCCCAGCGCTGGATTAAGGTAAGTGGCTGAAGGGGTCTTAACCCCTTCAGCCCAGCAGTAGGGGGGGAATGGGGGACCACCTAATAACCCTATAGTGCCAGGACCCTAGTTTGTCTAATTTCTCAGTTAAGACCTGTCTGACTTGGGTGGCCCTTCTGGCAGCGGTGCTACCATTAGCATAGCTCTTTACTTCAGCAGAGCATTAAAGACTGCTACAACAGAGCCAGTGACCATGGAGAGTTTAGTAGATATACCCCTAATGCAAACATGCATGCATTTAATTGTGCATTTTTCATTGGGGTTATATCTAAAAACCGCTTCCAAAAGCTGCAGATCTCCACCTTCTAACCCTGCTGAGACTTTCTGTGGTTGTCCAATCTCAGACTTCTCGCTGCTGCTTAATGAGTTTTGCAAGGCAGGTGCTCAGAACAAATGTACCTATTAGTTTAGTTCCAGTGAGCTAAACCGACTAGGCAGTAGCTGGACTAGTCTGACAGCCAGGGGGTGTAATCAGTTTAATGTATTGACATCTATTGTGAAATGAATAAAAGAGGATACAATCTAAACAATACGATATAATAGGCATAACAGAAACATGGTGGGATGAGACACATGACTGGGCAGTTAACTTAAATGGGTACACGTTATTTAGGAGGGATAGGAAAAACAAGAAGGGTGGTGCGGTATGTTTGTATGTCAGCCATGAGTTCAAGTCAAATCTTAGGCATGTGTAGTGTGACGAGGAAAATGTGGAAGCTTTATGGGTAGATATCTGCTTGGGGCAAACAAAGGGGAATACGTTATTGGTTGGGATATGTTATAAACCACCAAATGTAAATATCAATGAGGAAGAACTGCTGTTAGAGCAAATTGGTGAAGCTGCAAATCGGGGGAACACTTTAATTATTGGAGATTTTAATTACTCGGACATAAATTGGGATAGAGGGACTAGTACTTCAGCAAGGGGAATCCGTTTTTTGAATGTTAAATGACACCTTTATGTCACAACTGGTACAAGGACCAACTAGAAAGGATGCTTGTCTGGATCTCGTTATAACAAACAATGTTAATCTTTTAACCAACATTCAAGTAGGGGAGCATTTGGGAAATAGTGATCACAATATGGTAACTTTTGAAATAAACTCAAAAAAGCAAAAGCATGTGGGGTATATTAAAACGTATAATTTTAAAAAAGCCAATTTTAATAAGATTAGGGCAGCTCTACAACATATCGACTGGCATAAACGCCTTAGTGATAAAAACACTGAGGAAAAATGGAAACTATTCAAACAAATATTAGAAAGGTACATTTCACAGTATGTACCATTGGGTAATAAATATAAAAGAAACAAATTAAAACCAATGTGGCTTAGTAGAGAAGTAAAACAAGAGATTAAAAATAAGAAAAGGACTTTTAAAGCATTTAAATCGGACCAATCAGATGCATCCTATATAAGATATAAGGAAGCCAATAATACTTGCAAAAAGGCAATTAAAGTGGCTAAACTAGAAAATGAGAAATTGATAGCCAAAGAATGCAAAACCAACCCCAAACATTTTTTCAAGTACATTAATTCTAAAAAAAACAAAAAATGAAAGCGTAGGTACACTGAAAACAGAGATGGGTCTGTTAGTCAATGAAGATCAGGAAAAGGCAGAAATTTTAAATAACTATTTTTCTTCGGTATATATTAATGAGGATCCTATGGCAAGAGATATGCATATGATTGCTGCAACAAACTTGCAGATAACTTATGATTGGATAACTCGAGACAAGGTGCTACAGCTATTAAAGAAAATTAATGTAAATAAAGCTCCGGGGCCTGACAGTATCCACCCACGAGTACTTAAGGAGCTAAGTGCGGAAATAAGTGAACCTCTGTATTTAATTTTTCAAGATTCTTTTGTTTCAGGTATTGTACCGGAGGATTGGAGGAAGGCAGATATTGTTCCTATATTTAAAAAGGGTTCAAAATCCTTGCCTGGAAATTATAGACCTGTGAGCTTAACTTCTGTGACAGGGAAATTATTTGAACGGCTATTAAGGGATAATATTCAGGAATTCATTGGGAAGAACTGTGTTATTAGCAATAAACAGCATGGTTTTATGAAACATAGGTCATGTCAAACTAACCTAATTGCATTCTACGAAGAAGTAAGTAGAAATCTAGATCAGTGTGTTGCAGTGGATGTGATCTACTTGGATTTTGACAAGGCATTTGATACGGTTCCTCACAATAGGTTAGTCTTCAAACTAAAAGAAATTGGTCTAGATGAATATTCTTGTTCTTGGGTAGAACATTGGCTTAAGGATAGAGTACAGCGAGTTGTCATAAATGGTAAATTTTCAAGCTGGACAAAAGTGGTAAGTGGTGTCCCTCAGGGTTCTGTTTTGGGACCGCTTCTATTTAACATATTTATAAATGATCTTGAAATGGGCATTGAAAGCCATGTATCAGTGTTTGCAGATGACACAAAACTTTGTAAAGTAATAAAATGTGAGCAGGATATTGCCTTGCTTCAGAGGGATTTGGATAGATTGGGGGACTGGGCACTAAAATGGCAGATGAAATTTAACGTAGAAAAATGCAAAGTTATGCACTTCGGGGTTAAGAATGCACAAGCAATTTACACCCTAAATGGTAGTGAACTAGGGATAACCACACACGAGAAGGATTTGGGAATTGATAGACAACAAATTAGTTAGCAATATGCAAAGTCAATCTGCCGTTGCTAAGGCCAGTAAGGTTTTGTCATGTATAAATAGGGGCATAAATTCTCGAGATGAAAATATAATTTTGCCTCTTTATAAATCGCTGGTAAGACCACACCTTGAATATGCTGTGCAATTTTGGGCACCTGTTCTAAAGAAGGATATCATGGCACTAGAAAAAGTGCAGAGACGAGCTACAAAATTGATAAAAGGAATGGAGCATTTTAGTTATGAAGAAAGGTTAAAAAACTTAAATCTCTTCAGTTTGGAAAAACGGCGCCTGAGAGGGGATATGATAACATTATACAAATATATTCGAGGCCAGTACAAACCATTATCTGGAAATCTATTCATAAATAGGGCTAATACATAGGACACGAGGTCACACATTTAGGCTTGAAGAAAGGAGATTTAATCTAAGGCAAAGAAAAGGTTTTTTTTACAGTAAGAGCAATAAGGATATGGAATTCATTGCCTGAAGAGGTGGTTTTGTCAGAGTCTATACAGATGTTTAAACTGCAATTGGATAAATACTTGCAAAAACATAACATACAGGGATACAATTTCTAATTAGTGGGCTAATAGCTGCTTGATCCAAGGAGACATCTGACTGCTATTTTGGGGTCAAGAAGGAATTTTTTCCTAGTTTGTTGCAAAATTGGAAGCGCTTCAGACTGGGTTTTTTGCCTTCTTTTGGATCAACAGCAAAAGCATATGTGAGGAAGGCTGAACTTGATGGACGCAAGTCTCTTTTCAGCTATGTAACTATGTAACTATGTAACTATGAAGGAATTAATGCACTTAAGTGAGATGTTGTCTTGCTGAATGTTTCTTAACATTTTTGGCTGTGTGGATAACTCTTATGATGCTCAACCAGCCAACTTAGTATAATTACACTAATAATATTAATATCCCAACTTTTATGCCTTACATCATGTTTACACAAGAGAACAAAAATCCGTAGCCATAGCCTGTTCTACATAGCCTCCTTCATTAGCGTAATTTGAATTGTTTTGTATTTTATGTTCGAGAGCAAGTCTTAAAACAAGGCAGGCAATTAAACAGAATCATCAGGGAAGTTTGCAAATAAGCAGAAATTAAGCCTCTTCCTGTTACCAATACGTCACGTGATCACCCCCAAGACACGTTGGTTACAGAAGGGCACCAATATTGAAATATCAGGTACAGATCCTCAGGGATTGTCACTACCCTCTGCACTGCTCAACATCTGTATTTAACTCTTTGTAGACCTCAAAGGGGGGGAGGGGGTGATGAGGCTGAAACTTCCACCTGTCCCCTAATACCACACAGCTGTACATCTGACGGTCAGCCACTATTTAGACAATACCCTAGGATGTCTGTAAGTAGGTGAAGTCACACCTTTTTTATGCCATTATAGCCAAAATGGAACTAAAAAAAAAAAAACAGTAATATTAATCTGCAGTCACGGGCAGTTGACTGAGAGTGTCAGCAGATGTCTTATATCACAGAGTCTAAGGATAAGACAAAGTAGGTGGCATGATGATATCACAAATATACAAAGGGATACTCTAATGCCCCCCCTAAACAAAAATCACACAAATCACTGTGTAGTACACATACCCCAATTGTAAAACATGTATGCACTTAATGATGCATCTTTTCATTGAGGTATATCTTAAACAGCTTGCAAAACCTGTAGAGCTCTTGTCTGCAGCCTTTGTAAGCCCTCCCCTTCTAGCTCCACCCAGACATTCTGTTGCTGTCCAATCACTGACTTCCCAATACAGCTCAATGAGAAGTCTTTGCAAGGCAGGTGCTCTGGGCAATTGCCGACGCCTGCGTTTCTCTACTGAGCTAAACAACCATGAAATAACAGGACCGGTAGTCTGACTGTTCTGTTTATAATGATTTCTCCATATGTCTAACTTGCAACCTCTCTAGGGATCAAATTAAGTAAAGGATCCCAAACAAACAGAATTTTCCATACAGCAAGATAATCTCACACACCTCACCCACAATGCAGTTACCTAATCTGTGCTTCGCATTCATCCAAAGGTCCTAGAAATAATTTAATTGCATTTTTACTTTAAGCCCTGGTTTCTTGATATCCAATATCCATGTTTTGTTTACTTTAGTTATTTAATCATTTGTTTAGGAAAATTTTCTTAGACAAAATAAATAATTTGGCAAATGCTGCGCTGTGTGGTTGTCGAATCGTTCCCCGTAAGACCAGAATAATGATCTAGTTGATAAGGTGACAAAGTAAAATTTAAAATTAACAAAACAGAATTGTCACTACATGACTTGGCCATCGAGACGCTTTTTACTTCCTTGTACACCAATGTTATTATAGATCGATGGCAATCAGTCTGATTATTTACATTACAAAGCCGCAAGCCAGACCTATTTGTGAAATATATGCAGAGTGTGTCAGTTTGCTAGGATACAGCACTGTGGCACGATACTGCTTATGTGTATCCTTACAACAATTCAAAATTAACTCCCTGAAGGTCATGAAGATACATTTTGATTTATTATTTTCCCGCCATTTTTGATTTGTGATTTTACATACGTGCAGCAATCGCAGGGTGACCAGATCCGCCATGTTTTTCTGGGACACGTCTTGTGTATATATATATATATATATATACATAGTGATGGGCAGCACATGAAAAGAGTTGCCCTGTAGTATGCATAATTCAGAAGCTGTATGAGATAAAGCAATTAGGCAATGAAGGATCCTGCAGTGCGTTATTATAAATATGACAAAATTGTATGTGTCCCTGTAAACATGGTGGATCTGGTCACCCTGTGCAATCGCGTTTGGTTTACTTCTGCATGAATTGCTGGTCCTTGGATTCTGGAGTTTCAGGTGGTCGTGGATTTTGTATACACCATCACAAACTTATACCGTGACCCCTACACACTTACACCACCTTCACTCTGACACCTGAGCACACACATCCTCACAAATATTGAAACACACTGAGACCCATGTGTATCCAATTCTACACATAAATATTGAGCGGCTTCCTCGCCCAAACTGGAATTGCTTACGGGCGGATCCGGCAGCATTGGGTTTGGGGCTCTTTTCACGGGGCACTGGTGGGCGGAGAGTTTCTGGAACTCTTTCCTTTAGTGTAGGTGCTGGCATTGAGGGGACAACAAATGAGGGACAGGAAGGTTATCTTTGTACCAACAACGGGTCAGTGGTTGAGGCTATTGTTGGTTTCTCTGCAGAATCGAGTGGTGCGACATCTGCACCGTTCCAAAACAGACGTATTCGTGTAGGGTAGCAAATACTCTGTTTTCGGTGCCATTTATGGAGATGTCCAGTGGCATGTGCAGTGGTGTTTCGGGCATTTCGTGCTAGGAGAGGAGGTTCATTTTTATTGCAAGCCAATGGTTCTTCGGTGTCCACAGTTCAGTTCGTTAGGGTTTTTCGGTTGGCCTTGGGGTGTGTGGGTCTGGGTCTGTTACAGTTCGGCACGCACTCTTTCAGGATTGGGACTGCAATGGAGGCAGCTCGGTTGGGTTGGGGGGTGAACCGGTCAAGAAGATCAGGAGGTGAGAATCGGTGATATTCAGGTTGAAATGGTGATCAATGTTTTGTGTGGATAGTGTGTTTTACTTCAGCGGGTTGGATTGCATGGGTGATGGGACACTCATATGTACTAGACACAAAAGAGAGCTGCAGTTCATCGTCAAGGCATACAGCTGGGCATCCCGTGCTCGATGGTGCAGATGGAGTGATTTGGTTTTAAGGGTTGCAGTTGGCACGGTGAATGCTTAAAGCTATTCCAAAGGCTTAGAGTGGGTGGGTGGGGGGGGGGGGAATGAATGAGTCCTATTTTCGCAGAGGGCTTTGCTCACAGAGCTGAAGAAAGATTTGGATGAGTTGAGGCAGATGGTCCCTGACGTAGTTGTCATATGGTCAGAGATGGTACCATGATCGCAATGGCAACACGCTAGGGACCATCAGGCGGTGGGGGAAGTATGGGGATGGTAAATACAACTATGGCAACTTATGTGAGGCACTTGAGGGGAAGAGTTGGAAGTGCAGTTGGTGGGTTATTACAGGCAAGATGAGGTGCATCTGTCAGAGGTGGGTATGGACTTCTTGTTGTTAGGGTTTCAGGAAGGTTTACAATGAGTGTTATTTTGGTGTGGGCGCTCAGGTAGCTCAAGGTGTCGAGCTTTGAGCTATGGCGGGTGATGGATAGAGAAGTTGGAGTGTAGGTTGTTTTTCCTGATGGAAAACAGTTTTATGGTGTATCTCTGTATGCCCCTACATGGAAGAAAGCTGGAAACCATGGCTTCTGTGGCAATGGTTATGTCATGCCCTTAGTGGCAATGGTTATGTTTACATGTTAATTATGTTATAATGTGGTTTTACTTATTGTGTTGTGGGTCATTGTCTGGTGTAGTATTGTTAAAGGAGTTGGGGGTATATGTTATGTTAATATGTGACAATACCCTACAATATTTTAACTTTATTTATTAATAAAGCTGTGATAATTTTCCCAAATAAAGGTGTCTGAGTATTTGTGGGGAGGGGATTTGGGGTTTATCACTCATATGCCAGAAAGGCGACTATGCATATGTCATGTAATTCTAAATGTTTGTACATTTTTCACTTCCATTGTGAGGCCCCCCCTATATGTTTCTTTTTTTTGTAATTCTATATCTTCTTTCTTTTGGCTAGAGAATAATTAACAAACTGGGTATTAATATTGCTCTAAGCCAAACTTAATTAAAGTATTAATAATAATGTTATTTTTAACTTACCGTAGTTTTTCCACAGTTTCCCTGACCATCGAGATAAGCGGAAGGAGAATGAATGAAATACATTTGTTGGTTTATGAATATATACACACACTTTGCATGAGAAACTATGGGGACAATCTCTAAGATTAAATAGTCTCTACGCACCTTATACGGAGTGTTTGTAGAGATTTTACCATTCTCAGGGAACTATTGCTACAATATTTTATTGTGCATTAAAAACTAGTGTAAATTTAGACAAAGTTAGAAAACCGCAGAAATTCCTATTTTTTTTTCCAATGCAGAGTTAAAATTCATCACAATTCATTGTTAAGTAAAAAACAAACAAACAAAAAAAAAAAAAAACTTTTATCTCCGCCAAACTATCAGATCCAAAGCAAAATCCTTTTCTGCATTTTTTTCACAGGTAATAAACTGAGATATAGACTGTGTTCTTTATTTTTATTTTACAGAATACTAACTATCATGTGTGCTAGTCATTGTGTACCCGGATTAATTGTTCTTTATCATTTTCACATTTCTTTAAATACAATTTTTTATTTTTCCCCTTTCAAAAGGATGGTTTTTAGATCATATGTCTATCTTGTGTTTATTAATAAAGACACAATTAACAAAACCACCATATAGAAGATTAAAATATTCTAGTTTAACTGTGCTCTGTTACTATAAACCCTTTTACCAAAGGGTAAATAAAGAAATGTGCAGTTGTCATAGCTACATACCTCCAAACTGTCACGGATCCAGTGGGACAGTCCTGATTTCAGTCTCCCATAAAATCAGCATTATGTGACACAAGATGAAAGTCTGTAATTTAATATGCTCGCCCTGCTCAAGGACCTAAGGTGTGCATCCATGTGAGAGAATTCTCATTGCATCAGAATCCCTGGCCTGCTGACAGGGGTATATATCAGCTATAATTCTGTGCATGGATCATTTTCCAATGTTGGCTGTTATGTGCCCGATATCATTAAAAGAAAAAAAAGAAAAAAGCACCAAATGTTGAGTATGACATTTTTGTCATACTTGAGTATGTGGAAAAATCTGCTCTGCTACAAAAAGCTCCGGAGCACCCGAAACGTAGACTTGGTGACCAAATCAGAACAACCGCTTGACAAAGACCTTTTAGCAGGTCGAAATGTTGCAACTCCTTTTTATTTTTATTTTTTTAATTCTATTAAATCTGCCTTTGACTTGAACACCTTGAGTGCCTGGAGATTTTCTTTCTGTTTGCCAAATAAAAAATAAAAAACCTAAAAGGTGCAGAAATGGGCCAATTAGAGTGCTGCTAAATCTATACATTATATAATACGATGTGTACAGTTTTAGGCACATTGTCACGCCATTTAGTTCACAGATCAAGTGAGAACAATTAACCAATAGAGCGGAAAGACAGGAGCAATTTAAGTAAATTAATCTATATTTATATATTATATATTTATTTAATATAAAAAATAAACTAATTTTTTTTCTATTTACGTCTATTACCGTTTTCCCTATGTTGGTTCCTTCTTACTTTATCTGTGAATAAAATCAACATTTAATGAGGTTAATATAAACCCCAATTTTTTTTTCCCTCCATGAATCGTCTCTTTTTTTGGGTGCAATGTGAGGAATTCAGAATTTTGACCCCCCCCTCCACCACCCCCCAAACATGTTAACCTTTACACATTTCATTAAGTCTGCAATTCGTTTAAATTTCAGCTCAGAATTTTTTAATTCTGCCGGACAATCAGTTTGCCCAAATTTGACTGAAATTCAGCTGGGTCTAAACCAATCTCCAAGTCTACTGAAAGTTTGGTTGGCCCTTGGCTCGTTTTGGCCAGCTATGACTTGGCTTACCAAATTTGCCATTTTGTACCAGCAAACAGGGACCGTCCACATAGAAAGATTTCTAAGTTCTTAAAAAACATACGCCCCTTTACTAATGCTTAGTAATCTTACACAGGGTATGAACCTGCTTGAATCTAAATAACCGGAACAATTAATCTACCACCGAACAAGTCCCGGCAAGTCTGCATCTGATATGGATATGTAATAGAAGAGGATTGCTTCACCAAATGCTGTGCAGTTTTACAAAAACACTCCATGCACATTGTTTGGTATTTGTCAGCCACTTCCTATTGCCATTGGTAACCAAGAAAATTGTACACAGATAGTTTGTTTTATAAATAACATAATTATTAATAACATATTTCCCAACATTTTACATGGACAAAGAGGGACACTTTCATTTTAGGGTTGTGAGTGGGGGGGTGATCATTGGCGTGGCTGTTCCAAGAAGTTTTAGGTGACGTAACAATAATGTATGCAACTAAAATATTTCAAATTTCTAGAAAAATTAAGAATAGGAACAATCTTATTTACACAGACTGATTTCTAAACACATTTATTGTAGATTAAAGACAAATTACTGGGAGTATTATTGCTGTGGAGCTCTGTTATACACTCAGACACATTACTGGGAGTATTATTACTGTGGAGCTCTGTTATACACTCAGACACATTACTGGGAGTATTATTGCTGTGGAGCTCTGTTATACACTCAGACACATTACTGGGAGTATTACTGTGGAGCTCTGTTATCCACTCAGACACATTACTGGGAGTATTATTGCTGTGGCGCTCTGTTATACGCTCAGTCACATTACTGGGAGTATTATTGCTGTGGAGCTCTGTTATACACTCAGACACATTACTGGGAGTATTATTACTGTGGAGCTCTGTTATACACTCAGACACATTACTGGGAGTATTATTGCTGTGGAGCTCTGTTATGCACTCAGACACATTACTGGGAGTAGTATTGCTGTGGAGCTCTGTTATACACTCAGACACATTACTGGGAGTATTATTGCTGTGGAGCTCTGTTATACACTCAGACACATTACTGGGAGTATTATTGCTGTGGAGCTCTGTTATAGACTCAGACACATTACTGGGAGTATTGTTGCTGTGGAGCTCTGTTATAGACTCAGACACATTACTGGGAGTATTATTGCTGCAGAGCTCTGTTATACACTCAGACACATTACTGGAAGTATTATAGCTGTGGAGCTCTGTTATACCCTCAGACACAATACTGGGAGTATTATTGCTGTGGAGCTCTGTTATACACTCAGAGATCCTAGAAAACAAGGACATTAGGAGAGGGAAGAGGGACTGTCCCTCCTAAATAGGGACTCTTGGGTGGTATGGGAACAATGATACAAAGTCTAGTACTAGTAACATTATTCACTAAACACCGAAATTATGATAAATTATAAATTCACTGATAAGGGCAGATTTGCAAATGACAGTTTCACTTTAGTCTAAAATGTACAGCTGCAGGCACACACTACATCCCCAGCACACACACAGACACACACTACATCCCCAGCACACACACAGGCACACACTACATCCCCAGCACACACACAGACACACACTATATCCCCAGCATACACACAGACATACAGTTGCAAGAAAAAGTATGTGAACCCTTTGGAATGATATGGATTTCTGCACAAATTGGTCATACAATGTGATCTGATCATCATCTAAGTCACAACAATAGACAATCACAGTCTGCTTATACTAATAACACACAAAGAATGAAATGTTGCCATGTTTTTATTGAACACACCATGTAAACATTCACAGTGCAGGTGGAAAAAGTATGTGAACCCTTGGATTTAATAACTGGTTGAACCTCCTTTGGCAGCAATAACTGCAACCAAATGTTTCCTGTAGTTGCAGTTCAGACGTGCAGAACGGTCAGGAGTAATTCTTGACCATTCCTCTTTACATAACTGTTTCAGTTCAGCAATATTATTGGGATGTCTGGTGTGAATCGCTTTCTTGAGGTCATGCCACAGCATCTCAATCGGGTTGAGGTCAGGACTCTGAGTGGGCCACTTCAGAAGGCGTATTTTCTTCTGTTTAAGCCATTCTGTTGTTGATTTACTTCTATACTTTGGGTCATTGTCCTGTTGCAACACCCATCTTCTGTTGAGCTTCAGCTGGTAGACAGATGGCCTTAAGTTCTCCTGCAAAATGTCTTGATAAACTTGGGAATTCATTTTTCCTTCGATGATAGCAATCCGTCCAGGCCCTGACGCAGCAAAGCAGCCCCAAACCATGATGCCCCCACCACCATACTTCACAGTTGGGATGAGGTTTTGATGTTGGTGTGCTGTGCCTTTTGTCACCACACATAGTGTTGTGTGTTTCTTCCAAACAACTCAACTTTGGTTTCATCTGTCCACATAATATTTTGCAAGTACTGCTTTGGAACATCCGGGTGCTCTTGTGTAAACTGTAAATGTGCAGCAATGTTTTGTTTGCCAGCAATGGCTTCCTCTGTGGTATCCTCCATTCTTGTTTAGTGTTTTACGTATTGAAGATTCGCTAACAGGGATGTTAGCATTTGCCAGTGACTTTTCTAAGTCTTTAGCTGACACTCTAGGATTCTTCTTCACCTCATTGAGCAGTCTGCGCTGTGCTCTTGCAGTCATCTTTACAGGACAGCCACTCCTAGGGAGAGTAGCAGCAGTGCTGAACTTTCTCCATTTATAGACAATTTGTCTAACCGTGGACTGATGAACAGCAAGGCTTTTGGAGATACTTTTATAACCCTTTCCAGCTTTATGCAAGTCAACAATTCTTAATCGTAGGTCTTCTGAGAGCTCTTTTGTGCGAGGCATCATTCACATCAGGCAATGCTTCATGTGAAAAGCAAACCCAGAACTGGTGTGTGTTTTTTATTGGGCAGGGCAGCTGTAACCAACACCTCCAATCTCATCACATTGATTGGACTCCAGTTGGCTGACATCTCACTCCAATTAGCTCTTGGAGATGTCATTAGTCTAGGGGTTCACATACTTTTTCTACCTGCACTGTGAATGTTTACATGGTGTGTTCAATAAAAAACATGGCAACATGTCATTCTTTGTGTGTTATTAGTTTAAGCAGACTGTGATTGTCTATTGTTTTGACTTAGATGATGATCAGATCACATTTTATGACCAAATTGTGCAGAAATCCATATCCATATCCATATACTTTTTCTTGCAACTGTATACTACATCCCCAGCACACACAGACATATACTACATCCCCAGCACACCTACAGAGAGACACTAGCATTGTAGAATCATATATGTTGGTTTTTTTTTTTTGCGGGGGCTGGAGCAGCATTTCAACCTTGGATCCAGGCAGCACAACGTCTTGGGCCGGCCCTGGCTGCCAGGATGCATCTCTCTATCTACATTGGTCACTAATTATTTAAAGTAAAAAAACTGCCATTCGGCCCATCTAGTCTGCCCAATATTTCGAAACACTTTCATTAGTCCCTGGCTTTATCTTATAGCTAGGATAGCCTTCCACCTGTATCTCCATACAGCCATAATGCTGGCAAAGCATCGGGGGCATTATAGTCCATAACATCTGGAATGTCAAAGATTAAATATTGTTATGTCTCTCCATGATATTTATTTATATTTTAATACAATTTCAAATTAATTGAGTAAAGTAGGAAGTTGAGTACAGCTGCCTCTTGATAAGCACACAGTGCACAGTTTAGACATGTTTAGATGTATCGCTGTGATTTTGGAACATTGTCATGTCATATTCAGTCTCGCACTGAGATCAGCCACAGGTCCACCACGGAGCAGTATGCAGCCTGTGGGGTGGTGGTAAAGGGGAGTGGTGTAACTGGAATGGGAATTAGAGAGGTTTAACTCAGGAGGATATTTTGTATACACTAGAGCAGTAATGGCAAACCTTTTTGAGCCCGAGTGCCCAAACCGCAATACATGCCAACTTTTTTTTCCTCAAAGTGCCAACACGGCAATTAAACCTGAGCACACAGACAAATTGCCGAGTACACACAGACTGCTAAATAACACACAAGCTGCTGAATACATACAGACTGCTGAATACACACACTGCTGAATACACACACAGACACACACAGAATGCAGAGTACACACAGACAGACTTCTGAATACATACACACAGTCTGCTGAATACATACACACAAACACACACACACACACACACACACAGACTGCTGAATACATACAGACTGCTGAATACACACACACACACATACTGGGTTGAGGGGTGCAGTGTGTGTGTGTGGGGGGGATGGTGCTGCAGGTAGCAAATGTGTTTTTTTTTTATAATCCTACCTATACATTATTAAAATCTTTATTTCCCCCCCTCCCTTCTTCTTACCTTTGATGAAGGAGGGGAGGGCACAGTCCGCCCTGGTGGTCCGTTGGTGGTAAGTTCTCTGTAGGTTTTGGCTGCAACTCTCCTGTCCTCCCATGCGCAGAATGCTTTGTGGAGCGTTGCCATGGTAATGTGCTGCAAAGAGCCACACAGCCTGCTCGCGGGAGGACAGGAGAGCTGCTTCCCAGATCCCTCCCCCTGCGTCTGGGTCCTCCCGATATGAAAGCAAAGAAGGTGTCTGCGTTTTGGGCAGGCAGATGCCTACTCTGCATTGCTGATGACTGGCACCAGCACCTCCTCCCCTTCCCCCATGACCTATGGCTGCGTGCCCACAGAGAGGACCTGGTGTGCCACCTTTAAATAAGAAGGTATTTAACTAGAGGCATGATTCTGTGCAGAGTACTCACACAAACAAATATGCCAACATTGCACAAACAGAAACACTAACATACATACACATACTGATATTACACACAGGAACAGCAACACATACATATACTGATATTACACACACCCAGGAACGACAAAATACATACACATACTGATATTACACACAGGAACAGCAACACATACACATACTGATATTGCACACACACAGGAATGCCAACATACATACACATACTGATATTACACACACTCGCAGGAACACCCATACTCATATTCCTCAAACAACAACATATACACTGATACTGCTCACACATACAGGAACAAGCACTTGTACTGACATTACACACCCTGTACAAAATTACATACACAAATGCTGACATTGATACGGCACACACAAGATAATGACATTGAACAATTAGAAACAGTCACGTGCATTCAGATTGGCACTACACACAGAGATACTCACATCATTCATATTGCACAATCTATGCTTTTTTTTTTTTTTTTACTAATTCAAAAATCCATGTATGACATTAGCCATCACACTTACATAATCTTGTAAGATAGCGTCTGTGAATGATTGACTGGTATTATGTCAGAAGTGGCATTTAACTCTATTAGCATTAAATGATGATAATAATTATTGGCAGGTGGATTCTGGAGGGCGTCAGTTTTATGTTTTGCACAGTGAGCTTAAAGGTCTCAGGCTAGCGCTGGCAGTGACCGATTAAATTAATGGGCACTATAGGCACCAAAACAACTTTAGCTTAATTAAACAGTTTTAGTGTATAGATCATGCTATGATCAGACTCCCGCTCTTCTCCCCCTTTCAAGTTGTTGCAAGTTGAAGAGATCTTCCAACGTCACATGTATAAATCTGTCAATCATGCCCAATGCACTTTTCCAGCATTCATAGGGATAGGACACTGATTAGTTAGTCAGTGCCCCGCCTGGTGTGGGTGTGTAAAGCATAAGAAAGAAGAAGCAGGAAAACCTGAAACAAATCATATTTGCTTGCTTTTCTTCAGCCTGCAGAGTGAGGTAGCACTCTAATTCAAAACTAAAGCTTATGAAGGAGACAATTGTCTCAAAGTGATGCATGTCTCTTTAATGGTTTATCCTCTTGAGGTAAGCTGGCAACCAAAGACCTCCTCACACCATAACAACTTTATTATGATGAAGTTGCTATGGTGCCTGGAGTGTTTATTTTTAATGAATCCGTGAGTGGTTTCTTTGTAAATACAAGCAAAGTGTATAAAAGTGTTGTGTTCTGAAAAGTGGTGTAAATTAATACAAGTGGGGCAATCACATCGCGGACCGGTGGTACCAGCACGCAAATTTAGTTGGTGACTCTACCTCTTTTGCATCTTTAGATGACTTTTCAGAATATGACACTTTTATATATAACCCCGATTGTGTTTTAAAATCCAACTCTAGTTTTTATCGCTTTTTTTTTTTTTTGGACCAGGACTGAATCACCTAAGTGAGGCTGAGATTATATTTTTTTATATTTTTTTTCTGACTTTCTACTTGTATTGTGGAACAGTTATCAAACTAATTTGCCATCTAGATTTCATAGACAAAATAACTGCTTGTAATTGTCTTAAAACCGGGTTTAATCCATGGTTTCATATTTAATCTTGTGATGTTGAGCTCGATAGGCAAATACGATGTGACCGCCCAAAAAAGCACCTTTGGGGTCTCTTCTGATACATCACAAGTTGAAGGTTAGAGGCAGCGAAGAGCATGCATAACGTTAGTAGGTGACACTCGTTCCATTTGGACAATGCAGGACATGCATGTTTCTTTAAGTTACCTGTCATGGTGCGCATGTTTCCATTAATTTATTGATTTTGTTCCATTACATTGTAGTTACAGGTTACAATTTGTCCTTTAATTGTTCTAATTGACAACTGAGGAATCACAGGTTAACGTTATATGTACAGGTGCTCTAACATTTACTAATATTTGGGGTCTTGGTTAACTGTTAGCCAAGTGTACGAAACACGACGTCTTGATTTCTTTTCGCAATCATTTTCCCCTGTCCGTACAATTTAGGGAAGGAGTCAGCTGTGTATAAACTGGACATGTGTTAATTTCGATTTATGTTACATGAAACTGCCACTGATTTCACAGCGCGGGGTGATCGCAGAATATTACTGTAAATATTTGCATAGTGTTATCTGGCTGTACGCACAGTCTGTTTCCAAGGAGCTCTGATAAGTATCAGTAAAAAAAGGAGATTCGCATCTTTCTAACACAGGGCTTGGCGTTATATTCATTGGTTCCACGTTCACTAGTTTTTCTTGGACACGTCACCTGAACATGCAGGTGGGCAATGTAGGAAAAGTGCTGCCCTGTACAACACTGGCAACTATGAAGCCAGGAAGCCCAATAAACCGTACAAAGTGATACAGTGGCAGCGTAAGATTACACAATAATAAAACTATAGATACATTAAAGACAGAATGCATCCCCCAGTTTCACGGCTGAGCTAATCGTCTCAACACCGTCTCAACTAATCATTAACCTACCTCTGAAATGATGACTCATTTCTCTTCCACCTCCTCCTGGTTACTTACCTGAAAACAAGCCCAAACAAAGCATTGCACTTTACAAGAATACGTACGATTCACATGAAGATAATGATGGAAGCGGCGTGTCCCTTTGAGTTTGAAGCATTTTTCAGTAAAAAAAAAAAAGGCTAAAATGAACGGTTAGTTTAGGATGGGGCATGCAAGGCATTGTGGGAAGAATAATTATTTGCAGAAATTGTAATAGATAGGCGGAACAGCCCTCCAGTAGAGGTAGTAAAGGATAAGAGTATAACTCCCAACTCTCTTATCCAGCAAAGCAGGTGGACGGGCCAAAGGGGGCAGAACAGTGATTCCTTCTTATTGCATACAGACCGTGAGCTCTTTATATATTATAGGAATTGACAACTTGGAGTAAAATATGCATATATATCTGCAGTTATGTTATGGGCATGTTATGTCATTGAAGATCTAAGGTATAAATATTAGGACACAGAGGAGAGAGATTTTGGAGACAGAGACGCTGCCCCATGTTATCATGACTGAGAGAGACTGACAGGTTGACATGTTTAGGAAGGTATGTTGTTCTATTTTAATGATATGGCAAGCATATACTGTCATCTTATAAACTCTGCTATAAATTATTGTAACGGATTAAGTTTTTAGATGTCTATATTTTTATTTTTATTTAATAAAATATTTTGAAAAAGACAAAACTTTATTGCTTCCAAGACAATCCTTATTTTATATTGTATTCTCAATTATTTATATATGTTAAATAGAGGATCTCTTACTAACCATATGATATTATGGCTAAGATATCTGTATGGTTAGCCCCGCTAAGTTCTATGCTTTAAGACGTTATAGTGGTAAATAGGGGAACCAGCTGCGGTTACGTTTCTAGAAGCGTGCCCATAATTTATGGAAGCCATAATAGGCAAAATGAAAGATAGATATAGGATAATATTAACAGAATGCTAATAAAATAATACAAATGATATACAATAGATAAAATTAACAGGGCACCCTATATATATATAAATAAATATAATTAGATTTCAAGAGATCCCAGAAGATGATCCCTAGATTGTTTTTTATATGTATATTTACATTCACTCTTAGGACTGTAAAGTGTGTGTTCCTTATAAATGCAATTCTAGGGATCTCCTTCTCAGATCTCTTGAAATCTAATCATTCTAAGCTAATTAAAGGACCACTATAGTGCCAGGAAAACAAACTGGTTTTCATGGCACTATGTAGTCCTTAGGTCCCCCCACACCCTCATGGCCCCCCCTCCCGCTTACTTTTCTCGAGTGCCGGGCTCCCTCTGTGGTGGTGACCTTTACTTCCCCTGCCGACATCAGCACAGAATGTGCATGTGCGGCAAGAGCCGCGTGCGCATTCAAACACCCATAGGAAAGCATTACTCAATGCTTTCCTCTGGATGTCCAGCGTCTTCTCACTGTGATTTTCACAGTGAGAATCGCGGAAGCGGCCTCTAGCGGCTGCCAGTGAGACAGACACTAGAGGCTGGATTAACCCTCGGTGAAACATATCAGTTTCTCTGAAACTGCTATGTTTTCAGCTGCAGGGTTAAAACTAGGGGACCTGGCACCCAGACCACTTCATTGAGCTGAAGTGGTCTGGGTGCCAATAGTGGTCCTTTAATCCCTTAAGGACCAAACTTCTGGAATAAAAGGGAATCATGACATGTTACACATGTCATGTGTCCTTAATGGGTTAAGGTGAAGCCCCAGGGTGGAATTGGTACCACCAATGCTGACCAACCCTTACTAGTAATATCTACTTGACAATGAGGGTTTCCTAGTAATTTCTGAATATACATCCTATATATAAAAAGCTATGGATCTGTTATGAAGGGGAACAGGGATTTTAGTTTAATCTCTGACCATAGAGATAAATATCAGAGTGTGTCTAGCAGTATGAAATGAATACAATGTCTCTTCTCCTTTCTATTTATTTACAGATACTATATTTCCTCTTACTGAGAAAGGAAGAGGAACACGTCACTGTAACAGCAGCGGATCAATGCACACTGTATAAATCCTTATTCTCTTACCATTTCCTACATAAAAATAAACTATAAAACTTCAGGGGTTTTGACTAAACTGAAAATTGGCCGGAATTTAAAATGAATTTCAAACTTAAGACCAAAATAGCCGAATTGGAAGCATAACTGACATGGAAAATTTTTCTGGGTCCGCTATATTGGCCTTAAATTAGAAATTCATTTTGAATTCATGGCAATTCTCACTTTTGTAAATAACCCTGCTTGTGCCAGATCACCCGTATTTTATCTGTACTGGTTTCCAAAACTGCCCTCCGATGACGTTTACTATGTACTCCCCACATAACCAATTTAGATTAAAAAATAAAGAAATAAAATAGACATGCATATTTGGGCGTAAAGTTAGAAAATCGCTTTGAATCACTTTAGACTGGAAGAAAGAAGATTTAGACTAAGGCAAAGGAAAGATAACCGTTGCCTTTCCTTTGCCTTAGACTAAATCTCCTTTCTTCCAGTCTAAGGTGATAAGGTTGTGGTTTTATCAGAGTCCATACAGATGTTTAAACAGCAACTAGGTGCATACTTGCAAAAACATAATATTCGAGGATATAATTTTTCAACTGTAGGGTAATAGCTCCTTGATCCAAGGATTAATCTGACTGCCATTCTGGGGTCGAGAGGGAATTTTTTCCTAGTTTGTTGCAAAATTGAAAATGCATCAAACTGTTTGGTTTTTTTTTGCCTTCTCTTGGATCAACAGCAAAAAACAGACATGTTTTCAGCCTATGTAACTATGTAACTAGGAATCCTGACAATTCACACATTTGTGAATAACTAAAGCGATGTGGAATTAGCTGGCGATATATAAACACCAATAATAATAATTATAATGTGCCATATGCATTATACATATTCTCACAGTTGTTATTGATATGACAATCAGACATGTGTACAGCAGAATAATTTGGTTAATCTGCAACAATTTGGATGAAGATAAATTTTGATTTTTTTCAAACAGAATATTATCCCTTGAACAGTTTGGTTCCGATAAGATTTGGCCAATATTTTTGGATCAGAATTTGGATAATTTGGATGAATCAAATTACTCGTTCTCCAGCTATACCTTCTAGCTGTTTAATAGCTAATTCCCTAAACTGGTACACTTACCTGGGGTTGCCTTATTTAAAGGACCACTAGAGTGCCAGGAAAACAAACTAGTTTCCCTGGCACTATAGTGTTAATAGCCCCCCTCCCCACCCTAATTGGTTTGTTTTGGGGTTTTTTGCAATCAGGTTTTTTTTTTTTTTTTTTTGGTAATTGATAGATAACCGAATTCCTTTGCTTTCTCATTTTATACCGACCTTTACGGTGCAAATTTCTCAGACTTCTATAATCGCAATTTGGGGGTAAATAATACTAAATATCCAAGCAGTGATCATGGATCTCATGTTGGGATTTTCCCCTATATTTAGCAATAAACAGCCACATTCAGAGCTTGTCAGAGACACGTAGTACGTAGATTATTTGCACCAACAATGACTTTGTTATTCCCGTATACTAACTTGACCTTTTCTTATTCTCACTCTCAGACAATAACTGCTAAACCGATTTATTTTACAAATTACTTACTGGAATTGTGACAGTAACAACAAAATATCTTTGAAATTTAAAGGTAAACGTCCCTGTAAGAAGGAAGAGCAGTAGAACCTGATTGATAATTGCAAATATAGTGAGGGTTTAAAAATATATTTTCCGCTACTTAGCACTGATACCAGCAATAGTAAGTTGTAGTGGTTATGGTCCTTGGAGTATCCCTTTAGAAGAAAACATATCTTTATGTGGCAGCTTGTTTTTCTTCCAACACATGCTACGTATCTCATTAACAACCATACTTGGTGATTATGTTTCAAGCCGCTGGTTGCTCACTGTTTAGTAGACATGCCTATCCCACGCATGCTTAAACTCTTTTACTGTGTTAACCTCTACCACATCAGCTGGAAGGCTATTCCATGCATCCACTACCCTCTCAGTAAAGTAATACTTCCTGATATTATTTTTAAACCTTTGCCCCTCTAATTGAAAACTATGTCCTCTTTTTGTGGTAGTTTTTCTTCTTTTAAATATAGTCTCCTCCTTTACTGTGTTGATTCCCTTTATGTATTTAAATGTTTCTATCATATCCCCCCTGTCTCGTCTTTCCTCCAAGCTATCATCATCTGCTTCAACCTGTCACAATTGTAAATTTTTCTTCGTCAGACCGTTTGTTCCCTTGTTACTTGCTCATTAACCTCCCCTCTACTTTGAGATCTAGAATGTCAACCAAGGCTTAACACGGAACACAGATTATAGTGTGTTTTTATTGGATACACTGCTTTTTTGGCATAATATAAGTTATGTAAGTAGAATTGTAAAAACTATACACCATAATGTTTTAAAACTAACATTTTCAGTGTTTATTAGGGAATTCACACAGAGGCACATTGTAACTCAGAACAGATATTGTATAATGCCAAAGGCTCTGTTCTTGACATATGCATAGTCGCCTTTCCGGCATATGCGTGATAAACCCAAAACCCCCTCCCCACAAATACTCAGACACCTTTATTTGGGAATGTATCACAGCTTTATTAACATATAAATATTTTTTTATAATTGTCACTTTAACATAACATATCCCCCCAACTCCTTTAACAATACTACACCAGACAATGACCCACAACACAATAAGTAAAACCATATTATAACATAATTAACATGTAAACATAACCATTGCCACCGAGGGCATGACATAACCAATTGCCACTGAGGGCATGTTTACCAGCTTTCTGTCATGTAGGGGCATACCGAGATACACCCTACACACACCAGGTTCAAATCTACCTACGAGCTCGAACCTATCAATACTCTTCCCAACCAAACTGTTCTTAGCGAACCAATTTTCCCTCAGGACAAACAACCTACACCCCAACTTATCTATTCATCCCCTGCCATAGCTCAGAGCTCGACACCTTGAGCTACCTGAGCGCCCCCCACCAAAGACAACGCTCGCTGACAACTTTCCTGAAACCATAATAACAAAAAATCCAACCCCATGTCTGACAGATGCACCCCATCTGGCCTGTAATAACCTGCCAACTGAGCTTCCAACTCCCGATGCCTAACAACCACTCCACCCAAACACGTAACGTAAGTCGCCATGACTTTATTTACCATCCCCCTACTCTTTGCCACCGCTTGGTGGTCCCTGGCATGGCGCCACTGCAACCTCGGGACCATCTCTGACCATACAACAACCACGCCAGGGACCACCTGCCTCAATCTTTCCAAATCTTTCTTCATCCTTGAGATCAAAGCCATCCATGATATCAAGCCTAAGTCATTCCCCCAGCATAATATCAGGCACTCTACCCTCTCTAATCCTTCTAACCGCTCCAAGCACACCCCTTGCCAACTAAAACCCCTAAAGCCAAACCACTCAATCTGCACCATGGAGCGCGGGAAGCCCAGCCATATGCTATGACGATGAACTGCAGCTCTCCGTTGTGCCCAGTACACATATTACATATAGTTACATAGTTACATAGCTGAAAAGAGACTTGCGTCCATCAAGTTCAGCCTTCCTCACATATGTTTTTTGCTGTTGATCCAAAAGAAGGCAAAAAAAACCCAGTTTGAAGCACTTCCAATTTTGCAACAAGCTAGGAAAAAAATTCCTTCTTGACCCCAGAATGGCAGTCAGATTTATAATGTCCCATCTTCCACTCAATCCAACCCACAGAAGAAAAACATGTTACCAAAACAGAACAACAAAACCATTGTAACCAAATTAAGACTAATTGGTTGGGCCTAACATATGATCTGAATCTCACGGATTCCCACCTCCCAATCTTCTTGACCAGGTCATCCCCCAAACCCAACCGAGCTGCTTCTGTGGCAGCTCCAATCCTGAATGAATGTGTCCCGACCCAAAGCCCAACCATTCCAAGTCCAACCGAAAAACCCTGAGGAACTGAAACTTGGATAGCGACGAGCCATCGGCATGCATCAAGAACGAACCTCCTAACCCGTAGCGAGCTGCCCGGAAAGCCACTGCACGAGCCACAGGACATGCTGCCATGCCTTGTACCGCAAAAAGTGTCACAGAGGCACCCTTCCTCAACGCGTCCCTTTTGGAACGAGGAGATGTAGCACCACCCGATTCTGCCACAGTTCCATGTCCACATATTATAACCCGCCACTCCACAAGCGATTGCTGCTCACCAACTCACTTATCCTGAACGCCCCGAAAAAGGCCCAACTAAACGCTACGGAAAACAACAAAACTTCATTCTCTGAAAATCAAACATTTGGAAGCACCCCAAGTTAACCCTGCAGAATAGGACACTGGCCTGCACGAAGCCTGCGACCTGCCGCTCCGAAACCCCTTGATAGCCAGACATACCATGAAATGCTTGGTCAAATCCTCCCACCCATTAAGCTTAAACAAAAATACCAAGGCCGCCACGTTGCGCCCTATGGCAGATGGGGAGGCCCCCGAAGCAAATAACCTGCAAATTAACCATAACAGTGTGTCAAAACGCTGAATCGTGACCTCCCGCATACATCATTGCAGCATCCCATTCTTCCAGACCTTGACGTAGGCCGCCCATGTGGACGGCGCCAATGACCCCCTTTTTAGTCCACCATGCAAGATGTCCCAAGCTGCCACACGTCCGCTGGACAAGGTATTACCTCCATCTGAGCGCCCGGAACCACCTCCCGAAACCGTTCCCACTGAAAACGAGAGAGCACGTTCAACAGCCCAGGCCCTGAACATAACATTAAACTGCATGCAAGGAGCCATATAACAGGGATAGTAGAAGCAGACAAACCATTAACTGCTTCCACCACCGACATGTTGTAAAAAAGATAACCTTCTTGTCCCTCAGCTGTTGCCCCCACAATGCCAGCGCCACCACCAAAGGAACGCCAAATTGCGGATGAGCGGGCTGGCTTTCCACTCATCTGGACATGGCTCGGCACACCAATGCCCCGCAAAATAAGCCCAGAACCCGATACTCCCTGATGCATCCGTGAATAACTCCAAGTCCGGCGAAGCCGTTGCGGGCTGCCTGAAATACACCCGCCCTTTAAAGTCCTTGAGAAAAAGCTGCCACACATCCAGATCGGCCTACATGTACACCCGAATGCAGTGGTGCGGTGACACCACCCTGCTGGTGGCCCTGGAGAGGAACCTGTTGAACACCCTCCCCACCGGGATCACCCGGCACGCAAAGTTGAGCCGGCCCACCAATGACTGAAGCACCTGCAAAGTAACCTTCCTAGCTTCCTGGAACTTCCGCCACCGCCTGCCGCAGTGCCCCTAACTTGTCCACGGGTAACCAACATTCCCCTTGGACCGAATCCTGCTCCAAGCCCAGGAAGGACAAGCACACAGTCAGTCCAACCGTCTTGTCACCCGCCAGCGGGATTTCCAAAGACATTCGCACCCATTCCAACCCAAGTTCTAAACCCTATACGGCACTCCGCCGAACCCGCCAGTCCAACGTACAGGAAATAATCTAGGTAATGGTTCACAAATCAAGTGCCTGCCTCATATTTGACCACTCACTCCAGAAAAGTACCGATCTTTTTGAAGTACTCACACGAGATGGAACACCCCATCGGTAAACACAGGTTGAGGAAATACTGCCCCTCAAAAAAGCAGCCCAGTCGGGGTGGATGGGCAATAAACGAAAAGCCGCCTCCACGTCTGTGTTGGCCATCAACGCCCCTCTGCCTGCCCGCCGAACCAACTCGACTGCTTGGTCAAATGATGCATACGACACTGAGCAGAGGGCCTTGTAAACATTCACTGAAGCTCCATGTGGGTACGATAAATTATGAATAAGCCTGTACTTACCAGGCTCCTTCTTCGGCACCACCCCCAATGGTGACACTATGGCCCCGCCATCCTTCCTAACTGCACCTCCTTAAGAAGTTTCTCCCTTACCACCTCCGGGAAATTTCCCACTGACTTCAGATTCCTCAGATTCAGGGCCCCCGCCGGCGAAACGGAATTGAGAACCCCTTCAGGAACCCGTCCTGCAACAACCCAGCTTCTTTCTGATTACCATAGCTGCTAAGCCATGGCAACATCGCACCGACTTTTACCGGCGACTGCCCCAGCAGCAGCTGGTGCCCCTGCCTCACCCGCCGTAACTCCCGCAGCGAAGGACTTACCCTTCTTGAAGCAGCAGTTGTACCCATGTGCACCTTCACACCCAGAGCACTTGTGTTTGAAACGGCACGCTGCTCCCCACTTACACAGCCCCTCATTATACGACCTGCAGAACCCTTTTTTGTTGATGGCCGGCGAGGTGGAAGTAGTTCCGCGCCGGCCCCGGGCTGAAAGGGGGATGCCTTCTGCACGATCATGAGCTTCATCAACAGCGGCAGGTCCATCTGGTCCCAGCTCATGCCCGGATTGACCAACAACCGCTGCAGAAACTGTTCATCGTACACCATGCCAGGCTTCCCATCCAAGTAGCATAAAAACTGCGAGCAGTGCTCTGGGGATTTCTCCCCCACCACACTCGCTAGAATGTAGAACGCCCTCAACCAATTCCCAAACGTCTTGGGAATTTTACGATACTGGCGATTTTTCTCTTCTTCCTCCTTCTTGGCATCTTTTTTATCCTCCTCCTTCACCTGGCCACCCTACTCTCTCTCACTGGAACTGGGGGACAAACTCATCCTCCCTGCACCTGGCCACCCTTCTCCCGCTCCAGGTATGCGCCCCATTTTGCATAAATATATGTTATGCTGAAATATTTTAAACAGAAATTGATTGGTAACGAACGGGTTCAAACTCTATATTGCTCTCTCCTGTAGTCTATTTGCCTCTTTACGGCTGACTTGCGGCTTCCTGCGATTAGTGCCCCCTCTTAAAGCAGCTCTGTCACCTTTTGGGGACTTTTCATAGTTTGCAAAGACCCAGATGATGACATTGTCACTTGATGTGCGTCCCCTGCATGTACCGCCATCTTGCTGCTCTGACTGGGGAAAATGGGGGTGTCCTACTACTCTGCTTGAGGTCTCTAATGAACACTGAATAGTTTTGTTTTTTTAAAAAGATCGACGGTCATTTTTATATATTTTCACGTCACCCACTCACTAGCACAAAACAATGTCCTCAGTGTTGCAATAGCAAAATCTTGCTGACAGTAGCTATTGTCCTCGCTAATAGCACAACCGACTTCAAACACCGCACTTGTTGTTCTGCCACATGCAGAGTGGGAATCACCCAAATGTGAGATTAGAGAACACGTCAAACATACAAACCTATAATCCAATGCTTAGCACCCAAGCCATTGATGATCTGCATGACAGAATCGTCACACAAGTATTCTCAGCATGAGTTTACCTACAAAGTATCCTTGTGTTCTATATGAGAACACAGAAGGTGTAATATAAAAGGTTCAAATGTACTGTTTGCTTTACTTTCTTCTCACTTCGCTCTTTACACTCACCACCAAACTGGCCAATTCTTTCCTAATTAATCTTTTTGGCCAAGGCCTATTTTGATTGCTTTATGATACCGTGCCACTCATAATTACAGGCTCCGGTTGATAATTAACTCACGGCTGCTTTCTAAACAATGCGCTGGGAGCTAGATCATATATTCAGTGTGCGGTTAAAGGGACAGTACCAACATTTTTTATCAACTTTTATTTTTTTTAATTTATTGTTTTAAATCTACTTGACTATCCCCACCTAAAACTTTTCTACAGAAATAGTTCACTATTAGAGGTGCAAAAACTGAATAAAACCCCTTTCAATTTTGGACGGGATACATATATATTTTTTGATACATTTCTATATATTTTTTGATACATTTATGTAGCCTTGGACTATTGTTTGTCCTCATTTACGTGTGTTAGCAAGATTCGTTAATTGTTTCTAAGTATGACAGCTGCCTGTCACCTCAAAACTATTTTTAATATAATAATCCTTTCATCAAGTATTGAAAGGAAATATATTTTTTTTAAATTTTGTTAAAAAAAAAAAATTATAGAAAAACTCATCCTTACCTTTAGTATATGCCAGGATCCTTCAGCCATATACATGCACCTTGGGTCAGACAGTGTTTGAAAAATAAGAAGTTAGTCTGATAGTCTCTATGGTTTTTCCTGCTTCTGTTCAGGGAGTGAAGCGGAGAAGACCATAGAGACTGTCAGTTTTCAAACACTGTCTGATCCAGGGTGCATGTATGTGCAGACATCCCAACATACCAAAACAGATTTCAGGGAGGTAGCTTCACCGGCTACTGCGCCCATCCCCCACACACACAGCCACCAAACATGTATGAACACCTTGACACACAGATACACACACTGGCACATGCACACACCCTCAGATACACACACATTTAAACACACACAGACACACAGGTACACACATTAATACACACACTCAGATACACACTGGCACATACACTTAGATACAAACACTGACATACAGATACACACCGGCACATACACACAGATACACACACTAAACATACAGATACACACCGGCACATACACACAGATACACACACTGACATACAGATACACACCGGCACATACATACAGATACACACACTGACATACAGATACACACCGGCACATACACACAGATACACACACTGACATACAGATACACACCGGCACATACATACAGATACACACACTGATATAAAGATACACACCGGCACATACACACAGATACACACACTGACATACAGATACACACACTAAACATACAGATACACACACTAAGCATACAGATACACACCGGCACATACACACAGATACACACACTGACATTGTCAGGGTACCTGTAGTCTCTACCTCAGAGGAGGTGAGAGACTTAGACGTTTATCCTCCCAGAGGGGTTGTTTCTTCCGTTCCTCGCGGTTCTCTCGGCCATTTACAAGCCGACCGCGAGGGATCCACTTCCTTATATGACGCGACGCTCAGTAGTCGACGTCATAACGCCAACCCGGGTCGACCTGTCAGTCAAGTCCCGAGCACTAATCAGGACTCGTCGGGGGCGTGATTACCCTCTAGAATCAAGGTATAAAGTAAGGCTTTCGGCATCTGCTCATTGCCCTGTCGTGGTTCTAGCCTGTCTAGTCACTCAGTGCTCTTGTATTCTAGTTGTCTCTTTGGTTCTGACCCGGCTTGTTTGTACTACCCTGTTTATCTCTGTTACCCTTTGACTCGGCTTGTCTCTCGCTTACCTGTCCTCTCGTTCCCTCGACCTCGGCTTGTTCCTAGACCATTCTCTACTTACTCCTTACGTTAAGTCCGGCCATTCTAAGGTCCGGTATACGTACCTACCACCTGTTTGTACTCTGCGTGTTGGATCCCTGTCCCGATCCTGACAGACATACAGATACACACCGGCACATACACACAGATACACACACTGGCATACAGATACACACCGGCACATACATACAGATACACACACTGATATAAAGATACACACCGGCACATACACACAGATACACACACTGACATACAGATACACACCGGCACATACATACAGATACACACACTGACATACAGATACACACCGGCACATACACACAGATACACACACTGACATACAGATACACACCGGCACATACATACAGATACACACACTGCTATTATAAAGATACACACCGGCACATCCACACAGATACACACACTGATATAAAGATACACACTGGCACGAACACTCAGATGCACGCACTGGCACATACACATAGATGCACACACACACAATCTGACACACATAAACACATACGTGCCATACTTTATATATTGTAGCCACTCTCCTGTTAGCTGTTTGTGTGTGTGTGTGCGGGAGGGTTGAGGGGGGGGGGGGTGCCGGCTTGCTAGGGCTGCTGGCTGAGGCTGATGGGAGTGAGCATGCAGCAGCAGGTCACTCCCACGTCTCCTTTGCCTCCATTTTGCCTGTACCGCCACGGCCTCCACCCTCCTCCCTCCCACGCAGCGCTCTGTGAAGCTGGAAGGAAGTGACAAGTTGTCACTTCCTCCATGCCGGTTGATATTACAGGGGCCTGGTCGTGTTTGGTCGGGCCCTTGTTTAGGGAGTATTATTGGGGGGGGGGGGCTGCAAATCATATACAATATCCTGGAAATCACACACACACAGTCTGATATACATTGTATGCTAGATTTTTGGGATATTGTATATGATTAGCGGGTGTCAGGGAGTCGCATTCAAAATGCAGAAACTCCAGGAACCTCCTGGAGACTTGGGATATCTGTATATTGCTGAGGGATCCTGTTGTATCCTAGAGGTGTGGATGAACTTCTCATTTGTTTACAAATACTTCATTAAAAAAAAGTTTCCTTTCAAGTCTGTTATTTGCAAAACAGCCCCCATCATTCCACTGTGCAGAAAATGGTTTTTTGATCTCTCTGATGATGGTCTGGGTCATGGGTAATATAGTCCTTAATCATTGGCAGTGCTAAGGTTATCTATCATCACTGTGTAGGTTATTTATTGATTTGATACAATATTCCAGAGATAAGTTAGTTTGTCTGCCATAACCCTAGTAACAGTTTATTACATTTATTAAATATTGACTCAGACATACTTTACATTAACTGACTACCTGACGTAACATGACTGAGAAGTTAATCTGTATATTAGAAAAGTGAATCTGTCACTTACAAAATACATTCATGTTAAAGTATAAACAGTTTTCCTGTGTATTGTGTTATAAAGAAAAAGGGCTTTTGAAATTGTATTATATAAATTAATTAAACAATATATTTTATGTGAGACCCAATGCAATTCCTCTTTGCTCAATGTGGCCTGAGGAAGCCAAAAGCTTTGACACCCATGATTTATATAATGATTTTAATTAGACCAAATGTTGTTTTAAAGGGACACAACCCTATAAAAGTGATACCTATCCCTTGCATTTAAATACTCTGTAACAGAACATCACAAGAAATGCAGTTCAAAAAATCTGGAGTACAAGTTTAGCCACCACTGATCTAGCGTGGATAAACTTTCTCTACATCGATCAGATTATCGCCCCACAGTTGCAGGTCGGCTGGAGAACAACTGGGCATCTGTGACCCAGTTTAGCAAACAAGCTTTTGTGTTTTATGAATACAATATCTAACAAAACTCTACAGAGGGAGTCACCTTCACAAACCCATGTTCTCTATAAGTTGCAAAGGGCTTTGTGTTGTATTTTGTAAAATGACATTCGATCTCGGAAGGCAGATAGAGCATTGAGATGACAGATCTGTCCCGATACTCATGAAAAGAAAACAATATTGTGAGAACGGCAAAACTAATGAAGGAGGTCCTTATGGGGTGACATTAATACTATATTCCGACCTGGGAATGTAATGAGCTGTCCCTGACACTCTGTGAACCATTAACCCTCGGAGTGAGAGTTCAACATCAACCATGAAGTATGTACACATCATGTGTTGCAGTAAGGAAATTAATTCATTAAAGGGACACTCCAAAAACTTAAAGCATTTTAACTTGCCAACGTACTTTATGTGTGAAGATTGTGTCCTCTTTTTTTCATTTTGTACAAAAAGTGCTGATTTCAATAGAAATTGGTTACTTCCTGTTTTCCTGGTCTCCACTGAGCTAAACTCAGAGCACCTGCCTTGCAAAGACTTCTCATTGAGCAGCATTGGGAAGTCTGTGATTGCTCAGCCACAGAAAGTCTGGGCGGGGTTGGAAGAGGAGGGCTAGTAAAGGCTGCAGGCAAACTGATCTAAGATATACAAAAATCTAAGAAAATGCAACAATAAATACATGCATGTTTACATTGGGCATTGGGCATTGGACATACACAAACGCATTACCCTCATACACACACACTGCCCCTCCATACACACAAACAGTACCCCTCACACACACTGTACCCCTCACATGCTGCCCCACACACATTGTACCCATCACACAACCTGCCCCTCGCACACATCGTACCCCCTCAAACAAACTGCACCCCTCACACACACGCACACTGCACCTCACACGCACACTGCACACTGCACCCCTCACACACACACTCCACCCCACACACACATATTGCACCCCTTCCACACACTACTGTCCTCATCACCTTCAACAGCCCCTATCCCAGTAGATCCCAGGTAAGTTGTCAAACTGTTATTACTTTGGGAGGGCACTACGGCACTACTTGCACAATAACCACCATAACCACTACAAAGTGCTGTAATGGTTATTGTGCCTGGATTGTTTCTTTAAATAATCTACCAGTGCCCCTCCCAAGATTAGGTTCTGGATCTGCGCTTGAGCGGCAGCATTTCTGCCGAACAGGGGCCCAGTATATGCCACAGCGCTGTACATATATACAACCTAAAACATTTTTTGACTTGGGGCGCCTTGGAAAAATATTAAAATATTAAGGGCGCCTTGAACCTAAAAAGTTTGAGAACCACTGGGTTAAACCATTGACAAGTGAAAAGTATCCACATAAAATGTGCTAATTGGATACAGTTACATATTCTATATAACAAGAACTGGCAACAGATAATATCTATATTCTGTAACTCAAATTTATATCTACAAAGCTAATGTATGATCGTGGAATGATTTAACAAGAGACCTATGTAAAACTAAAAATATTCACTTATAGGATCATAGAATAAGCAATATTTTCATTTAATCCTTTTGGGGTATCTGTGTCCCAAGAATAAACTCAATGTGCTTCTATTTGCTTTTGGACAGGGGTCTGAGAACACGTCGTTGGCAAGTCACTTTGTACTTTTTAATATATTGTCTCTTTTTATTATTCATAAATGAACGTGAAAAAGGCCTAAATGGGTCAAAATGTTGATCTAGGATATTCGGTGATGTGTAACTGATTTGTTTGAATAAAACATGTTGAAAATTACCTAAGACTGCACCCCTTTCTACTACCCTGTTTCCCTGAAAATAAGACATCCATCGAAAATAAGCCCTAGCTTATTTTTGTGGGATGCATGCAATATATAAGCCTACCCTGAAAAAAAAACCTAGTCGCCAATTGCAAGTTCGCTAATCTATGTTCGGGAAATTTTCCCCGAACGTAAATTCGCGAGGATTCCATTCATGAGTAAGCTAATCTTTGGAGAAGTTTCACTGAGCATAGATTTGCATGATTCCATTCGCGAGTAAACTAATCTATGTTCAGGGACCTTTCCCCAAACTTAGATTTGCAGGATTCCATGCACTATTGAACTGGTCTTTGTTCGGGGGAATTCCCCCGAACGTAGACCTGCTTTCTAGCGCATGCTTGAAACCATTTTTGCCGAAATAAGACATCCCCCTGAAAATAAGCACCAGTGTGTTTTTCAAGGGAAAAATTAATATGAGATCCGGTCTTATATTTTCGGGTAAGAGCACAATTAAATGTCTATGCATCCCTTGGCATATCTCAAGTTGGACCTTGAGAGGTCCTCCTTGGGCACAGAGACTTGAGAAATCACGGTTCCACAACTTTCCTAGAGTTCCCTGCTTCACATGCAAATATACATGTAAATACGTACAGACAGGCATCATACTGCATTTCTTCAATGGATGTTGTTTTAAACACTGCTTTTTTAAAACCAAATCATGGATTATGGAGAAGTGACCAGAAACTAGCCAGGGACAGCACAGTTTTGATTTTGTGAGTCTCATCAGCCTGTTGCGATGCTGATAGTTTGAAAGTCGAAGTCTCTCTGAGAGCATATAGCTAGTTGCCAAACAAAAATTATGGTGAGATCGAACATGATAAAACTCCCTGAAGTGCAAACAGACAAATTTAAAATTACTGTTTTGCATCTCATGCATATCTCAAGTTACAAGTCAAACTGGAAACTCTAGTTGTGAAAACATGTATTATTGAGTTTCTGTGCCCAGAGACATAACTAAAAACCACGGGGCCCTGGTGTGAAAATTTCCCTGGGGCCCCCCATATGTCTAACCCTCACCCCATACATCCCTGACCCCCCACAGGTCCCCGCCCCCCACATATGCAGACACACACATAGACACACACGACACACACTGGCATGTAGTCACACACATGTAGACACACACATACATACAAACACACAAACACACATACGTACAGAAGCACATACACACACATACATACAGACACATGCATACATACATACACATACATATGCACAGAGACACATACATACAGACACACACATACATACATACATACAGACACATACACAGCGACACATACACACACACATACATACAGACACACACACACACACACAGAGACATATATACACTAACACACACACTCACACACATGCAAAATGTTTAAGTCACCCCCCTGCTTCCTACCTTTTAGGTGCAGGAGGGTGACTTCCCTGGGGTCCAGTGGTGGCTCAGCCTTATGGGAGTCAGAGTTCTTACTCTGACTCCCTCCTCTCCTTCCTCCCGCGCGGCTCCCGGTGTCACTTCCCTGTCACTTCCTCCCTGCACTCTGATATCATCACAGGGTGCCGGTCGCGCTGTTAAAGTGCCACAGCCCTGACCGGACCCCCTGGATATTCATTGCCATCGGGTGACCCTAAGACACTAGGGAACACTTAGAGACATTGGGACACTGTGAGAGATGGGGACACTGAGACACTAGATGACACTGGGAGAACCATGGGGACACTGAGAGACTAGGGGACTCTGGGAGACTAGGGATACAGACACTAGGGACACTGAGAGACACCAGGGACACTGGGAGACATGGGGACACTGAGATACTAGGAACACTAGCTGGGAGACATGGGGCCACTGGGAGACTAGGGGCCACTGGGAGACATGGGCCACTGTGTGCCTAGTGTCTCAGGGTCCCCATGTTCCCCAGAGTCTCAGTGTCCCCATGTCTCCCAGTGTCCCAATATCTCAGTCTCCCCAAGTCTCTCACCATCCCCATGTCTCACAGTTTTCCCTAGTGTATCAGTGTCACCAGGTCTCCAAGTGCCCCCTAGTGTCTGTGTCACCAAGTGTCCCCATGTCTCCCAGTGTCCCCAAGTTTCTCACGTCCCCATGTCTCACAGTGTCAGGGTACCTGTTGTCTCTACCTCTGTGGAGGTGAGACACTTGGACGTTCTTCCTCGCAAAGGGGTTGAATCACTCGTTCCTCGCGGTTCCCTCGGTCGTTTACATGCCGGCCGCGAGGGATCCACTTCCTTTTATGACGCGGCATTCAGTAGCCGACGTCATGACGACAACCCAACCCGATCTGTCAATCAAGCCCCAAGCACGAATGAGGATTCGTCGGGGGCGTGATTACCTGTTTGGAACCAGGGTATAAAATAGGGCTTTCTACATTTGTTCATTGCCCTGTCATGGTTCTAGCTTGTCTAGTCACTCAGTGCTCTTGTATTCTGTTAGTTTCTTTGGTTTTGACCCGGCTTGTCTGTTCTACCTCGTTTACCTCTATTACCCTTTGACTCGGCTTGTCTCTCGCTTACCTGCTCTCTCGTTCCCTCGACCTCGGCTTGTCTCTAGACCATTCTTTACTTACTACTTACGTTAGTCCGGCCATTCTAAGGTCCGGTATACGTACCCTGTACCTGTTTGTACTTTGCGTGTTGGATCCCTGTCCCGATCCTGACATTACGACAGGGCCAATGGATCCTGCAGGTACAAACACTCAGGTTGGTCCTTCCGATTCTAGATTTGATGCCATGGATCACAGAATGGACCAGATGGCTCTAGCGCTGCAAGCTTTATTATCTCGATCTAGTAATCCACCGGAAGAGATGCGAGCCACGTCCATCTCCCCTGTAAGTTCAGGTCTAGAAGTAGCCACTGTAGGTGCTTCTTCCCGTATTACACCTCCTGTACGTTATGGTGGTTCTCCGGAGAAGTGCCGTGGTTTCTTAAACCAAATTGGTATTCATTTTGAATTACAACCTCGCTCTTACCCTACAGATAGGGCAAAGGTTGGATTCATTATCACACTCCTCATTGATAAGGCTCTGAGATGGGCCAATCCTCTGTGGGAGAATGATAACCCGTTAGTCTATAATTATAATGCCTTTGTCGCTGCTTTTAGAAGAACTTTTGACCCTCCAGGTAGAAAGGTCAATGCAGCTAGATTACTATTGCGCCTTAGACAAGATAACCAAACCCTTGTGGATTATGCACTAGAGTTCAGGTCTTTGGCGGCAGAAGTTAAGTGGAATGAACAGGCCTATATAGACGTATTTGTAAACGGATTATCTGATGTAATTCTAGACGAGATGGCTACTAGAGAGCTCCCTGAAAATTTGGAGGATTTAATTTCTTTTATTTCTCGTATTGACGAACGTTTAAGAGAGAGACAGAACACTCGTGATAATATTCGTAGACCTTCCTTTAAACTAGCTCCTTTATTTCAAAGTCCTCAAACCACTATCCCAGTTTTTTCTGAACCTATGCAGATAGGCAATACTCGCCTCTCAGAAGAGGAGAGACAGTACAGGAGAAAGGAGGGGTTGTGTATGTATTGTGGAGTAAGAGGGCACCTTCGCCTAAATTGTCCTAATCGTCCGGGAAACGCTCGCACCTAAGTTTCTCTAGAGGACAGGCCTTGGGTGTTTCTATTTTGTCCTCTATACACAATTATAAAGATCACAGGCTTCTGCTACCTGTTTCTTTAGCATGGGAGAAGGGAGTAATAAAGACTATGGCATTGATAGACTCCGGAGCTGCTGAGAGCTTTATTGACCAAGTTTTTGTTTCTAAACACTCTATCCCATCTCAGCTAAGAGACACCCCCTTGGCCGTTGAGGCCATAGATGGTAGACCATTATCTGAACCTGTGATTTCTCATGAGACTATACTTGTTATTTTGACTGTTGGTATCTTACACGAGGAGGGTATATCCCTTATGCTTATCTCTTCCCCTTCTGTTCCTATAGTTCTGGGGTATCCATGGTTAAAGAAACATAACCCTATTATTAATTGGGAGCTAGGGGAGATAACTTCATGGGGTCAGGGTTGCCAGGACAGGTGTTTACAGAAAGTCTCACCACTTTGCGTAGGTAATACACCGGTTAACTCCACCCAATCTACAGACTTACAAATACCGTCTCGGTACATAGATTTAAAGGCAGTCTTTGACAAGAAGAATGCTGATACTTTACCTCCACACAGGTCCTTTGATTGCAAGATTAATCTCCTACCTGGTACTATGCCTCTGATGGGCAATGTATATCCTTTATCCACTAAGGAGAGCTTAGTCTTAGAGGAGTATATCCGTGAGAATCTAGACAAGGGATTCATTAGGAGATCATCCTCGCCTGCCGGGGCCGGTTTTTTTTTTGTGAATAAGAAGGATGGCACGTTAAGGCCTTGCATTGATTACCGAGGTTTGAATAAAATAACTATCAGAAATGCATACCCAATCCCTTTGATTACTGAGCTCTTTGATCGTTTAAAGGGTTCCAAGATTTTCACCAAGTTAGATCTCAGAGGGGCGTATAACTTGGTGAGAATTCAGCAGGGAGACGAGTGGAAAACAGCGTTCAATACTCGATATGGGCACTATGAGTACACGGTAATGCCTTTTGGGCTCTGTAATGCACCGGCAGTATTTCAGGATCTGATCAATGAAGTTCTTATGGAATTTCAACAGGATTGTGTTATTTTATATTTGGATGATATACTAATACACTCTAGAGAAATTGAGACCCACCACAGACAAGTCAGAAGGGTATTGCGCAAACTCCTACAACATGGGTTGTACTGCAAATTGGAGAAATGTAGTTTTGACCAATCTCAGATAAACTTTCTTGGTTACGTGATTTCTGGGGAAGGCTTTAAAATGGATCCGGATAAACTCCAGTCTATTTTAGATTGGCCATTACCCAGGGGTCTCAAGGCCATTCAGAGGTTTATTGGATTCTCCAATTATTATAGGCGTTTCATTAAAGGATACGCTTCCATTATTGCTCCTATTACCAATATGACCAGACAGGGGGCTGACACTAAGACTTGGTCTACTGAAGCTCTCGTTGCCTTCAAGACACTTAAGGAACTTTTTGCTTCTGCACCAATTTTAGTTCACCCCGATACAACTTTACCTTTCCTACTCGAGGTAGACTCCTCAGAGACAGGTATAGGTGCCATCTTGTCTCAAAGGTTAGGCGTGGATAAACCATTACATCCATGTGGTTTTTTTTCCAAGAAACTATCTGGGACTGAAAGCAGATATGATATTGGTGACAGGGAACTACTAGCTGTTATCATGGCCTTAAAGGAGTGGAGACATTTATTGGAGGGGACCTTGCATCCTGTTACTATTCTGACGGATCACAAGAACTTGTCTTATATTGGGGAGGCCAAGCGCTTATCCGCCAGACAAGCTCGTTGGTCCTTGTTCCTCACCCATTTCAATTACGTGCTCACTTATAGACCTGGTTCTAAGAACTCTAAGGCCGATGCTTTGTCTCCGATGCTTTGTCTCGCCAACATGAACCTTCTACTATATCTGAGACGGTTTTGTCTTCTATAGTTCCTAAGTGCAATATTATCGCCAACACTAGCCTCAGGATTCATTCTCCGTTGCTTGCCGAGATTATGAAGCTACAACATCTGGCTCCTAGACAGAGTCCTGAGTCACGGTATTTTGTTCCTGCTGAACTCCAACTAGAACTGCTACAATGCTTTCACAATAGTAAGGTGGCTGGGCATCCTGGCATTCGCAAGACATGCTCCTTAATAGCCAAAGATTTCTGGTGGCCCTCCTTACGTAAAGATATTAGGGATTTCGTCGAAGCCTGTGAGGTCTGTATGAAGACTAAACGACCTCAGACGCTTCCATGTGGGCTTTTGCATCCCTTGGAAATTCCCGAGAAACCATGGACCTGTTTGGCTATGGACTTCATTGTCGATTTACCTGTTTCTAAAAAACAGACTGTGATTCTCACGGTGGTTGACAGGTTTACTAAGATGGCTCATTTCGTGCCCTTACCTAAACTTCCATCTTCTCCTGAATTGGCTGAGATATTCGCTAAAGAGATATTTCGTTTACATGGGATACCTTCCGAAATTGTTTCTGATAGAGGTTCCCAATTTGTTTCCCGTTTTTGGAAGTCATTCTGCTCTCAAATGGGTATCAAATTGAATTTCTCTTCTGCCTATCATCCCCAGTCTAACGGAGCTGCTGAACGCACTAATCAAAAGATCGAACAATATTTGCGTTGTTTCGTTTCCGAACACCAGGACGATTGGGTTGGTCTGATTCCTTGGGCAGAGTTCGCACACAACAATCTTGTTTGTGATTCTACTCGTTCTAGCCCCTTTTTCATGAATTATGGCTTTCATCCCTCCATTCTTCCCTCGGTTTCTCCTTCCCAAGGAGTACCGTCGGTTGATGTTCATGTTGCCAATTTGAGGAAGTTGTGGGATCAGACTCGACAAATTCTTCTGCATAATTCCATCTTGTTCAAGAAACACGCTGATAAACATAGAAGGGCGGCTCCAGTCTTTGTTCCAGGGGACAGGGTATGGTTGAGTACCAAAAACATTCGCTTGAAGGTTCCTTCTATGAAATTCGCTCCTCGCTACATTGGACCTTACAAGGTCCTGACTCGAATTAACCCAGTTGCGTATCGTCTGGCTCTTCCATCTGCCTTACGCATTCCTAACTCCTTTCATGTTTCCTTGTTAAAACCCCTAATATGTAACAAGTTTTCCTCCACTGCATCCTCTCCTCGCTCTGTTCAGGTTGAGGGTCAAGAGGAGTATGAAATCAATTCCATCATCGATTCTCGTATCTCCCGGGGGAAGTTACAATATCTGGTCGATTGGAAGGGATATGGTCCATAGGAGAGGTCTTGGATACCTCAGGAGGATGTGCATGCGCCTCGCCTCCGCAGGGCTTTTCACTCCCGTTTTCCATCTCGTCCCGGTTCCTTCCGCCCGGTGGGCGTTTCTGAGGGGGGGGGGGGTACTGTCAGGGTACCTGTTGTCTCTACCTCTGTGGAGGTGAGACACTTGGACGTTCTTCCTCGCAAAGGGGTTGAATCACTCGTTCCTCGCGGTTCCCTCAGTCGTTTACACGCCGGCCGCGAGGGATCCACTTCCTTTTATGACGCGGCATTCAGTAGCCGACGTCATGACGACAACCCAACCCGATCTGTCAATCAAGCCCCAAGCACGAATGAGGATTCGTCGGGGGCGTGATTACCTGTTTGGAACCAGGGTATAAAATAAGGCTTTCTACATTTGTTCATTGCCCTGTCGTGGTTCTAGCTTGTCTAGTCACTCAGTGCTCTTGTATTCTGTTAGTTTCTTTGGTTTTGACCCGGCTTGTCTGTTCTACCTCGTTTACCTCTATTACCCTTTGACTCGACTTGTCTCTCGCTTACCTGCTCTCTCGTTCCCTCGACCTCGGCTTGTCTCTAGACCATTCTTTACTTACTACTTACGTTAGTCCGGCCATTCTAAGGTCCGGTATACGTACCCTGTACCTGTTTGTACTCTGCGTGTTGGATCCCTGTCCCGATCCTGACACACAGTTTCTCCTAGTGTCTGTGTCCCCAGGTCTCCGAGTGCCCCCTAGTGTCCCCTAGTGTCTGTGTCCCCATGTCTCCCTGCAGCCTTTCCCCCCATCCTTCACTTAAATGAGCTCTAGTCTGTCTCTGCAGGCTCGGAGCTGCTGGCTGGACTCTCTGTGCAGAGCTCCTCCCCCCGGATCAGTGAGTAGAGAGAGGCAGGGAGGGAGATGCTGTAACTTCTTATCCCTGCCTCTCTTCACACACACAGTGACCCCTACTGGCCGACGTTGGTATTGCAGAATAATCTCTGTTTATACTGAGACTGACATTTGTATTGCCGGTATTACTGCACCGGCTAGGCAGCCTCAACTACCTGATAAATAATTCTGAGAAATACCTGGCAATCCTAAGAGTAGTGTGTGTAAATCAATGGGCCTATTCCATGGGCTTGGACTTCTCGCAAGTGGCTCCATTCTTATGGAACAGCCTGCTTTGCCCCATCAGGCTCTCCCCTACTCTTTTTAAAAGGTCCCTTAACACCTGCCTCTTCAGAATAACCTATGGCTTTCCAAGGTAATGGTCATTACTCTCTCGGCTAAATTATCACATCCATTCTCCACTTCATTCTCACCTTGCAATTCCCGCTACTCTCCTAGTTTGTCCCTTGGTTGCTATCCCGCCATGCTGTCCTTCCTGTTGTGTTTTTATACCTCTGTTTCTCTAGATTGTAAGCTCATTCGAGCAGGGTCCTCATCAATGAATTGTTGCTGTCAAAATGTGTATTCTATTGCACCTTGTTTTTTGCTCTCCCAAAATGTGAAATAGTTTGTGTCATTTGTTGTCCACTTACAGTCCACTTAATAATATTGCAAAGCACTGCATAGTGGGTACGATGTAAATGCTGTTGTCTTCCAATGGATTTTACTAATAAAACATTGTTTAAAACCTAGCAATAGGAAGTGTTATTTGGAAGGTTATCATGTTTGGCAGGCAGGAAGGAATGCTATTAATTCATTTACAAGGACCTACCTTTTTAGTGACAATATAAAACTTACAGTAAGCCCCAGAATTTAGCCTCCCTAATTAGAGTGAGAAGTGCGTTAGTCACAATTAACTTGTTAAAGTGTAAAATTCTAGGTGTGACCCACAACTTGTAGATTTTACTGATTACACCAGACTGGTGAGAACTCATTTCACAATTTTTTTTCAATATATTACCTGACAAAGTTCTCACTTAATGGAACAGCCTCCAAGGAGGTTTATTACATACCAACCGTCCGCAGAATAGGAAATATGATGCTGGGAGCATCCTTTTCAATGATCTGTAGATCCTACTATCGGCATGTAAAAAAAAAAAAACGATTTCTACTTCAGATAAAAGAATAATTGTCCCATCTCGTCTGTCCACTAAAAGAACACAGGTTTAATTGTCTATTGTGTTTCCTACTCAGAACATCTGAAGCCATATTCCTTTTTTTTTTTTTTTTTCTACAGCCTTTTGCACAAATTAAATTCTCATGGGCAGCCCAAAGCTTTAGCAGCAAATTCAAGGCAGACCTCACAAAGTATCTAAGCAAAGGTAAGATAAAAAAAAAAAAAAAAAAGGACATCAGTAGTAATCTTGCTAACATATCAAACGCATTCCAATAAATAACCTTGAAAATGTCACACTTGTACTAAGTGGGGGAATTGCTCTGAGTAACTCTCCCAACATCGAGGTCAGTTCCTCATAGCTGTCCATTCAAGGAAAGAAATCCCTTCTTACAATAATACTCCGAATGTCCTTTATTAAACAGATCTGAATCGAAAGTGCCATAAAGACGGTTATTAATTCACACATTGCAAACTACAATCTATGACCTTATCTTCAATTAATTGCTTTAAAGCTTTTTATTGTATCAATTTAATAAAACATTAAATACATTATCTCCAGTTTCGTATCTCACAGATAACGATGCTCGATTGAGACGAGGAAGGCTTCTTTTAATCCACTACCATTATTTATGACACAAACCAACAGCCTCATCCACAGAGTTATTCACTACAGTGAAAAAAGTCTCGAGATAAAATTTGAAATCTGACTACAAGGTTATTCCGGGTTGAAATTAATTTTATTTTTAAATTTATTACACCAGGAACTGCGAAGTACTGACAATAGAATTACACAACAAAACTACGCGTTTTAGACAACACTAGCCAAACTACAAAAAACACCAACTATTATTGGATACAAAAATAATATTTTATTTTTGAAAGACATTACCCACATACATTTTCTAAATTCTGAGAAAAGTCCCCTTTATGTTGATTGGTGATTTCCAACCTAATTATTATTATATTTTGTTGTTGTTGTTTTCTGCAATTGTTGTGTGTCTTACTACCATAACCACGACAGTCATTTTTGAGCAGCTTTTGGTTACAGTAACCGTTACAGGCCGGGCTGGGCCATATCTGCTAATGAAGGAACAGAAGCAAGAGGAGGCACTGTTTTGTAAAGCTTTGTAGTTAATCACGAGAACACTTAACCAAATCCTAAAAGAAACATTAAGCCGGTGTAGAGACTGATAGTGGGGTGAGCTGGGAGAGTTGCTGGATGTAAGGTAGATGAGTCCAGCAGGGACATTCATCATGGACTGAGTGTTGAGGGACAATCTGGGTACTTTTCAGTCTGACAAGCAGTGGGTTACAAATACAATAAACACGGATTAAGCGTGGACACGCGTCTTAGTTGCATCCTTAGTGAGAAATGGGCGAATGCAGGCAAAATTTTTAAGGTGAAAGAAACAGATTTTATACAAGGGTTAAAGGAAAGGTTAATGAGCACTCCGAGGTAACGTCATCTGTTCCTGTGTACCGCATTCAAGCACATATACAGTGTGATATTTATAGTATGAGCGGTGTGGCTAGAACTACAGAGGTTAGTGCGTGTTGTTACTCACAATCATTCCAATACATTCAAATTCATATTAAAAAAAATGTTCTCTGCTTGTACTTTCAATAGAGTTTGTAAGTGACCAAGTTTCTAATTATTATCGTTAGCCATAATTAACACGCCAAGTGTTTTATCTCTAAGACCATTTGGAAATGCTTATATTTGCATATTTACAGTAAAAACTGGATAGTTGCGTTCGTGGTGGGATTGTCCTTTTATCCAACCAGTTTCGCATCATGGGCAACAAGACTTTGAAGCATGAAATAACTTTTCATAAAGAAACATTCTATAAAATGTATTCTTTCAATCATTTAGTAGATATACTGCCACAATGTATGTGCTTCATATTTGTTGCATTTCTTTTGGAAGAGTAATAAAATAAATAGCATTAATTAGCTGCAAATTAGTGGTAAGACCTCCATTCTGTTTTATCCAAGGTAGACTTTCCCATCTGTGCTGCATGTGGTCTAATCAGCATCTTTTCATTGAGAAGTTTTGTGAACAAATCGCGCATGCACATGACTGGCCAATCAATGAGCTATATTACACATATTGTAGCTCATTGAGACATCTCTTAGAGACAAGTGCCTCAGCTTTCATTGAGTTCTGCTTTTCACTCATACCTGCCTACCTGCTTGCTTGCTTGCACACACGGTTATAAAATAAGCCTGCAGAATATGTTCCTGGTCAATATAGATTTATTCACCATGCAGGTTCCACACTCATGGATAATAAGATCTAACACATTGTAGTTGGGTCTCGGGGGTCGTGAGATTAAATAGGGTTCTTATTATGTATTAACATCAAGAAAATAACTCTAATTTCCACCATTGTAAGTTAGGGTCTGTTTTCTGAGAGCTCTGTTACACATTCAGACACATTACTGGGAGTATTATTGCTGTGGAGCTCTGGTATACACTCAGACACATTACTGGGAGTATTAATGCTGTGGAGCTCTGTTATACACTCAGACACACCAACAATATGGAGTTCCTAGAAAAGAGGGACATTAGAATAGAAAAGAGGGGCAAAGGGATTTGTATCCCCACCGTGTTCCTGCCTATATATTAGTAGGTCTCTTCTGGCTTTATTTGCTGGTTGTACCTGATCCATTTCAACTACTTAAAAGGTGTGTTTGTCAGTAGAATAGGTTTTTGAGTCAAAATATTTAGCCTTTCAACCTTTTTTACTCTACTCTATGTGGATTGAGTTACAGAAGCAGCTCCCAAAAATGTGTGACTGATTATAGCCCCGTGAAACATAACTGCTGAACAAGAGCCCGGTTGGGTGCTGTGGTCCTTTAAGACTGCGACCTGAACCCTGTAGTGTCTGCCGGCTGGGAGGAAGTGACTGACTGTCACTTCCTACTGTTGTAGAATTATTAGGCCCCTTTAAATCTATACCCTTATATTTCTTTCTCATGCTCTCATAGTCTTATAAGAATGCTTTGTTCATAAAAAATGTGTGTCAGCAGGAAATGTTAGGTTCCTGCTGAGTGAAACATTGTAGCAGCTAGTCTTAATAAAATGTGAAGTTACTAAAAGCCTTGAAGAACTAACCTTGAGAGACTAACGTGCCAACTACTCAAAATGGCTGCCAAAGCCCCCCTCCCATCGAGTGAACTCCTCGTGCTAACAAGATGGCGCTGAAATCTGGAGGAGAAGTTCATGACGACAGTTGTGACACTAGATATAACACCCAGTAGGGAGGGCATTTAACTAACCACTTAACACCTAAACCAATTAATAATGTTTACTTGTTGTTATCTTGAATTTCTCTAGTGATGTAATTATGCCTTTATAAGGGTCTGCGCACCCACTTTTTAACAGATGCCATTAAATTTCCTGAAGTTCTTTCATTTAACCTGAACCTCGTGTCAGTGTGAATTTACTTCTGCGTGCACGCAACTTTATTATTTCTAATTTGGACAGGAACAGATAGTCATTCAAGCTTATTGGTTTGCTGAAAAGAAATCTATATCAGTTGGCGCCCAACCGTGGGGCTCTGGGTTATGCCCTGCTAGGGCAGCCGTCCAAGAAGACGCGGGGTGGATGAATCCTGGGGGAAGGAAGGAGATTGATCACCTCTGAATACACGGTAGAACTTGCTGCAGCACCTGGCCGGTATGTTCCAGCCCCTGTGATTGACCTGCCCCTGCGTCTGAGATTGGCTGCCGAGAGGACATCAAAGTCAGGTAATAGCTTGCCCAGAGACCCTATATCTTACTTGTTAATACTTACTTTACCTGCACCTGTTGACTATCTGTTACCTGGGTGTGTCTGATTTGGTTTGTCCTTAGCTTAGTGCCCGGGTAGAGTGTTTGCCTGTTTACCCCTTTTAGGAGCCACGTGGCTGTGGCTGTAAGGAAAGAGGGGGGTGGACCTGTGGAGGTTTTCCTGGGGGTCCTCTATTGCCTGTTTATCTCTTTTAGGTGCCGAGTAGCTACGGCAGTAAGGAAAAAGAGGGGGGGGAGGATCTGTGGAGGGGTGTAGACTCATTGCCTCCTGGGGGTTCCCCATAGTGTCGCTCTGGCAGCTTAGCTAGCCTCATTGGACACTTGGTTTCTCTGACTGGATTGCAGAGAGGTGATACGTTCCAGCCTCGAGCGCTGAGGCTGGTAACATTTGTTTTGATGGTGGGATTGGATTCGGGCAGGCATTGCTGTCTCCATCACCACGTGGTAGTGTGACTTGCGGGTGGGCCCGCAACAGGGACACTACGGGAGTGAGGGAAGAGGTGGTTACGGGTCCGAACCACTGTAACGAGGGAGGTGGACGGAACTCGGGCCGGTGTTTGCTGTGTTCCGTCGCCGTCAGGTAGTGCGGCTAATCTGCAGTCATTCCCCGAGCGGGGACACTACGAGGTTGAGGGAGGTGGTTTCGGCCACACGAGTAAAGGAAAGGGATTACTGTTGAACTTATTTGAATTGTTGAACTTATTTGAACTGTGATGCATGCACTGTATTTACATTGAAATGTTGTCTTAATTGTCTGTCACACAGATTCCTGTGCTTACCTTTATCTTGCTCTCTGTACTATTTACACTTTCCCCTCCTATTTCCCTTTTTCTGTTGAGAGAAGTGATTGGTCACACACTTCTTGCCACGCTCCAATCCGCGGCTACCTTGGGTAGGCGGAATCAGTGACTAGTCTACGTTTTGGGAAGACGTACGTAGGAACTCATTCTTACGTAGCAGTCGAGCACTGTAGACATTCTGTTCCTCTTTCTTTCTCTATATCTGGGACGCCTTGTATAGGGAGGATGGGACAGAAGTTAGATAAACCCAATAAGGGTTGGTTAGCATGTGATTTGGTAGAAGATAGAGAAGGAGAAGAGATGGTTAAGAAAGTTGATAAAAGTGTGTGGAATTGCCGTACCTCCGTGCAGTAGATTGCAGCCAGAGAGCTGGCGTAAGTTACTGACAGAAAAGAAAGGCAAGCTATTGGACCATGATTTAGTCCGCACAGCGGAAGCCTGGTATCGAGTAGCGAAAGCTATTCAGCAAGAGGGATGGATTGAGGAAGAGGTTGATCATAAAGGTTTAAGATTGTTTGTGTACTATAAAAACTTTGTTGCTGGGAAACTCTCCCAGCCAGCGCCCAGTTATGGCGCACATGAGGCGGCCACTCCCAGCATCACGTCAGCAATGACTGAAATGCAGCTGACCATGGCTCCCACCCCTGGTCCCTTCCCTGTCACTGCCCCCGTTTGCCCAGTTCTGAATGCTGATGGGTCCATATTTTCCCCCCCATCAGTCCCCCAGCTCCCATCACCCTCATCCCATCCTTTACCCTGCCCATCTACCTCCAGCCCATTTCACCCCTCCAATGTGCTTTCTCATCGCCTATCCTCCTCTGCATGCCCACTTGCTTGCCCATCTTCCCCTTCCTCTCTCATTGACCCATCCCCTCCATCCGTCTCCCCTCCCACTGCTCCCTCACTTTCCCCTCCTACATCTCCAACTCCTCCTACTCCACCTTCTCCTCCGCCTACTCCGCCAGTCCCTCCTACTCCACCCTCGACTCCTCCTACTCCACCCTCGACTCCTCCTGCTCCACTCTCGACTCCTCCCGCTCCACCCTCATCCCTTCCTTCCCCTTCCCCGTCGTCATATCCGCACCCTCTATATCCCTCCGCCTATCCTCATCCCTACCCATCGCCACCGCCCTACACCTACTCCGCTCCAATGCCTTGGCCCCTCACCTATCCATACCCTGCACTCCCGCCCTATTCAGCCATCTCCCCTGTACCTCCTGTAGTCACGCAGCCAACCCCGATCACCCCTACCCACACCGTGCCCACATCCAACATGGCCGCCACTTCTTCACTTGACCCAAACGCCACTTCATTCCACGCCTCCAATATGGCGTCCCCCAGTAATACGGCACCTATCATGCCAGTCCTTCCGAATGATCTGCTGCCTCCAACTCATAATTCAACAGCAGCCCCGGCTGGTGGAGTACCTCTTCTACCTCCGCCCCTGACACCACAGGTAGTACACCCTCCGGGAGTCTGGGTAACCCGTGCAGACGAGTCTGACACGGTTAGTTCTCATGGTTACCAGATCCCACCAGAATCCAGGGAGGTATCGCCCCAACCACCCCGTCGTTCATTGAGCGACCTTTTTGGTCGCAAGTATCCGGGAGAAAAGGCCCCTATAATGTATGCCACTTTTAACCCGACACAGGCCAGTTCCCTGATGAAATCACTTCCTGACCCTGAAAAACAGCCTATGCCCTTTTATAGGGCAGTCGTTCAGATCCAACAAACCTATTCCGCCGCTTGGCGAGATCTATTGAGTCTCTGTGCCATTAAGGCTGGGGATGCCTATTGGCCTAATATCGCCCGCCACCTATGCACTAACTGGCTGGTTAGTGATACTGATTATATGTCCGGAGTTGAATTCTGTGATCAACTGAGAGCCTGGGCTAAAGATAAACTTGCGGATCTAGCAGCAGGCCTTAACGACATTATCCAGGAAAAAGGCGAATCAGTAGAGAGGTTCCATGCTAGACTTTTCCAGTTGTTCACAGACTTAGGGTTTGAACTCAGTAACAAAATACACGCTCAAATGTTGTCTGGTGCCTTTGTCCAGGGCATCAAGGACTCTATACGCAAGGGAATTATTGCTGCGCGCCCTGAGTATAGAGTTGTTCCCCTTGATAAGCTGCTTCTGGTTGCTAGAGGACTAGAGGCAGCACAGGTCCCTAGACGACCTAACCCTACCCCTCTTATGGTGTCATGACCACCGGCCCCACCGGCCCCTAGAGGCACCAAGCCTGAAGATGTAATCTGCTCTAACAGTGCGGAAAAGGGCCATTATAGGAGTGATTACCCTGCCCCCCTTAGATACCAAAGACCATATGCTGGCAGGCAAGTGTCCCGACTTGCAATCACAACTAATACTACAAAGGCCCCAAACCCTCCTCCACCTGATTCAGTCCAAGAAGAATAGGACATCGGCAAGCCTGTGTCATTAACCCCTGTTATGGCAGTGTCTTCAGGGGAACAAGGGGGGCCACTAGCTACAGTAACTTTACCCATTGAAGGCCACCCCACCACTTTTCTTGTTGACACAGGTGCAGCCCGAAGTGTTCTGAGAGAACAAGACCTGCCTGACACCTCCTTCCTTTCTAATATTGACGTTTTCTGTGTAGGAATCCCCTGTCTACTCCTCTCCGGGTTGGCAGCTGTCCAAGTCTGCTTGCTCGTTTTGTGGTATCATCCACCTGTCCCATAAACCTGTTAGGTGCTGACGTTCTCTCTCGCCTGCAAGCATCTATCACCTTTACTCCAGACGGCCAAGTGGAATTATCCTCTGCCCTGTCTGACTCAGACACCTCAGCACTGTGTTCCCTACCTTTAATGCTCCATCTAGAAAAACCCAGTGAGAACACAAAAGCCCTGAGGGACAAGTTCCCAGAATCTCTGATGAACAGCGTCCCCAAGACACTATGGTCTTCAGCCCCAGAGGACATAGGCCATCTTAAAGTCCCGCCTGTAGTAATCAAGCTCCTTCCAGGAGCTAAGCTACCGAGGAAGTCTCAATATCCATTGAAGCCTGCTCAAGCTGCAGCTATCACTAAACAAGTCCAGGCCCTACTAGAGAAAGGTGCTCTTGTCAAGTGTGAATCACCGTGCAACACTCCACTATTTCCTGTTAAGAAGAAAACGCCAAAGGGTGAACCAGAGATATATCGAATGGTCCAGGATCTCAGAGCAGTAAATGAGGCCACAGTTCTGGATACCCCAATTGTGCCAAATCCACACACACTCGTCTCTGGCGTTCCACCATCTGCTAGATATTTCACTGTGATTGACCTGGCCAATGCATTCTTCAGTGTTCCCCTGGATCCAGTCTGTCAGTATCTGTTTGCCTTCACACATGAGAAACAACAATATACATGGACTGTCATGCCCCAGGGGGCACAAAATTCTCCAAGTCAGTTTGCAAAAGCGATGTGTTCCATCCTTGACCCCTGGCAATCCGACCATCCTGAGGTTGTCCTACTCCAATACGTGGATGACCTACTCCTTTGTGGAGATGACGTCCCCACAACAGAAAAATGTTCTTTGGACCTCCTTTGTTATCTTGCAGATCAGGGATGTAAGGCGTCTCTAGTCAAACTTCAATTCTGCCAGCCTACTGTAATCTTCTTAGGCCACTGCCTGTCCCATGGAACCAGACATCTTACCCGTGATCGGGTCATCCCACCTCCGAAGACCACAAAATCACTTCATGCCTTCCTAGGCCTCATCTCCTATTGCAGAGCCTGGATCCCTGAGGCCTCTCTGCTCATGCAACCTTTGTATGATGCTCTCAAATCAGACCCATTCTGTCTGTCATCAGAAGCATATGACAATTTCCATATTCTCCAACGTGCTATTGCCTCTGCACCTGCTCTTGGCCTACCAAACTACGACAAACCTTTCAAATTATTCGTGTCTGAAAGACAAGGCCATGCTACAGGTGTCCTCACACAACCACATGGTCCTGGCGGACGCAAGAGGCCTATTGGTTTCTTCTCCTGCCAACTAGACATCGTGGCTAGAGGAACTTCCTCTTGCCTTCGTGCTGTCTTTGCTGCTCAGGAACTTATTGAATGTACTGGTGACCTGGGCCTTGGCCACTCTCTCACTGTATTGGCTCCCCATGATATTTCGGCCATCATTAACCAGGTCCAAATCAAACACGTCACAGCTGCTAGACATCTTCGCCTCCAATGTCGTCTCCTGTTACCTGACAATGTCACCCTTCAGCGATGTCAAGTTTTGAATCCGTCCACCCTTCTGCCACTCCCTGAGGGGGGTAGCTATTATGGATTCATCATGGACGAAGGATATGTCCTACTCCTTGCACACACCATTGACAAAATGCACTCCAGATTGCCCCCCCTGTGACGGGGCAGAATATGCCTTCTGCACAATGTGGTACAAACCAACCATCAACCCAGAACCTCGTTACGAAGATGAACTTTTTCAATTGGTTGAGGTAATGCTCATCTTACAAGATTTCTATTGTGATACTGAAGGCAACAGTATGGCTTTAGTCCAATTACCACATGAATTTGACCATCTGTATCATCATTGGGACACATCCATTCCACATGTCCCTGTAACCAAGTCTAAGACTAAGTCATGGGGGGATCTTGGGCCTATGGCGAAACTATGGGCCACCATGAACGATTCACAGTTCCAGGAAATAGGCGTTGTCAAATATCCATCAACTGAACCTGAACATGTGAAGACATGGCCGCGCTACTTTCTGGAGGAAGAATTTGAAAATCTGGTCATAAAGCACGACTATGATCCAGAGACACCCCATGACTGCTTTGAACAGATGAAAATGGAAACAACACATCTACCAACCGTGCATGAGGATCCACTAATAGATCCCGACATCACCCTGTTTGTGGACGGCTCAAGATATGCTGATGAAGAAGGAAGATACCACACAGGCTATGCCGTCACCACAACAGATGAAGTTATTGAATAATCATCATTATCATCAACAAAGTCTGCGCAAGAAGCTGAATTACAAGCCCTGACTTCAGCATGCAAGATCTCTGAAGGAAAGCGCGCCAATATCTACACAGATTCAAGATATGCACGGGCGTGGCTCATGACTTCGGACTGATCTGGAAAACAAGAGGATTTCTTACCACTGCCGGCACACCAATCAAGCATAGTTCTGCAATCAAAGAGCTGATGGACGCCCTCCTACTTCCAGAAGAAGTGGCTGTTTTGAAGATAAAAGCACATGGGAAGTTGGACTCGGATGAAGCAAAGGGCAACCATCTGGCTGATCAGGCTGCAAAGCAGGCTGCAAGAGAACCACAGGAAGTGGAAAGAAGAGTGTCCGGAAATGAAGAAACTCCCATATTTACTCTGCAGACTCTCCCAACCGATCTAAAAATCCTACTGGAACAGCAGGCTGCAGTTGCCACTGAGGAAATACAAAAATGGAAACAGAAAGGGGCAGTTCTAAAGGAAAGGCAACTGGATCCACGCCTCCCACTGCAAGAAGACACCTGCCCCAGAGGAAACCGACTCTGTACAGCCATGTACTTCTGGTACATTATCCCCTTGATTGGCCTTCTTAAAGCCCAGCAAGTGGCCATTACTAAAGATGCTAATGGGTACACCTTCTGGTATAATTCATCATGTACCCGTGTAGCCACATTTACTTTTGATTACTGTGACATTGTAGATTGTCCGTTTCCCAAGTCACAGATCCAAGCCATTTATAAAGATATACCACAAGCAAAAGATCCCTATGTTTGTGTGGTTGACAAGCAATGGGGACACAATTGTAATCATTGGGGGGCTGCAGGATGGAATGCTGGGCCTGCCTGGGGTTACAAACCAAAAAGTGCCTTATCTAAAGTAGATGACCATGGTAGATCCCTCCTTCAAAGAATGACTTTAAGAAAGCCTGGAGGAGGTACACCTATGAAATTGATGTTAAATATTGAGCATCCTGGCCCAGAGGATGCTGACCAATATGTAATGGGAATGTATTGGAAGAGAGGTTCCTATAACAAATTAGGTCATTTCTATCTTAAAGACATGTGCCACTCTCCAGAGTCACGAGGGGCTGATCATATGGTCCCAAATCCACTGAAACCACATATCCAGTCCTTTAACCCCTTAAGGACACATGACATGTGTGACATGTCATGATTCCCTTTTATTCCAGAAGTTTGGTCCTTAAGGGGTTAAGGACATGATGGCCATTGCTAACCCCACCTTCGAAGATACCATGGCCGCTGAAACTGGCTTTAATAACATTAACTTGTGGTTAGAGTGGATGAGATATAATACCAATAAACATAATAGAACTGCATGCTATGTATGTGGTGGTGCCCGACCCCATCTCGGCACCGTTCCATTAACTATCCCTTTAGAGATAGAGAATTGTTTCCTAGGTCTTTTTGCTAACCGTTATGGTTCTAATCAGTCCCTCTGCAAAACATGGACAGCAGAATACCCTCTCTTAGTTGGAAATGTCAAACCCCCAGATGGAGTTACGATTTACAAAGGTAATTACACTTGTTATACTAATTATGACAGAATTGGTAAATTTGTGGGTAACTTTTCCAAAGGTTATTGTGCCACCTACAGAACTGTTCCTAAACACCTGTTACAGCACCATATCAGGTCACTAGGGGATATTTACTGGTTATGTGGGGACTTACTGATAAGATCCAAGCTAGAGATTGAATGGTGGGGAGAATGTGCCCTAGCGAAAGTCATCATGCCCATTCACATTATTTCTGATAATCATTCTGACATACTCGGTCCTCCACATATACCAGCCAGAGTCAAGCGCGAAACCCCAGTAAAAGGCAGTTTTGACCCACACATTTACATAGATGCCATTGGGGTGCCTAGGGGGGTACCTAACGAATTTAAAGCTAGAGATGAAGTTGCGGTGGGATTTGAATCATTGTTTTCTATAGTCACTGCCAACAAAAACCTTAATTGGATTAATTACATCTATTACAACCAGCAGCGCTTTGTTAACTACACCAGGGATGCCCTCCAGGGCTTGGCCGAACAATTGCAGGCCACATCCCAAATGACCTTCCAGAACAGACTGGCCTTAGATATGATTCTAGCTGAAAAGGGGGAGGTATGCAAAATACTACCCGACACCATGACTTGTTGCACCTACATTCCAGAGAACACAGGTCCTAATGGTAAAGTCACCTTGGCCATAGAAAAATGTAATAAACTCTCAGAAGAGTTGAAAAGGAATTCTGGAGTAACTGATCCCTGGGAAAGATGGTTTGGTTGGATGACTGGTAGGCAGAAAGCTTTAGTCCATATTGGTATGGCTCTACTAATTTTTCTTTTTATTCTCGCTCTTCTCGTTTGTTGTGTCCTCCCATGCCTCAGAAAATTCCTACAGAAGACTGTAGACCAAACGACACCAACCTTTACTCATCTGGAAATTGGTGATCAAGACCTCACATCGCCCTGTATTCCGCTACAAACTCTCCCTTATGCCGATGAAGTGCAGAAATTCTAGGAAGGGACAGCTCAGGGACAGCTTCCGTCTGTATGGGTCAGTCTACCGTGTGGAGAAGTGGTGGACAAGCCACCGCGGGATACCCATGGAGTGAAGTGTTTGAGAGCCGTACTGACGGATGAGCTGCAGCCTGTTAGGGTCAGACAAGGGATAGACTTGCACTTTGCATTAACACCAAGCTAGCGGTCATGGGGCTTCTGTGTCTTTGGGCTAACAAGTCTTCTGATATTAACAAATAAAGTTTTATCTTTTAGTAATTAACATTTTAAGGGGGGACTGTTGTAGAATTATTAGGCCCCTTTAAATCTATACCCTTATATTTCTTTCTCATGCTCTCATAGTCTTATAAGAATGCTTTGTTCATAGAAATTGTGTGTCAGCAGGAAATGTTAGGTTCCTGCTGAGTGAGCAGCTAGTCTTAATAAAATGTGAAGTTACTAAAAGCCTTGAAGAACTAACCTTGAGAGACTAACGTGCCAACTACTCAAAATGGCTGCCAAAGCCCCCCTCCCATCGAGTGAACTCCTCGTGCTAACAAGATGGCGCTGAAATCTGGAGGAGAAGTTCATGACGGCAGTTGTGACAATAGATATAACACCCAGTAGGGAGGGCATTTAACTAACCACTTAACACCTAAACCAATTAATAATGTTTACTTGTTGTTATCTTGAATTGCTCTAGTGATGTAATTATGCCTTTATAAGGGTCTGCGCACTTTTTAACAGATGCCATTAAATTTCCTGAAGTTCTTTCATTTAACCTGAACCTCGTGTCAGTGTGAATTTACTTCTGCGTGCACACAACTTTATTATTTCTAATTTGGACAGGAACAGATAGTCATTCAAACTTATTGGTTTGCTGAAAATAAATCTATATCACTCCCAGGTTCGCGCAAGTAGACAGCGACTGAGGGAGGCAGCCTCAGCATGATGGGAGAGGAGCACAAAGAGCTTCTCCAGACCACCCACTCCCACCATTCAGCAGGACCATGACTCCAAGCCACCCTCCTGGACACACAAGGTAAGTAACAGGGGAGTGGTTAGAGATATTAAAAAAATATCACTTGTGTGATATTTGGTTATAGACAACAAATGTGCAATGTCAACCAACAGTGGCTAAGGCCAGTAAGGTATTGTCATGTATGAAAAGGGTAATTAATTATCGGGATGAGAAGATCATTTTGCCTCTTTATTAATCACTAGTAATAGACAACATCTTTAATATGCTGTGCAATTTTGGGCACCTGTTCTAAAGAAGGATATTACGGCACTAGACAAAAGTGGATAGGCGGCTACAAAATTAATAAAAGGAATGGAACATTTTAGCAATGAAGAAATGTTAACAAATTTAAACTTCTTTAATTTAGAAAAACAACTCCTCAGAGGAGATATGATAACATTACACAAATATATCCGGGGCCAATACAAACCATTGTGTGGAAATCTGTTCACAAAGAGCACTAAAAATAGGACACGATATCATGCGTTAAGATTGGAAGAGAGAGGATTTAGTCTAAGGCAAAGGAAAGGTTTTTTTTTTTCTTTTACCACAAGAACAATAAGGATATGGAATTCGCTGCCTAAAGAAGTGGGTTTTATCAGAGTCCGTGCAGATGTTCAAACTGTAACTAGATCCATTTTGGATCAACAGCAAAAAACAGATGTGAGGAAGGTTGAACTTGGACATGTTTCTTTTCAGCCTATGTTACTATGCAACTATGATGGAGGCATGTCTCTTTTCAGATATACAACTATAAATCAAGCAGGTTTCCTCCCATTCTACAAAGCCTTGTTTTAAGTTTAACAGCACAACCTCTAAACAGTGTGCCCTATACCACAGTCCTTACTTTAAGAAAACCATTATGATACTCTAGGTCAGAGGTAGGCAACCTTTGGTACTCAAGATGGTGTGGTCTAAGTCTCTGTTAGTCCTGGAAAAGCATTAAGGGATATGTAGATTCCACAACATTTAGGGTTCCTGAGTTTGCCTAATCCTGCTTTAGGTCAAATCTCTACCTCAGCGTTTTAAACCTCTCTGGTAGGAATTCACAACGGAAGCCTATGAAAAAGCCTATGGGGGAAACATGTAATTATATCAGAGTTTATCTGCTTTTATTTTGTTGTGTATATTACAATAAAGTTTAGATTAGTAATAGTTTTTACCCTCCCAATTTTTTTTATTCTGCATTATTTTGTAAGAGATACCTCTACATCTATCTACAAACTTTTTTTTTTTTGCTGGGACACTTTAATATTGTTAGACAATACAAAAACATTGAAATTGGGGGGCGGAGCCTGACCTTCAAGCTGTCCAGACGTGCAGTGCATGAGCTCCAGCATCTTTGGCTAAAATTGGAATGTTAACTCCAAATATTTGGGCACCACGTCAAATTGTATGCACAGAGGTGGTTAGGGGTTCGCAGGTGAACTGGTAGCTATACTCATGAGCTTACCATGCCAGCAACCTGAGTAACCTGCTGAGGCCTAACGCAGATGGAGTGGGGGCAAAGCGGCCGATCTTCCTGTGCTTCTGTCCGAGCGCTGGATCTGCTGCACTCCTACCGTGCCAGACCGGTGGGGGTTGTCCTGGTCCCCTCTGGACGGTTGCTCGCTGATTAGTGTGTTTTTAAACAGTTCTTAGACAACCAAAATGGCGAACACACATGGCACCCAGCATACCTATCATGACCCCCATTGCCTACTTTATACTGTGACTCAACAAAGCCTTTCAGCGCTACTGGCAAAGTCTACGCCAACACATTATACCCAACGAGCTTCAGCTAAGTCTGGAAGTCCAGGGTAGAGGGCAGCCAGAGGCGCAAAAACACCCTCATGGTGACAGAATCGCAAAGAAACACATGTACCTCCTTCCTTGCCCTCCTAGGCAGAGTGCCAAACGAGGCCAGATTGCCTTGCATCGACCACACACGCAGAAGACATCCCCCCCCGAACAATGGCAGCTCATCTAAATCCTCAGTCTTAACCCTGACATGGAACAACTTGGACAGCACCCGAATCTGTGGTACCGTGATGCAAGCCCTCGCACAAGCTTGGGGGTCGGAGGAGCGCCCTGGCCCGGTGTGAGGTTCTCATGTGCCAAGTGATCTGGCACCATGTGGGAGTCGGCTGACTGTCTAGAAGCTCTCAGCTTGTCCTGGTTTACCACGCTGACATTGGAGATCTACAGTATATGTATATCTTTGTGTCATGCATATAGATGTGAATTTTTCCCCACTCTTATTGCTGTGATGTGGGTTTAGGATGCAAGTGGCTGATCCAGAGGTTTCTCTTCCCTAACTGTTTACCCTGTCTGGATTTAGATGTTATTTTATCACACTGAACCCTAGTAAGCAGGTGGTCCTATTTGCTGAGCTCGACATTGTACCTACGCTATAGTTGCTTCCCTCTTCCATAATGTTGCCTAATCCAAAATTGAGAAGTTAGACTACTGAATACCACCTATACAGGGTGCATTAACTGGCAGATGTTCTCATATTATAACAAATTGTGCTGTTTTACGAGAATGCCACACTTCTGGTTTCCATCAGGTCATAAGTATGCATTCTGTCGTTGTGGCAAGGCAAACACGTATCGTTAATTGTGCACAACAAAAATAAAAATGATTCTAGAGAAAAAAAAAAAAAAATTCAGATAGTTGTACTAGTCATAAACCCAGTGTGTGCACTTTGTAGATGTCAATCTATAATAATTGCTGTTGGAGTAAGCAAAGCAGTCCATAGAAAATCTTTATAAGTTTTATTTACAAAGTTGTCAAAATTATTCACTTAATGTTAAGTATCGATAGTAACAAAGATTTACTATATAAATATTTTATACAGTTAATTTACACAAGACCTTCAGTGGGAGAAGGTTTACGTGGCCAAAAAATAAATTAAAAAAAATTGGGGGTTTACCAGCCAAATGAAAATCAGAAGGGCAAAATTCAAGCCATACTGCCGAACATGTAACCAAGAGACGAACAATGTCTCAGTCAGTTGGGTTTACCTAAATCCTGCCGTTTTGTTTTTAAATTGGCTAAAATGCAGAGCTTAATGAAAAACAAAAAACAACCAAACATCCACACTCTTACTTGGGGTTTCAGACCAAGACACATTAAACAAGCCAGTGTGCGCATTGGCACACCTTACTCCAGGTGTATACTCTGGTCCCTGTACAGGATTCAGGCACCCACATCCCTACTGTAACTGGTAGCTTGCGGCTTGTTACAGCCACGATTTGATGCTTTATCACCTCCATCAGATCGTTCACATGCCTAGATGCTAGAGTGATCTTCCCACAGCTCAGGGTAAATTGGTCTAGGTTTAGTGTAGATGATTAATTAGGAGCCTGAATTTGTGCATCAGAATTAAAAACCAAAACCATGTACAACAATATCCCCTTCCTAACAGATTATTAGAACATGAGGAGGTCTATTCCAAAAAGTGTGCCTGAGGACTGCAGGCTTCCTGAAAAGTTTAGAAAAAGGGAAAGTCCTATTCAGGATGCAGACAGACAAGCACACATCGTTTAGAAGGGATCAGGGAAGAAAGGCAGGTACAAATCAACAAGTATACACCCAAACTGAAAGGGGGGGGGGGGGGGGGGGAATATTATTTCCATTAAATGGACAAACATAACATTAGGGGACTCCCCCTGGGATTTACTAATAAAACCACAAACAAAAACAAATTAAAGACACAGGACAAACACAACCTTCACTATCACAGTGTCTATTGGGTATTTAAAGAAAATAATTACCAACACATACATAGAAAGACCAGCTTTGTAAACAAAAATCGCACACCACACACAAAAAAATAAAAAGATTTAAAGGGACTTTTACTGGTAGAACAAAATCAAGACCAGCTTTAGGCTATAAGTTCTTCATCTATGTGCAAGCACATAATTAAATACAAGGAAAAAAAACAAAAATTCCTGAGGGGCGTGGGGGAAGAGAGATTTACATCAATATTTTTTTGGCACATTGATCAAGTTCTAAATAAACAAAAACAAAAAAAACTGCAGTCATACAAAAAGGCTTCAGCTAAAATAAGAGGAAGGATTAAAGACATTGGGTCCAGAAAAAGCTATTTATAGTGCATTTTACATTTTATTTAACACCCCTTTGAGCAAGATACTGTCGAGAGGGGTGACGGATCATGGTCACCAAAATAGGGATCAATACTCTTGCGCAATATATTCCCTTAGTGGTCACAATCTAGATCTCTATCCAGTCTAGCATTACATCCAACAGATAGAAAATTATACTTTAAAGAGTGATTTGGTAACATGATTAGGTGAAAATCCCACCATATAGTGCCGTCAGGTTACAGAGCTGAGCCAGGCTGTATTCATGTTGCATGTTTCTTTATATTATTTGGTATTAAATGTCAGTTTATACAATGTACACAAATCATTTTCAGCAGATTTCTTCTTCGGTTAGTGGACGCTTCCACCTTTGTCTATTTGACAGTAGAGATACATGGACACGATCATAGCCGCCAGCTGACAAGACAAAAATAAAAGACATAAATATCCACAAAGTTACTCTAAATACACATATTTACATTGTACGCAACTTGCTTTGACCTGACCATCTGTACATTTACCAGACTACTGTTCAGAGCCGCCAATCGTTTTTACAGAACAGTGATTTATTTGCACACTTTTGAGTCAGTTTCAAATCAATGATAACAACGAAGGAAATTAGTATATTAACCCCTTAAGGACACATGACATGTGACATGTCATGATTCCCTTTTATTCCAGAGGTTTGGTCCTTAAGGGGTTAAATAAGAAGATAAAATATAATTTTTAATTTAGGTCTAGGAGATGGCTGCCATGACACCTGGGCACTTCTACATCCCATGAACCCACTACACTGTAGGTCCTTGAGAACACTGTCCGAAACACAGCCACCATAATGACGATTCATTGGGATCAGAACGACACCTGTCACCATTTCTATAATCCTCTAGTGAAGTTAGAAATGTTGTAAGTTTACTGTAGTTGCGGTGATTGCGAGTGGTACATATTGAATGGTTGTGTGATTAACATGCTACCCATGTGGACTTGTACACAGAATAAACAGGTTTGTATAAAAAAGGTATCCAGGATTTTACCAAAACTCTGCAATTTTATATGGAAAGATATACCTTAAAGAAACCTAGCAAGCAAAATCGAGAAAGAAAACCCCAATACACATACCAACTCTCCCCAATAACTCATAGCTCCATTAGTGTATAATGATCCTCTTACCTCCAATGCACAGATACCGGCCGCCACACCGCCCACAATAGGTGCGTTCTGTTTTACAAGGTCCAGAATATGCTGAAAACAGCCCTAAGGAAGCAATAAAGAATACAAATTAATAAATAACTACAATATCTCTGATGAGGTGTTTGTGGATATGTCTTAACAGATTTAACCTCTTTACTGCGAGAGCAGTGAGCATTGTGTTACCTCCGTGTTGAGCAGAGTTCATGTTTATGAATAACTATAGCATGTACCTCTTCGATTAACTGGTAGGATATACCGTGACTACAAGGGGACATTATTAAAACACACAGTCTATGTTAAAGTCATTGCATATTACTAATAGTTACCGGTATTTTGGCAGTGTTCGCCACAGCTGCTGTACAGGGTGATGTGTTGTTACAGCAGAAAGATGGGTATTGGCTGCTGTGCTGTTGCACATAGGTAGAATTGTTAAAGTCGCTGTACCCAGTTAGACCACAGCACTTGGCCTGAAAAACAAACCCAAGGAGAATCAGATTATTCAGGGTGAGTGGGCAGAGAACAATTTGTCAATATACAGCAATTGTGCAGTCGTATTACATCCATCATGGTTGCATTCCACAGTTTAGTCACATCCTGGTTTGTGCCATATTCCTTCTGTAGAACAGGTATCAGGAGCCCCGCTAACCAGGTTTGTGCCTATGGACAGAAAATAAAAATATGTTATAAACACAAAAAGCAGGCAGACAAGAATGAAGGAGAGAGTTCCATGCTCAGGCATTAAGCAAGGTGTTTTATTATGGAATTAGAGCCGAGCTATGGGTTCTCAGTAACCACATTATTACAGACTAGACCTTGTGTGACCTAGTCTTTATCAAATTTTATATAACAATATAAAAACCAAACCCATCTCTTAGGGACTCCTCCCATTCCCCAGTTCTAGTATATACACACACACACACACACACACACGAACCCAGCAACAAAACTATTGTGATTGCTCTAAAGAAATATAGATGAAAAAGTAGTATTACCCAGTGAAAGGAAAGCTAGCAGAACTGGTTTGGCAAGGGGTGTGTACTGAATACAAAAGAACAGAGCAGAGAATATTCATTTTCTCAAAGCGCCTGGATCACAGACAAAGACTTCGGGAGAGGGAGAGAGAGAAGAAAAAACAAACCAAAAAAAAGAAACACACACACACACACACACACACACCACACACGAGTCCTCGTTCTAAACCACCTAGATAAATTGAGAAACATGGTCTTCTTATGATGTATCTTACCTGAGAAGAGTAGACCAAGACAAGAATAGCACCAACTATCTCTGCAATGAAGATGATCAGGATAATTGTGAAAAACTAAGAAAAAAAAAAGTTATGAAAAAATTAGATTCTTTAGATTCACAGAATGGTGTAAATCAAAAGTGAATGCAAGGTGTTTTTATATTATGGGGCTGGGGAAAAGGACCATTACTATGTAGAGTCAAATTGTACAAAAAAGGTTTGCCAGGCTGTATCCATCGCACGACAAACTAGGTGTAAAATACTCCGGTAGGTACAGAGAGCTTAAAAAAAAAAAAAAACACAGACTACACTTCCCTAAGGTACATCAAACTGAAGTACTTCAGGAGGTTAAAGGGAATCTACTGCCCAAAAAGACTGTTTAGTAGATATACCCCAACAAAAACATGCATGCATTTAATTATACCCAAATGAACAAAAAAAAAAAAAAATGCGTATATCCAAGAACAGCTTGCAAAAGCAGATCTAGTCTACAGCCTTTGCAAGCCCTCCCCTTCTTACCTCACCCAGACCTTATGGCTGTCCAATCAGACATCCCAATGCAGCTCCTTGCAAGGTAGGTGCTCTGGGCAATTGCTGCCCTTGAGTTTAGATCCATGGAGCTAACCAAACCAGGAAGTAACAGGACTCATTACACCCTATGGCTGTCAATCTAGCAACAAGGCCAGCCAGTTGGATAAATACAAAAAAGGCAGGGTAATGCTATAATGTTAGGAATACATGCCTATATTTCTAAAGCCATAGTGTAGCTTTAAAGTGCTGATTTCAGGAGAAATTGTCACTTTTACAAATCCTGTACATAACACCTCCCAGCTGTCAGACATTTGAAGGGGGATTCCCGCCTCACTCAAATTAAAAGCAAGTGTGTCTCATTTCTGACAGCTGGCAAATAATGTGTCCATTGAGATGCTTCTCGTAGCAATCAAGACATCAGTAATGATGGGGAGCAGGATCGGCCACAGCAAGGAGACAGGGAAGTTTTGTAGCTAGCTTATAATTGCTAAGTATGTGATGGTGTAATCTAAACATTAAATCTAAAAAATAAAAATATTTAATCTACGGGATGTCAGTAGGAGTAGTAGTCAGATTACTCACGATGATTAGGAGACACTTGCTCTCTTTTTGAGCTCCACAGCATCCCAGGAAGCCCAGTATGATCAGTAGGCATCCAAGAGCAATGAGAAGGTAGCCGACATTTATCAACTGTGCAGCAGTGTCTGCCGATAATCCTGCAAACGTCTTCAGAAAAGAAGAACTGTCCACGGTGACCCAGATGCCAACTCCGAGGAGAACACCACCTCCGAGCTATGGAGAGAATAGAGGGGGGGGGGGGGGTCATTATTTTGTGACAGAGCATACCTCCAAACATTTCCATTTTAGGGGTGTGTGGCCAGGGGCATGACTGTTCTGAGAAATTTTAGGGGATGTACCAACAATTTTTACAACTAAAATGCTATTTAGAACAAGAACAATGTATCTTATGTACACATTGCTTTGTAAACACATTGATTGTAGTATAAAGACACATTACTGGGAGTATTATTTCTGTAGAGCTCTGTTTTACACTCAGACATCAACAACATGGAGCTGCTAGTAAAGAGGGACAGAGATTGGGCCCAAAGTAGGGACTCTCCCTTCTAAATAGGGACACTTAGGAGTTATGGCAGAAGGAGCACACACTAGCAAGGTGTTACACTATACTGTATTATAAATGACAACCATTAATAGGGTCATAGGATAGGATAGGATTTGGAAATTTCCAACATAACACGCACGTGAAGCAGGTTTCCCAAAAATATGGGGTGCAGCATTAGTGGGATATAAGAGGAATTTGTATTTATGAAGATAGATGCTGGAATGCATGAGGTTCAGAAAGTATTATCACAATATTTCTTATTAGTAATTAAGTCTCCGCCACATTGAAAGAATACAAAAAAAAAAAGTGTGTTTATGATGTTCTAAAACGGTTTTAAATTGATAAACCCACTAGATTCGCTACAGAATGTCATCCTATGTATTGCTCTTAAAGAGGGGGAAGAAATAATTTTTTATTTTAATTTTATTTTTTTTAAAGTTTATCCAATAAAAAAATAAAAAAAGTGAGGTCTAAATTAGAGCTATACTTTACCCAACAAGCTTAACTCTGGATAAAAGGCAGAGATGTAAAATTGTAAGTTTCTCTCTGTGTTTGAGTGGGGTAAAATTCTTTGTGATTGGAGAACTGTAGTGTCTAAATTGATTGAAATAAAAGTTAAACATTCGGTTTGTAACCGCACGCTATACCTGCTGATTGGATTGCATAGGATGAGCATGATTTGCCCAGGAAGTCGGTGTTTAACAGGAATTTTGTCTATGTTTGGAAACTCCAGAGTTTATTACACAACCTGGAATTTCCTCGAATCCTCCATAGTCAAAACTCAATGATTGAATGAGCACGGAGGAAAGCCAAGATAACAAGAAGATTGTATCCAATTACTAACCGGGAAACCATCGGCCTACTTTATGGAATAATGTGAAATATTCGTTACAGCAGGCTTCCCCAAACTCTGGCCCTCCAGATGTTGCTGAACTACAACTCCCATGATTCTCAGCCTATCCATTTCATTCATAGGATCATGGGAGTTTTAGTTCAGCAACATCTGGAGGGCCGGAGTTTGGAGAAGCCTGCTGCGTTACAGAATGCTTGTTAAAGTGTATAGCTGTGAACCCCGAAATGTAGATGCAAATGGTTTTAGTTTGCCAAGAGAGCACAAACAGCTAGCTATGACAATTATTTGTGTGTTCAAGGCTGGCAAAGAAGAAATCAGGACTTGGAGGGATACTTACAAATATGAGGACGTTGAATATAACCATTATCACTTTGATGCACGTAAAGCAACCCATGGTTGTGTCTGCAAAAAAAAAAAAAAAAAATGGACAAAGAAGGGTTAAAACATACAGCAACAGAAAGACACTACACGTTTAACATGGACAAGGAAGCCTTGATTTCTGATTTTAATTAAATAGTCACTTTGTTGTGTAATCCCCAACATATTAATGCACAGACCAGTTAACTGGAAGTTACAGTTGTGGTATCTGAGCAACCTACACTTTCACATTGCGGTGGAGGTGGTTACGGTGAGCACAGTATGTATACAGTGTATATTTAGGCCACTAAATAGTACTTGGCACTTTGCATTACAGCAGAGGGAGGTAGTATAGATTATACAGGCACGAAAAATTAAGAATCAACATGGAAGTGTTAGAATACACAGTGTGGTAATTAGGTTCGGGCTGGGAAATCTAGTTTAACTGATCTGAGATTAGAGGTTTCACTAGAAAAATCTTGTTAGTTTGGGATGAGTGCACACACATACAATACACCAATTTCAGAGACCACTTGGGCAGATGTGGTTATGGTCAGTAACATTCCATGCGGTTATCTTAGTCTGGTCCGTGAACACTGATTATTTAGGATTAGAGGGTCTTTAACCCCTTAAGGACATATGACATGTGTGACATGTCATGATTCCCTTTTATTCCAGAAGTTTGGTCCTTAAGGGGTTAAAGCCCAGCTTAATGGACTGGCCATTTCAGATAAAATTATTTAAAGACCTGCTTACTACTGTATGGACACTCACTGGTCTTAAAGGCGTTAAATCCTGAAATGAAAAGGATTACTAAAATATTAAATACAAGCAATATACGTGCCAGGAGTTACTTAAAATTGTAACCCAAAGACAAAAAAAAAAAAAAAAAAAAAAAAACCCACACACAACCTTATTTTGGAGTGGAGGTGGCGGCTTCTCGTGAAGTGCATATTGCGAAATCGGTTTTAAAACAGACGTTATAGCTTCCTCCAGTCCAAAGATTCTTGAATGCAGGTACCCATTGACCATACCCCACTAACCCTACAGACACCCCATGCTCCCTTCCTTTATGGCATTGTTAGAAAATGTCACAGTCACTGGATTGCTGCCAGTAGTTGAGATAACAACGTTGACATTTAAATCTCACGGTTCCGCTAAGGTTTGAAATGCATACGCCAATAATGTACCAACCCTTCTATTTCTTACAGGACACACAGTGTTCCAGTAATTCCTTAAACACTTTTTCCTGTAGAAGAAGGCTGCAGAGCTAACGCCCATGTATGTGCTATTTGTTTTTCCATGCCCAAGGCCTCTAGGACAGCAATGTGCTAGAACTTATCTGATGTTTGCCTAACCATTGCTCAGATACCACAAATTAAAGGTTTAATGTTGTCCCCTCCGAAGGTGGCAGATTGTTTAATCTTTCCCTCCATCCTACAATGTATGCATTACATTCTGACCACTGCTTGGAAGGGGAAGTTGAACCTATATTAGTGATTTCTAGACTCTACCATGACGTTTCCATATAAAATGGCGAGGAGAGAATAAAGCAAAAAAGGAAGTTTGCTACAACCATTTATTTACCCATGTTCAATTCTCCACAATTCGCATGTTATTGAATAAACCTTCACTAATTTCCTTCAATGCAGAGTTTATTTATAAACGTAAAATGGTAAACTATATATATTTCGTAATCTTTAGACCAAAAGAAAAGTTAGATTTGGAAAATGTGTTAACCCATCCAAGATTTTCAACTCAATGTTTAGTAAATATGCCCCTTTAGTGCTGGCATTATCACATCCTGTTCTGACGCTTGGCAAGCATTCAAAAAAGTTTTGCAATGCAAATTTGATCTTCAAGTCACCTTTCATCCCTCCTAATTAGAGACAAACACACTATTATACATATATGAGACAGACATGGCGTTCACTATTCTGGAGAATTAAATGGATTTGTTAAAAAAAAAACAAAAAAAAAAACTTTCAGATTAAGATTGAAACGCCAGGTTAGTGAATAGTCTACCATTCCAATCTGTCAGTACTTAAAATAAAGTAGCAAAATACATTAGAACGTGGGATTTGTTACTTTATCACTCCCAGCAAACTCCTTACAATACAAAACCCACACAGGTTATGGTGATACATGCAGTTTAGCAGGTTCCAGACACTTTACCATTAACGTTAAAGAACTACCCATACCCTCTCTCTCAATTAGAAGAGAGAAGTAGTTTAGACCTAGCTATTACAAGGTTTAGGATAAACCCAAGCAGGTCAGATCCTCACATTTCCCATGACACAGATCACGTTAATGTGCTACACAGGAAAAGTTCTCCCCAGCATTACATACATCTGATATGTTAGAGACAATGATATCAATGTTCAAAGACCAGCAGTGTCCAGGAAAATCTGACATGTGTTTTATAATATATAGATATATAAACATTATGATTTAACCCAGCTGTAGCAGATCAGTCTACAGGGAACACTTACTTTTAAAGGCTGGTAGCAAGAGAATAAACAAGAGTCTGATCCAACCCCAAGACAATCCAAAACGGTTAAGAGAGTGCTAGTGAAGTGCTTTGCATTTAACAGGTGCAGCAGTGAAAGGTATTACGACATTCTAGGACAAGTCAGCCAATCAGAGAGCCTCATTCATTCTCACCTGTCACCTGTACCTGGCTGTCTCTCCGCCCCTTGTTAGATACACAGCAAGAAAATGAGAGCATTGGTTAAGTATTTGAATTATAGCTTGGATTATATATATATATATATATGTAAATATTTGTATTTCTCTCTCCAAATTATTGTACAGCGCAACGGAATCTGATGGCGCTATATAAACAATAAAATAATAATAGTTATATATGTTATGTTGTATATGTTAGAAACAGAAAACAAGTAACAAGATAGCAATTTTAGCATTTTATAATAGAATATTATAAATAGACAATAATACTGTGAAATTCTAATTTTACTTCATTTTGTTTAATTTGTTTCTTAAATTTTCTTCCCCCCTCGCTTCCCCCCCACACATTTTATTTAATATTTAACTGTTACATGTCTTCTCTTTTTCCTTGAAAACATTTTAGCAGCAAATAAAGAACAACAAAAAATACAAACGTGTATTAAACACAAGCATGCAGCTGTGCTGACACAATACAATTATCCTTCACTTTGTTCTTTATTTTTATCGAGCCATTCTGTGGGACTCTTGCTTAAAGCAATAAGCACATACCTGTACTAGCCCCTATAGTCTTATCTGTTTACCCGCTTCTGATCGAATCATATTATCAGTTCCAGGATTATTTTCGCAGTGGCTGTGTCACCCCAAACTTACTTTTCTCTAGTCGTTTAGTCTTTTCTTCCTCTCTCTGAATTTGGTCTTTTCTTTATTTCAGTTTTTTTTTCTCATAAAATACACAAGACAAAGTAGGGACTATTTGATCTCCACTGGACAAATCTAGGCAAGGGACGGTCATGGCTTAGAAGGTTACTCTAACTCCCATGTCCACATCTGCTTTTAGAAATGGTTATAGAGCACGCAGTGTTTCAGTGCTTTGGCCACCAGATGTTGTCCTTGCAGAACCTGCCATGTTTCTGTCATCAGCCACCAGCCCATGCCAAATCTGTGCTCTCGCTGATGCGCAAGAGTACCTCACTAATGTCTATGGATGACCCTGCCAGACCTCAGGGGCCCCCAAGAATATGATCTTGCAATGAGCAAGATTATGCCTCGTTCTCACAGCTGAATCAAGCGAAAGCTGGGGGAAACGAGGAAATTTGATGATAGTAGATACGCCTTTTGACAAGTTTTACCAAGGCAGGTTTTTACCATAGTCTCTACTTTGTCTTATTATATGTTTTGACTGTGTTGAAATTTCAATTACATTTTAACAGTCTTTATGAGCATTTCATGAAAAGCTAAAAAATTTTGTCCAGGTGACAAAGCCACTTTAAATTTGAAATTCACTTTGAATTCACGACAATTCTCACCTTAGTGAATAACCATTTTGGACATCATAATACCAGTGTTTTTTTTCAATAATGTTAGAATTCCAAGTGAATTCAACGTTAATTTCTAACTTTAAGGGACGCACCACAACAACATAATTGGAGTTGATTTCTTATGGTGCCCGGTGTTTGCTGGTGCCAGATTACCTTCAAGGGTTAAACCATTATCAAACGGTTCAACCCCAAAGTCTTCTGTTCGATTCTGGTCAGCTCTGCCCCCACACTTCTGATACAGTTTGAGGCTTCAAACAGGAAGCCTGGGACAGAGGTGCTACTGATTGGCTGACACCCTTAGCCTATCAGTAGTTTCCCATTCACAAAATGGAGTGAGACAAATACATACATTTCTCACTCACTCATAGCTTATCAGCAGTGCCCCTATCCGAGCCTTCCTGTTTGAAGTTCTGGGGGCAGAGCTGACCAGCGTCAGACAGATACTTTGGGTTAAATCATTTGATATTGGTTTTGCCCCTGAAGGTGAGCTGGCGCAAGGGAACTCCTGGCACCATAACAACTTCATTCTGATGTAGTTGTTATGGTGCCTGGAGTATTCCTTTCAAGTCAAAATAGCCAAACTGGATCCATTCTCTAAGTCGCAATGTATGGGGGATAGGAAGTAGCACAACATGGAGCTAAGGCTGGCAAAGCATATTGAGAGAGGTGATTCGGCAGACCGGGTGATCTCCCTGTTGAATGCTGTGTCACAGATGATAGGTATGGTTTTAAGACATTATGCCCAGATAATACAAAGTCTTTTTGTCTTTCTTTTTTTTTTTTATGTGACAGTTTTCTTATCAGTTGATGAAGGGTTAATTAAATTATTGTACATTCCCTAGTAAAAAGGGACAGTAGTGAGAGTCTATTAAAAAAATAAAAAATAAATAAAAAAAGTTTAATTTTTTTGGAAAAAATAATCAAGTTTCCTATATTGTTCCATTGTTATAGTACTGTACTGTTCCCTATACATTGGCACCTACCTTTCTATATACTTTGACACTAGTTAATGATTAATGCTCTTTTTGTCCATCCATCTATTTTATGCATCATGTAAGTACAGTTACCTGGTTAAAGACAGTCAACTGTTCTACATAGTACCATGGAAAAACACATTTTCTAATAATTTATATGATTTTAGCAGCAAACATAACATTACCCACATATATCATAAACAAAAGACTTTTACACAAAAATTCTACACAAACTAGACATTACTTTTTTAGCAAAAACAAACAATGACATACATCTGGGCAATATTGTCGTGTTCGCATAATTTTAAATAGGATGCATGGAATTGTGGGAAATGAGGTCCAGCATCAGCAGGGCCACAGTTTATCACCTATGTTGTAGAGAGTTTCTTAACTACATTTCCCATGATGCTCAACCTTCCATAAGGTTTTCTAAGCATCATGGGAAATCATGGTTACTCGTCATTGGGTTAAAACAATTTTGGCTAATTGACATTGGGTTTAACCTCTTAAGTAGCACAGATCTCTCTCCCCTGATAACAGACAGCTAATCTGTTTAACTGGAGACTAGTGATTTAATTATTTCCCATAAAATGACACCACAGGGAAATTGACAGATCGCCTGAACTTCTTGTAACCTCATTTCTAATTTCCTGTCTCTCTGGAAATTAATGTCACCGTCCCTTTGACAGTCACTCCTCATTCTTTACTTTACATAAACAAGAATTTTAGTGATATGACCAGGGGTCAAGTCCTGGGGAAAAAAGTGTGGGAACTCACCCAAGATTCCGCCTCCCCCCCCCCCCTAAAAAAAAAAAATTACACTCCTATGCATATAGTGCAGTGCAGGATGTGTATTATTAATGTAGTGTGTTTGTAGTGAATGCAGAGTATGGATAATGAATGTAGTGTGTTTGTAGTCAGTGCAGTGTGTATAATGAATGTAGTGTGTTTGTAGTGAATGCAGAGTATGGATAATGAATGTAGTGTGTTTGTATTCAGTGCAGTGTGTATAATGAATGTAGTGTGTTTGTAGTGAGTGCAGTGTGTATAATAAATTTAGTGTGTTTGTAGTGAGTGCAGAGTGTGTATAATGAATGTAATGTGTTTGTTGTGAGTGCAGTGTGTGTATAATGAATGTAGTGTGTTTGTAGTAAGTGTAGAGTGTGTATAATGAATGTAGTGTGTTTGTAGTAAGTGTAGAGTGTGTATAATGAATGTAGTGTGTTTGTAGTAAGTGTAGAGTGTGTATAATGAATGTAGTGTGTTTGTAGTAAGTGTAGAGTGTGTATAATGAATGTAGTGTGTTTGTAGTAAGTGTAGAGTGTGTATAATGAATGTAGTGTGTTTGTAGTAAGTGTAGAGTGTGTATAATGAATGTAGTGTGTTTGTAGTGAGTGTAGAGTGTTTTTTTAGTGATTGCAGTGTGAATAATAAATCTAGTGTGTTTGTAGTGAGTGCAGAGTGTGTATAATGAATGTAGTGTGTGTAGTGAATGCAGTGTGTATAATGAATGTAGTGTGTAGTGAGTGCAAAGTGTGTATAGTGAATGTAGTGTGTTTGTAGTGAGTGCAAAGTGTGTATAGTGAATGTAGTGTGTTTGTAGTGAGTGCAGAGTGTGTATAATGAATGTAGTGTGTTTGTAGTGAGTGCAGAGTGTGTATAATGAATGTAGTGTGTTTGTAGTGAGTGCAGTGTGTATAATGAATGTAGTGTGTTTGTAGTGAGTGCAGAGTGTGTATAATGAATGCAGTGTGTTTGTAGTGAGTGCAGAGTGTGTTTAATGAATGCAGTGTGTTTCTAGTGAGTACAGAGTGTGTATAATGAATGCAGTGTGTTTGTAGTGAGTGTAGTGTTTTTTTAGTGATTGCAGTGTGAATAATAAATGTAGTGTGTTTGTAGTGAGTGCAGAGTGTGTATAATGAATGCAGTGTATTTGTAGTGAGTGCAAAGTGTGTATAATGAATGCAGTGTGTTTGTAGTGAGTGCAGAGTGCGTATAATGAATGCAGTGTATGTAGTGTGTTTGTAGTGAATGCAGAGTGTGTATAGTGAATGCAGAGTGTGTATAGTGAATGCAGAGTGTGTATAGTGAATGTAGTGTGTAGTGAATGCAGAGTGTGTATAGTGAATGCAGTGTATGTAGTTTGTTTGTAGCGAATGCAGAGTGTGTATAGTGAATGTAGTGTGCAGTGAGTGCAGAGTGTGTATAATGAATGCAGAGTCTATATAATGAATGCAGAGTGTGTATAGTGAATGTAGTGTGTTTGTAGTGAGTGCAGAGTGTGTATAATGAATGCAGTGTGTATAATGAATGCAGTGTATGTAGTGTGTGTGTGGTGAATGCAGAGTGTGTATAATGAATGCAGAGTGTGTATAGTGAATGTAGTGTGTGTAGTGAGTGCAGTGTGTACAGTGAATGTAGTGTGTTTGTAATGAGTGTAGAGTGTGTATAATGAATGTAGTGTGTTTGTAGTAAGTGCAGTGTGTGTGTGTGCTGGATTATGTGTGTGTGTGTGCTGGATTATGTGTGTGTGTGTGTGTGCTGGATTATGTGTGTGCTGGATTATGTGTGTGTGTGCTGGATTATGTGTGTGCTGGATTATGTGTGTGTGTGTGCTGGATTATGTGTGTGTGTGTGCTGGATGATGCGTGTGTGTGTGTGTGCGTGCTGGATGATGCGTGTGTGTGCTGGATTATGTGTGTGTGTGTGCTGGATTATGTGTGTGTGTGTGCTGGATTATGTGTGTGTGTGCTGGATTATGTGTGTGTGTGCTGGATTATGTGTGTGTGTGTGTGTGCTGGATTATGTGTGTGTGTGTGTGCTGGATTATGTGTGTGTGTGTGTGTGCTGGATTGTGTGTGTGTGTGTGTGCTGGATTATGTGTGTGTGTGTGTGCTGGATTATGTGTGTGTGTGTGTGTGCTGGATTGTGTGTGTGTGTGCTGGATGATGTGTGTGTGTGCTGGATGATGCGTGTGTGTGCTGGATGATGCGTGTGTGTGCTGGATGATGCGTGTGTGTGCTGGATTATGTGTGTGTGTGTGTGCTGGATTATGTGTGTGTGTGTGTGCTGGATTATGTGTGTGTGTGCTGGATTATGTGTGTGTGTGTGTGTGTGCTGGATTATGTGTGTGTGTGTGTGCTGGATTATGTGTGTGTGTGTGTGCTGGATTATGTGTGTGTGTGTGTGTGCTGGATTGTGTGTGTGTGTGTGTGCTGGATTATGTGTGTGTGTGTGTGCTGGATTATGTGTGTGTGTGTGTGTGTGCTGGATTGTGTGTGTGTGTGCTGGATTGTGTGTGTGTGTGTGTGTGTGTGCTGGATTATGTGTGTGTGTGTGCTGGATTGTGTGTGTGTGTGTGTGCTGGATTATGTGTGTGTGTGCTGGATTATGTGTGTGTGCTGGATTATGTGTGTGTGTGTACTGGATTATGTGTGTGTACTGGATTATGTGTGTGTGTGTGTACTGGATTATGTGTGTGTGTGTGTGTACTGGATTATGTGTGTGTGTGTGTGTACTGGATTATGTGTGTGTGTGTGCTGGATTATGTGTGTGTGTGTGTGTACTGGATTATGTGTGTGTGTGTGCTGGATTATGTGTGTGTGTGTGCTGGATTATGTGTGTGTGTGTGTGTGTGCTGGATTGTGTGTGTGTGTGTGTGTGCTGGATTATGTGTGTGTGTGTGTGTGTGCTGGATTGTGTGTGTGTGTGCTGGATTGTGTGTGTGTGTGTGCTGGATTATGTGTGTGTGCTGGATTGTGTGTGTGTGCTGGATTATGTGTGTGTGTGCTGGATTATGTGTGTGTGCTGGATTATGTGTGTGTGTGCTGGATTATGTGTGTGTGTGTGTGTGTGTACTGGATTATGTGTGTGTGTACTGGATTATGTGTGTGTGTGTGTACTGGATTATGTGTGTGTGTGTGTGCTGGATTATGTGTGTGTGTGTGTGTGTACTGGATTATGTGTGTGTGTGTGTACTGGATTATGTGTGTGTGTGTGTGCTGGATTATGTGTGTGTGTGTGTGTGTGTACTGGATTATGTGTGTGTGTGCTGGATTATGTGTGTGTGTGTGTGCTGGATGATGGGGAGGGGATGCATTTGCTTTTTAACCTTTGTTTTTATGTTTTTTTTACTTTACTCTCCCCCCTCCCTTACCTTGTCAGGGAGGGGGGAGATCGCCTGGTGGTCCGGTGGAGGGTAGCAGCCGCTGCATACAGGGGCCATCACACGCGGCGTTCTTCTCCAGCTCTCTCAGCTTCAACTCTCGCGAGACTCGCCTGTGCGGAGCGTTGCCATGGTAACCCGTGGCAACGCTCTCACAGCCGCGGGTCTCGCGAGAGTTAGAGCTGGAGAAGAACGCCGCGTGTGATGGTCCCTGTGTTCAGTTAGCAGGGCAGCGGGCAGGTCCTGCAGGACTGGGAACGGCGTTCCTGCTTTGGAAAAAGTGCAGGAACGCCGTTCCCATGCGTTCCTGCAGGACTCGAGCCCTGGATATGACGGCTGCTCCTTTTTTTTTTTACAGCCCAATTTTATAGAGATGTTTTCAAAACAAATGATCTCACATAAGGTTTCTTCCAACTTGGAATGCTTTCCCCCAAAATCTGTCACTATGTAACATTGCCTTCTAAAACAGTGTGTGTGTGTCTGTATGTGTCTGTGTGAGTGTGTGTGTGTGTGTGTGGGGGGGAGGGGGGGGGGGGTGGCTAATGTCCTCTAAGTGTCTAACATAATTTTCCTTTGACTATCACTTTCAAGAATACTTTATATAAGATCTGTTATAGTTCAACTGCTCTTAGTAGTGAGTGCTCAATCACATGAGAGTGATGTCATTTCCATTGTTCTGCAGAGACTTTTTTTTCCACGTCATTCTTATAATTATGGTGTAACTTGTTAAGTGTTTATTCCTGAACGCACAGTGAAATACGAGATGAAAATAAAGGATGGACCAAATACCTAAAAATAACTCACCTTCTCAATAGTCCTATTTTTACGTTGTAAGTAAATTTGCATTAGTAAAGAGGATAGGCCTTCTGTTAGTTTAGCCACGTTTTCTTTATAAATGTCCGGCGTTATAAATCAGGGAGTGAAATTGAGGACAGTCAGTGATTGCACAATACATCTCATTACTAAATAGGTGTAAATGATCCTATAATAGTGCTTTTGTTGAAAGTGACATTTACGTCTTATGTCAACTAACTCCTATAACAAAGGCTGTGATTGTGCTAATGTTTGTTTAAACACAACCGTTAAAATAAACATAAATAAATCATATATAAGACCCGTCTTTTCCATCACTTGGGAAAATTCACAGAATCAAACAGGGCTCAGAATGCCTCGGCAGAGCAAACTTCCACAGACTGTATACATTTTATAGAAGCGTGCCTGCTGTAGTTTGCATAATAATAGAATAATTACATTGAAGAAAACTTTTATTATTTCTACATTATACACTACTGATGTCATTAATAATGATGATGCTATAGTTTCACTACAATAATATCATTGGAAGTTTGCTTGGTTGATAATCATGGGAGCTACAGTCTACAGAACCTTGAACGATAATCTAAGCACCAAAACAACTTTAGCTTAATGAAGTGGTTTTGGTGTATAGATCATGCAGCAGCCATTTCACTGCTTAATTCTGTGCTGCTTAGCCTTCAGGATCTAGCAGGCGATTAACCGAGCAGGAGTTAAGAAAGTGTAAATTAAACGCAGTGTGCAGAAAGGGGTGTTAAAAGAATTCAGCTCTGGGGGCCGTGGCCTGAACCTGAACCGGAGCGGACACCATTCCTGCCTGCTCCTGCCAAGCCTGAATTAAATCCGCGAACATCGAGAAAAAGAACCAACCGATAGCCAGACCCATCCTGAAACCGACACCAGGGTGACAAAACGCACACATTGATGCCTTTTTCAACCCCAGAGATCGGGAAAGGTAAAACGGAGGCTCAAGGCCTATACCTCGCCGACAGCCGCCGGGCTCGAGTATTTCCTGGACGGAGCGTACAGCCGAGGAGAGCCCCCACCCTCAAGCGGCCCTCTGCCGACCTGCAACAATACCCCAACGAACATGGGGAGACGAACACAAAAGGTACTAACCGGTCACCCGGCAGGGCAGACCGACATTAGGGCTCTACTGCAGAGGCAGGCACAATCTAAGATGGCCGCGGAGGCTCCACAAACCCCGACAATGACCCGGGCGGCATCTCACACACCTGCTCAAACGGAGGATGAATGTGAGTACACCCTGACACCAACACAGGCACCACCAGACAACACATTGGCCACTAAACAAAACCTACATAACTGGGTGCAAGACATTAAGGAAACACTGGCCACAGATGTGGGCCTGCTTAAAGGGGAAGTACAGAAAGTAACTGAGAGAGTGAGGATGACAGAGCAGAGCATCATGACCATGCACACAGATATCACAGAAGTAAAGGATGCGATACAACAATTGCAGACCGCCCAACAGGGTCTCTCCCTACAACTGGCAACCCACGAAGACCGTGCTCGTCGTAACCACGTCAAAATACGCGGGGTACCCTCTGACATAACACCTGAAGAACTACCTCACTATGTGAGACGGCTCTTGGCCACCATCCTGCCACCAACGACAGCACGGAAGACACTCCTCGACGGGCTGTACAGACTCCCACCCTCAACCACAATGCCTCATACAATCCCAGGGATATCATCCTACGCTGTGCCACCACACAGGACGAAGCCAACATCATGTCGGCAGTACGGGACAAAACCCCCTTGGCTTTTGAAAATGCACAGCTGCTTTTCTACCAGGATCTAACCAGAGCCACACTTCAGTGGCGCCGGTCACTATCCCACTTTACGAGCCTATTACGCTCCGCAAAGTTGCCATACCACTGGGGGACACCTAGATCCGTGCTAATCACCCACAACGGGACCACACACAGGGTCTCCGCGACCACAGAGGTACCTGCAGTCAGGGCCGGTGCTAGGATTTTTAGTTACACAGGCGAAGATGCATTTTGGCGCCCCCAACCCTCATTAAAAAAAAAAAAAATGCATCTTCACCTGTGTGTCTTTCCTCCCAAGCCACAGGCACACAGGCATCATTTTTCAGTCACACAGTCAAAGTCATACAGGTACACTGTCATACAAAGACAGAAATAATCATACAGACACATACAGTCAGAGACATACAAGCAGAGATATACATGCATACAGAGACATGCAGGCATATAAAGACATACATGCATACAGAGGCATACCGTCATACAGACACATACATACAGACAGGCATACAGAAACATACATACAAAGACATTCAGGCACATACATACAGACATACAGGCATAAAGAAACATACATACAGAGACATACAGGCATGCAGACACATACATACATACAGAGGCATACCGTCATACAGACACATACATACATACAAAGACATACAGGCATACAGAGACACACACATACGTACATACAGAGACATACATGCATACAGAGACATATATACAGACATTCAGAGACAAACATACATCCAGTTACATACATGCATACAGAAACATACGTACAAGACATACAGACACATACATACATACAGAGGCATACCGTCATACAGATACATACATACAGACAGGCTTACAGAAAAATACATACTCACACACACACAAACTCACAGACACATACTCGAACACACACACACTGACAGACACACATACACACACACACACACTGACAGACACACACACTCACACACACTCTCACTGACAGACACACACACACACACTGACAGACACACACACACACACACACACTGACAGACACACACACACACACACACACACAAACTCACAGACACATACTCGAACACACACACACTGACAGACACACACACTCACACTCACATGCACACACACATACACACACAGTAATTAATTATCTAAATTAAATGTAAATTTCCCACCCAGCCTCCCTACCTGGAGTGCTGGCGTGGGTCTTTCATTGGTGGTCCTGTGGGGCTGCTGGGAGGCGTGCGGCTGCAGTTGATTAGGAGGCGGCGAGGGAGCTCTCTGATCTCTCTGACCGGCTCCCTCGCAGGCTGTTTTCTGATGCCGCGGGAGCCGGAATATGATGTCATATTCCGGCTCCCGCGGCATCAGCAAAAGGCGCGCGAGGGAGCCGGTCAGAGAGATCAGAGAGCTCCCTCGCCGCCTCCTAATCAACTGCAACGGCACGCCTCCCAGCAGCTCCGGGGATCCAGGAGGTGACCAGGCAGGAGGGAGCACTTCCCTCCTGCCGGTCACTGGAATTATGCGCCCCCAGAGCCGGTGCGCCCTAAGGCGGCCGCCTGTGCCGCCTTATGGACGCGCCGGCCCTGCCTGCAGTGCTCACCAAATTGGGATTACAGGACAGAAGCGACACAACAGAGTCCACTGCACAGAGATGGGACCCAGACAACACTGTGCCATTTGTTCCGAGAAGCACGGGACCGACAAAACCGGGACACTTGAACAACATCGACTGGACAGAATTTCCACATACCATACGCAGTCCCTGGGGCCACAATAGACTTATAACTTTCTGTTGGAACGATTGTTTCCCTTCGTATCTTTTTTCTTTTCCTATTATTTATCACTGGCATGATATTACCCAGCTTGACACAGGTCTCAGTGTTCCCTACACCTGACACCACACAAGGAAACACTAACACACAGACAGCCTGACCGAGACACCCTGACATAGGATCCGCTCACACGAGGCATGATGAGCGACATCGCCACATACAACCTCGACAGGGAGCTGGGCCACACAACACCACAAAACGCCACATACAACCTCGACAGGGAGCTGGGCCACACAGTACCACATACGCCTGACCACGACAGACACAAAATTCTCTAGACCACCCAAACTAGTGGACACCCTGGCACACCATCACCTGTAACCACGACGACTACACACTGTTACCACCAGTCACCACACCTGTTGTCACACTTGCTACCACCTATTACCTTATACCTCACTTGAAATGTGCGATAGCGCAACATAAAAATGTCCTTGTTCTCAGCCTACAGATTAATCTAGAAACACTGTTATGCTTTTTATTACCTCACTGTGTATAGATTGCCTTATTGTGAAAAACTGTGTTGAGGTGACACGTGTTCCTTAAGGGTTATGACACATGTCGGTTTCTAGGCACATACTATAGCAAACTTATAAAAATACAATCCATTTCTGTGTGAAGAAGCAAACACCATGAAATTAGCATATCTTGTAAACTGAAAATTATTCACTGATGGTGTGCGAAGTCTTTAAAAGTGCCCCCCATAATACCTAGTGGTTTCCATTTCCATTTCCATTCAGTTTGTTTCACATTAGGAAAGTATTTTAGAACCCAGAATAAGTGTGAGTTCTTCTCTGATGAGGATTTTGATTGCTGGCTAATGTTAGGAAAAAATAAGGGGTTTAATCAATTAGCCCTAGTAGGAAGGCTGCTGAGGTTCAATCCTGCTGCACTCCAGTGTTCAGATATATGATTACAAGGGGTTAAGGGGCAATGGGTTTGCATATTATATAACAACATTTGAAGGTTAAAGGACCACTCTAGGCACCCAGACCACTTCAGCTTAATGAAGTGGTCTGGGTGCCAGGTCCTTCTAGGGTTAACCCATTTTTTATAAACATAGCAGTTTCAGAGAAACTGCTATGTTTGTGAATGGGTTAAGCCTTCCCTCAAATCCTCTAGTGGCTGTCTCACTGCCAGCCGCTAGAGGTGCTTGCGTGATTCTCACTGTGAAAATCACAGTGAGAGCACGCAAGCGTCCATAGGAAAGCATTATGAATGCTTTCCTATGTGACCGTCTGAATGTGTGCGCAGCTCGTGCCGCGCGTGCGCATTCCGCCGACGGGGCGGAGAGGAGGCGGAGAGGAGGAGGAGAGCTCCCCGCCCAGTGCTGGAAAAAGGTAAGTTTTACCCCTTTTCCCCTTTCCAGAGCCGGGTGGGAGGGGGACCCTGAGGGTGGGGGCACCCTCAGGGCACTATAGTGCCAGGAAAACGAGTATGTTTTCCTGGCACTATAGTGGTCCTTTAATAGGGATGTACATGTTATGGTCCTGACATCTCAAACCTGACAGTTGTTTTTTGTGCTGGGTCACACACTGTGCTTAGAAATTGTGAAGCAATGGAAGTTGGAAGAAATTAGCCTGCTAATTTATGCTCTATACAAAGGGATACTGGACACACAAGAGGTTATCCAGCTTGTTTTTAAATCCCTGATTAGAACAGAGCTTTCCAGGATTGTAGAATTTGCACTTCCATCACCATCGAACATAATGTGATAGTGCCAGGATGCCTGAGGATTATAGGTTATTACTCATGAAAGGAGACGAGCCAACATTTTAGCTATTCCTTGTCTATAGGGAGCAGAAAACCTCTTGATTGGGAAAGACTTTAAATACTCCATGGCAGTGATTGCCAACACTGTCCTCAAGACACACCAACCGTCTAAGATTGGTTAGTATCCCCACAGGAACAGACCTAAATGTCTAGATAATTGATTTTTGTTGTGCCTTATGGACTGCTCACCTTATTCAATATGCAGGGCATTTTGGGAGTTGTAGCCCTAGGACATCTCGATACATGCATGTAGATGTAGATAAACGTTTTGAGCTCAAAAGCATGCTAGTTAAATACCTGTTACGTAACGCACTTAGGTATGATTACCATTATGTCTAGCTCGCTAACGATGACACACTTCTGTATATACCCTAGACACAGAAGGTAAACCTGTGACTATGCTACTTACTATAAAAATGTGTGCAGTGATCATCTATGCCGTATGTATGTAATACTATGTTCTCTGCCGTTATTGTTAATGCTGTTGTGGCATTACAAGAGTATGTACCCATTGAATGCACCACGAAAATAAAGAATTAAAAAAAAAAGAATTCAGCTCTTTAATCAGGTAGTGTGTATGGAGGCAGTGTGATTCTCAGCCAGGGGAGATGTGACTAGGGCTGCATACACATCTAAATGGCAGAGGATTGAGCAGTGAGACCGCAGGGCCATGATCTATACACCAAAACTGCTTCATTTAGCTAAAGTTGTTCTGGTGCTTAGAGATTCCCTTTAATGCTAGGTTCCCCTAAACCAAAACATTTTAACACTGAGCTGCTTAATCTTAGCTACTAGTAATCCTAGATATGATTATTATCATATGGATTATACAGAGACTGGTTAAACTGGTTATACGGAAACTATGTATAGTCATGGTCTTACAGGCTGGTTACATCGCTGGTTATACAGAGGTTGGTTAAACTGCTGATACAGAGACTGAAAATAGTGCTAGTTATACAGAGACTGGGTATAGCTCTGGTTATACAGAGACTGGGTATAGCTCTGGTTATACAGAGACTGGGTATAGTGCTGGTTATACAGAGACTGGGTATAGCTGGTTATACAGAGACTGGGTATAGCTCTGGTTATACAGAGACTGGGTATAGCTCTGGTTATACAGAGACTGGGTATAGCTGGTTATACAGAGACTGGGTATAGCTCTGGTTATACAGAGACTAGGTATAGTGCTGGTTATACAGAGACTGGATATAGTGCTGGTTATACAGAGAATGGGTATAGTGCTGGTTATACAGAGACTGGGTATAGCTCTGGTTATATAGAGACTGGGAATAGCTCTGGTTATACAGAGACTGGGAATAGCTCTGGTTATACAGAGACTGGGTATAGCTCTGGTTATACAGAGACTGGGTATAGCTGGTTATACAGAGACTGGGTATAGCTCTGGTTATACAGAGACTGGGTATAGCTGGTTATACAGAGACTGAATATAGCTCTGGTTATACAGAGACTAGGTATAGTGCTGGTTATACAGAGACTGGATATAGTGCTGGTTATACAGAGACTGGGTATAGCTCTGGTTATACAGAGACTGGGTATAGTGCTGGTTACACAGAGACTGGGTATAGCTGGTTATACAGAGACTGGGTATAGCTCTGGTTATACAGAGACTAGGTATAGTGCTGGTTATACAGAGACTGGATATAGTGCTGGTTATACAGAGACTGGGTATAGTGCTGGTTATACAGAGACTGGGTATAGTGCTGGTTATACAGAGACTGGTATAGTGCTGGTTATACAGAGACTGGGTATAGTGCTGGTTATACAGAGACTGGGTATAGTGCTGGTTATACAGAGTCTGGGTATAGCTCTGGTTATATAGAGACTGGGTATAGTGCTGGTTATACAGAGACTAGGTATAGTGCTGGTTATACAGAGACTGGGTATAGTGCTGGTTATACAGAGACTGGGTATAGTGCTGGTTATACAGAGACTGGGTATAGTGCTGGTTATACAGAGACTGGGTATAGTGCTGGTTATACAGAGTCTGGGTATAGCTCTGGTTATATAGAGACTGGGTATAGTGCTGGTTATACAGAGACTAGGTATAGTGCTGGTTATACAGAGACTGGGTATAGTGCTGGTTATACAGAGACTAGGTATAGTGCTGGTTATACAGAGACTGGGTATAGTGCTGGTTATACAGAGACTGGGTATAGTGCTGATTATACAGAGACTGGGTATAGCTCTGGTTATATAGAGACTGGGTATAGTGCTGGTTATACAGAGACTGGGTATAGTGCTGGTTATACAGAGACTGGGTATAGTGCTGCTTATACAGAGACTGGGTATAGTGCTGGTTATACAGAGACTAGGTATAGTGCTGGTTATACAGAGACTGGGTAAAGGTTGAATTGGGTAAAGGGTGGGATTGAGAACTGTGGGAGCAATATTGACAGTAGCAGAATATTAATTTAATGAGTGAAATAGGAGAGAGCAGAGAAATGAGAAATAAGACTGATGGTGTAGATTGTAGAAGGATAGGAAACTGGAATGAGAGTATTAGGTAATAGACAGGAAGAGGAGACACAGGGGATGACATGGAGTAGAGAGAGGGGGTAAATAATGGGAAGATAGGATGAGGTCATAGAGATGAAAGTCGGGAAAAGTTATAAGTAATAAATTAAAATATTAACAGGCTGGAGGGGGTAGGAGAGAGAGGTCAAACATGCGCAGGGGGATATGTGCGACTTCCTGTGTTGTTTTGTTAGAGGTGAAATGAAAGCTCTTTATCATAGATCCTGATGACAGGAACCAGGAAGTTCTGTACCTGTGGAAAGAGCTCCAGTAGGGTGTGGGGGTTTATTTAAAGGAAAGCAATGCTCATTCACTTTCTGCTTTTGTTTAAACAGCACATCCGTGATTTTGTGTGTGTGTGTGTGTGTGTGCGTGTGTGTGTGTGCATGTGAGACAGCTTTTAATATGTGATCTCTTTGTGAACACTTCATACATTCTGTGTTTTTACACATCTTCCCAGATTGTCGATTCATGTATTTCAGATGTTTTAGGGATTATAGCACAATTTCTAGGGCGAGACCCTTCTTGTTGCAGGACATGACCTCTACGCTCATATTTCTTCCCAGGTGTCCGCCATTTTGTTTTCATAAACCCATATAATAGTGCGGGCAGCGTTATTTATGTCAGGTTTATCTTGGTTAGCAGGAACATTCCTCTGCGATTCTCATTAAATACAAATGGTTTGTTTCCCAGTTTTCATTGAATATAGCACCTCAACATATTGGGACATTAGTAATCTACAGAATATCAGAATGGTTTCCACTCAAAATGTTCTTATCCTAAAGGGCTCCATAATGTGCTCTGAACCGTCCCATAATTAACGTGGGATTTTCTGGATCGCATTTGATGGCTGCCTGTTTTGCAGTTCGGTGCTGGTAAAATATTAGTTGTTGGACAGTTTGGATTCTGCCAGTACACATCTGCTCTTTGTCACTCGATGTATTATACTTTCTGCCATCGTGTTTGATGCCTCGTTCTCTGTATTTTATTACTTGTCTATTTGCTACTTCGTCCATGGTGATCACTCTCTGTTTCCATTGGTGTTTGTTGCTGATAATGGCTGCAATTCTTCCTCTGAGTCTGTTTTTGTTCTTCAATAGCAATAGCATAGTGTATCAGGTTCAGTCAACCATAAATGTCACCAAACATGTGTTCCTGCCCTCATGGTGATATACCTATTATGGGTAAATGTGTCATATGACTTTTAGTTTTCTTTGACTGTTTTTGCTGCTTTGTGGAGTATGTAAAACTTTCCTTTTGTTGCCATACTTTGTGACATGATGATATTATCATGTGTTCTGCTAAATACCACTTTGCAAGTTCCTTAACAGCTTCTGAGTTTCAATGTCCCAATTACCTGTGTCACAGGTGAACACACTGGTTCTCAGCAATGTGTGTAACTAAGTCAGCAGTCCCTCATGCTGCTGATTGTGCAATTATTACCTCTCGATTATATGGTGAGTCCATTATTACCGTAAAAATCCTGGGGCGATAACTTCCTTCTAGGTTGTGTGTTGCAATTCTGTAATCCATGGCTGCAATCCTGAAATCCTTTTGTTTCCACACTGATGCACTTTTCATAGGCTGGGTAGACTTTATCTTTCATTCTGTCATCAATATTGGTAAAGAAATTCCCTGCTCCTGCCATGGCGTGCTGCCTGCCCTTTAATGAGTCTAACATCTGCATTGAACTGTACATGGATAAATCTTTCCCACCCTCTTTTCGGTATTATGTTAGAAAAAAATAAAAATAGATTTACAAAAAATAATTGGATAATCTGGGGGGCTGTTTGTAAACATTGCAATGGTTAATGAGAACTCACAAATTAAAGGAACACTATAGTGTTAGGATGCAAAACTGTATTCCTGACACTTTAGTGCACCTCTCTCCGCCAGACATTTCATCACACAATTTGTAACAATATACAGTAATGTGAATGTAACATGGAATGCCTAAAAAAATGCACTTTTCTTTTTTAGAAATAGACCTCAGGAGCAGTATTCTACAAGATTGAAATAAAAGAAGAATTGTCTTTTGTTATGCGGTTCACCTCCTGGAGGGTGAATAGACATTCAAACCTGTATAACTATTTGAGTGTTTGGCTAATAAATCAGTTCTTGTTCTACCCTCGCTAAGTAGTCTTGACTAGGGTATGGGAAAGTGGGCTTTTTGCACTGCTAATATCCCTGTACACTGTGTTGCTGAAGTAGCTAAAGGAAATGAGGGAAGGAGACCCTACTTTGGTCCATATATTGCAATAACTGCTGTTGATCCACACAAAAAGAAGAAAACATTATAATTCCTAATTTACGACATAATACCAGACAGATTTGTTTCTGATCCAGCTATTATTAATAATGTCCATAGTCCTGTATAATCACTCACTTTTAAACAATATCTAGCTATTTTAAAATATAAATTTGTGCTCGGGCAAATAAAGCCGTATCTTGTATTTGATACCTTATACATGTAGAGGTATAATACATTCGATTGTGGTGTGCCGAAACCAACGTATCGGTAAACCTGTAAATAAAGTGGGCCCACCAAGGAAGGTAATTAGAAAATAAATAAATAAGTAATATGAAAGGGGGAGCGGTGGGAGGAACACAAAACGGAGCGATACCGAGGAGAAGTCTAGTCCTGATAGGGGAGTTCTGATATCAGCACTAACCCCTCCCACAACTCTAGGCTCGGCCTTTAAATTTGTGCTCGGGGCAATAAAGCCGTATCTGGTACTTGATACCTTATGATACATGTAGAGGTATACAACATTCCGTTGTGGTGTGCCGAAACCGACGTATCGGTAGACCTGTAAATAAAGTGGGCAAAAGAGGATGTATGCCAAAAAATAATTTATTCAATCAACAATCACATTATTACAACACAGACTATCAAATTGCTAAATGTAGGAATTCTTGTCTAAATTCCTTCTCTGGTTGAGGAATATGTCTACAGTAGGCTGTAGATTTCCAGCGCCCCAGTGACTTTATAACATTGGTAGGGATGTTCCTGTGGGAGGCTGCCGAGGTCACACCTATGCTGAAGGAGTGTCCGGAATAGTGTAAGGGGTTGAGACCTAGTCTCATTAATAGGATTCTAATGTAAAGCATGAATTTGCTTGTAGTGAGAATAACCCCCTGTATGGTAAGGTTGATTTGAAGGTGATGGTAAGTTGTGTTGATTTATATCTAGTGTCTTTACTGGACACCATTGGTTTAATGTGGGGTAATAAGAAACTTAACTGTTTGACCTGGTTGACTGGTCTTGGTGTGTTGCAGAGAGAGTACATAGTGGTCTTCCTGTTTGCTGATATGTGATATCTTGAGGCATGACCTTAATTCGGACATGTTGATGGTGGACTCTCTGGGTCTAGGGAACCCGTAAAAAGCTAAGTTATTTAGCGGCTTTTAAGGTTTGATTGGTCTTTGGTTCGAATGGTGACTTATCCAAAAGGTCTGATAGAGACCGGAACAAGCTCCCATTGATTGGTCATCTCTGTGGTGTTTGTGTTGTACTGCACCTCTAATTTCCCTTTAACATGGTCTTAATTTGATAAGATGATAAGAAGGTTTGTTTGGAAATAGTGTAAGCATGTGGTGTTGTAACCCTGTGAGATAAGTTTGATTCTGTTGTAGGATAGATGTAATTTGAGGTGGCAAAAAGAAGTGAAAGCAACTAAAGATTCCATCGCGAAAATATCTACCACCTGGCATTCCCTAGTAAATCTTATGAAAATATTGAAAGCCCTTTTGTATGACCATCTGGTGTTTTCAGATAAAGCACACTGTGACAGCATTCTGCATGAGCTAGGAGTTGGCCTAATCCAAGGTGTGGTATTGAAATTGAGGGGCCGGAGTTGCCATCGGTGGGGCATTGGGGTGTAGTTGGAGGAATTCCTGAAAACGGAAGTGGGAGAAATGGTCAGCAGAACCTCTCCTGGCAAAGTTTAATTTCCTCTTGTTTACGTTCTTTATAGAGACTCTTATCCTGTCAGCTCAAGTTCCTGACTAATTCTTTAACGTTTAGCAGTGAAAAAAACTGCCCAGATCAAGTTAACATGCTGTTGATTTAATTGCATTAGGTCATTGAAATCTCCAATCTTATGATCAATGTTTCACAACAAAAAATATTTTAAAAATAGCAGACAGCAATACAAACAAGAAATCCTGGAGGTTGTAGACTCCATGACACACCAATGACATGCACACTTCCCAAAGTGGGAATGTGAATTTGATCCCCTCTGGGATCGCTCATGCGCAGAACCCTGCTGAAGAGCTATGACATAAGGAAGACGCCCTGCGCTTGTTTAGCACTGTGCAAACATATTTAATGACATTGTTCTGTGCTTGCTGGTGACATGTCTCTGATGTCGCCATATGTGGAATATCATTTGTGGGGTACTTGTGGAGTTGTGTGTCTGTGAATTGGGGGTGTTTGCAGCGTAATGTGTGGGGATATATGTTTACTATATGTTTACCCAACATACCACTGAGTCATTTATTATCTATATGTTCAATGGACATATTAGGTTAATTAAGCAATATTAGGGATGATTAAACACCCGAGGACAGTAAATAGAATACAAATGGTGCAGCAAGAAAGGGATATATGGAAAAATAATGGAACCCAAACACAAATGAGGAACAGACGCTCTGTGAGTGACAAGCTGTAATGGGCAGGAGCAGGCCAAAGCTGTGCAAGGGCGCGCTGTGATTTGGCAATGACAAGAGAAACAGCTGGTGAACGGAGGCACGCCCACTATGTCACCAATAGGATAAAGGGATTAGCCCTATGTAAGGAAGAATTGGGGGGGGGGGAGGGGGATGTATACAGATATCTTTTATTTGGGAATTGCTTTTATTGTTTTTTTACACTTTATTGGTCCCTGCGGAAGTAATATTGGGGCAAAATGTACAGGGAGTGCAGAATTATTAGGCAAGTTGTATTTTTGAGGATTAATTTTATTATTGAACAACCATGTTCTCAATGAACCCAAAACACTCATTAATATCAAAGCTGAATATTTTTGGAAGTAGTTTTTAGTTTGTTTTTAGTTATAGCTATTTTAGGGGGATATCTGTGTGTGCAGGTGACTATTACTGTGCATAATTATTAGGCAACTTAACAAAAAACAAATATATACTCATTTCAATTATTTATTTTTACCAGTGAAACCAATATAACATCTCAACATTCACAAATATACATTTCTGACATTCGAAAACAAAACAAAAACAAATCAGTGACCAATATAGCCACCTTTCTTTGCAAGGACACTCAAAAGCCTGCCATCCATGGATTCTGTCAGTGTTTTGATCTGTTCACCATCAACATTGTGTGCAGCAGCAACCACAGCCTCCCAGACACTGTTCAGAGAGGTGTACTGTTTTCCCTCCTTGTAAATCTCACATTTGATGATGGACCACAGGTTCTCAATGGGGTTCAGATCAGGTGAACAAGGAGGCCATGTCATTAGATTTTCTTCTTTTATACCCTTTCTTGCCAGCCACGCTGTGGAGTACTTGGACGCGTGTGATGGAGCATTGTCCTGCATGAAAATCATGTTTTTCTTGAAGGATGCAGACTTCTTCCTGTACCACTGCTTGAAGAAGGTGTCTTCCAGAAACTGGCAGTAGGACTGGGAGTTGAGCTTGACTCCATCCTCAACCCGAAAAGGCCCCACAAGCTCATCTTTGATGATACCAGCCCAAACCAGTACTCCACCTCCACCTTGCTGGCGTCTGAGTCGGACTGGAGCTCTCTGCCCTTTACCAATCCAGCCACGGGCCCATCCATCTGGCCCATCAAGACTCACTCTCATTTCATCAGTCCATAAAACCTTAGAAAAATCAGTCTTGAGATATTTCTTGGCCCAGTCTTGACGTTTCAGCTTGTGTGTCTTGTTCAGTGGTGGTCGTCTTTCAGCCTTTCTTACCTTGGCCATGTCTCTGAGTATTGCACACCTTGTGCTTTTGGGCACTCCAGTGATGTTGCAGCTCTGAAATATGGGCAAACTGGTGGCAAGTGGCATCTTGGCAGCTGCACGCTTGACTTTTCTCAGTTCATGGGCAGTTATTTTGCGCCTTGGTTTTTCCACACGCTTCTTGCGACCCTGTTGACTATTTTGAAAGAAACGCTCGATTGTTCGATGATCACGCTTCAGAAGCTTTGCAATTTTAAGAGTGCTGCATCCCTCTGCAAGATATCTCACTATTTTTGACTTTTCTGAACCTGTCAAGTCCTTCTTTTGACCCATTTTGCCAAAGGAAAGGAAGTTGCCTAATAATTATGCACACCTGATATAGGGTGTTGATGTCATTAGACCACACCCCTTCTCATTACAGAGATGCACATCACCTAATATGCTTAATTGGTAGTAGGCTTTCGAGCCTATACAGCTTGGAGTAAGAAAACATGCATAAAGAGGATGATGTGGTCAAAATACTCATTTGCCTAATAATTCTGCACTCCCTGTATAGGACCACTGCACTCTATTTGTATTTTATGCTTTATAATAAATTCAGTTACCTGAGTCCTGACACAATTGTTCCTAGTGTGGAGGTCTGGAAGTCTGTGGGGAAGTCGACATTGGATAACCCCCAAGAATTTCAAGGGATGCATCCAGAGACGTGTATCACCATTGTATCTTCTTTGTGCATTTCAAACAGCACAATTAATGATTCTTTAACTGTATTACAATATATATTTATTCCTTCGGTAGATTTGTATACATTGTATATTAGTTTTCGGAGATGCCTGTTAGATGTGTAGTGTGCGAGGAGAGGGGTTGTAGTGTTTCTTTGTGTGTAGCGATGTTAATTGCTGTAGTGTATGTGGGGGACATTATGACTGTAGTGTTTGGGTGGGGAGGAAGGCTGTGGTACATGAGGGCAATTGGGGCTGTAGTATTTAGGGAATATGGGCTCTAATGTGGGGATATAGGTTGTAGTGTTTGGGGGAGATATGAGATGTAGTATAGGGGCATAGTGGCTGTAGTGTATGGGGGTGATAAAGGATGTAGTCTATAGGGTAGATAGAGGATGAAGTATATGGGGGATAGAGGCTATAGTAAATAGGGGAGGTAAAGGATGTAGTATATGGGGGATAGAGGCTATAGTAAATAGGGGAGATAAAGGATGTAGTATATGGGGGATACAGGCTACAGTATATAGGGGATATACAGGATTTAGTATATGGGGGATATAGGCTGTGGTGAGGGAATAAGGGCTGCGATAAGGGGATAGTAGCTGTAGTGTATCGGGAAGATATGGGCTGTAGTGTATGAGGGTGAAACTAGATGCATTGTGTGTGGGGTTATGACTGTAATGTGGGAATAGATAGTGTGATGGGGGGATTGGGTCTTTGATGGGGCAGGAATATGGGCAGTGATGGAGGGAATAGAGGCTGTAGTGGAGGATATCAACTGTAGAGGGGCTGTGCTGGGGGCATAATAGGCTTAGATTTGGGGGGGGGATAAGACCAGTGATGCGGAGGCTAGTTGCTGTGTTAATGTGTATAGAGGCTTTAATAAGGGGGGCAGGGCCTGTGAATGGGTGAGGGGGTGGGGATAGGGGCTATGATAAGTGTCATTCCAACTCATAGCATCCTGGGACATTATTAAGTGGATGAAATCCATCAGCAGGTTCTCAGCATGAGCTTTCATTTTACCCTCCAAACTCAGACCAGAAGGACCAAAGGAGCTTGACAGAGACAGGGAAATGTAATCCATTCTTAAACAGCTTGGCAGTATATCATCAGACGATACCAGGGGGCTTCTGGTGCTATAATGCTAAACTGCACTGCAGTCAATATACTGCTTAGAGTGTCCCTTTAGTGAGTGGTCTGTACATTTGCAAATAAATAGTTACACAAGGACTTCTAATCCAAAAATGCCAGACTTCCTGGCTGGTAGGAGGAGGCATTTCTTGCCTGGGACGGTGACGCATGTGAGACCCAAACACGCACGCACGCACACACACGCACGCACACACAAACATACTCCTACACCTTCAAGGGATTGAAAGCTTTCGGGAAAAAGCAGAGAAAAGCCATAATATGAGTCTAAACCCTAGAATTTCAAGATATATATTTAAACAGTTCATCTCCATGGTTTAATAGAAAATAAACTTTTGCTGTTCTACCAATTGTTATATTCAAGTACTAGATCAAGAAAATCCAAACACACACGCACACAAACACACGCGCACACGCACACACACACACACGCACACACGCACACACGCACACACGCACACACGCACAAACACAAATAAAAACCTAGACGAGTTTCAAACAATAACTCTTTCACCATGTAATAGCATCCAGAGCCAAAAAAACACTGAACAAAGTACAACTTGTAATGAAATAACAAATACATGAAAGAAAATCCCGAGCTGTTGATTATCAAGTCACTTCCTCTTTTCTGATTAAAAAGAATTCTAAAGAAAACTTGCCGTCATGCAAAAAACGTCTGCAAAACAGAACATGGGTGTATAAAGTCCTTGAGTCCAGAATGTTTGCCCAGAATAGGTGTGATAAACATAGCAATGATTATACTCTGTGTATTTATGATGCCACATAATTTAGCACAAGTGCAATTTATATTGCAATTTATTATCCATTAACTGAATCTACACCCCTTCCAGTAAGAGAGAACATTTGGGGAGTGGCTGATCACTTAACGCAAAGAAGATCAATAATCTCAGGTCATATATTAAATGGACACTTCACTGCCCAAATAAAATCAATCAATCAATCAAGCAATAAATCAGTCACTATATATCCAAACTAAAACATGCATTTTAATTAGTTATTTTTATCATAAATGTATCTAAAAACAGCCTGCAAAAATTAGAGAACTCTTCAAGACCAGATTTACATCACAAGCGCCTGTAGGCACAGAATCCTTAAGCGCATTACATGTAATTTATGACGTGTCCATTCTGTCCCCAGTTCTCTCTCTCCAGGAGATCACACTGTCAGTCTGAGGGGCAGGTCCAGGCACAGATCACTGTGTTCTCATTCTAACCCCGCCCTGACTTTCTGTGGCTGTCCAATCACAGGCTTCCCAATGCAGCTCAATGAGAAGTCTTTGCACGGCAGGTGCTCTGGGCAATTGCTGCCACTTGAGTTTAGTTCCACCGAGACAAACCAGGAAGTAACAGGGCAGAGTGTCTGATTGACAGCTGGGGGGTGTAACCAGGTTAATTTATAAAAGGGTCTATTTCTATTTAAATCTGCCCTTTTTGTTAAATAAAAAAAAGAGGACACGTTCTTCACACATAAAGCTTTTCAGCAAGTTGCTTTAGCTGTTTGGATGTAAGCTCCTTCTATAGGGATTGCAAACTTTTGGCAAAAATATACAAATAGGAAAAATTCTATAACTATAATATATATAATTGTTTTGGTCTAAAATTCACTTTGAATTTCAAACAATTTATTTTAAATAAATAACCATGTTAATAAAGTGAACACAAAAAGACTCTATCCCGTATGGATTTTTATTTTTTTATTTTTACATATTTCGCAAATGCAGAAAGCAAAATCACACATCCAACCCCTTGTATACAAGTTTCTCATAATTTTAACAATTTGAAAACAAAATAAATTAACATATTTTATTTGTATTTTTAAAGATCTACAAAGATAATGTCATACGTATTGACTCACACAAAAAATTGTGGCCATTTACTTTCAAATACCTTCATAACAAAGATGTGAAATACAACCAATCACGCCTCAGTAATGGAGTGTTTAAAAAGCGATGACATTGTAACAAACTAGCTGGTATTTAGATGCCACCAAAAAGTGCCATTAGGTTCCTTAGCCGAGCCAAACTGTATTCATATTGCAATTTTGTTGATATTAGGTTTTGTATATAAATGTCAACACAAAGAAAAAAATACTAAATACATAGAAATAGTGTTTGTAAAGCAGGTCCTTTCTTCTTGTAGTTAGTGCATGCTTCAAACGTCGCCTATTTGACAGTAGAGATATATGGATGCCGCCATCGCTGCCAACTGAGAAAGAGGACAATTAAATACACGTTTTATAAAAGATAGCATCCATGTGTTTGAAATATTCTGAAAAAATATATAACATGTTAGAATCTGGTGGTTTATTAAACATAGAAGGCTGATTTCCATGCTTGACAGTAAAATGCGGCTGTTAAGCATTAATGACAACACTGGTAGACGTTTGTGGATAAAAATCCACTAGAAGACCCTGATTGGTTGAGCTTATTCCTGGTCTAGGAGGCTTGTGCATTCTGCTACGTTTTACCATAGAAAGTCGAGTAGCTTTGGAAAACTAGAGAAGGAGAAGTCAGTATAACTTCTGCTTAGATAGGAGTAAATAAAGCCCCTAAATAATAAAAAGAAAACACAGTAGTAAAGAAGTGTAACCTTATTACGTAAATAACACAGAGAAATCACAGTAAGAAATAAATAGTATGAATTACATAATATCGCACTGTAAGTACGTAGCTAAAGTAAATCCTGAAAGGATAGATACAGAATAACAGCAAGTGCAACCGCTGACTGAAAGTAACAAATGTCGCTGATCTAATGAGTGGGGAAGAGGGAACAAATAAATACGATGGGGTGAATGATAGCAAAATGACAAGCCCTGCAAGTAATCGTTTGTATTTGCAGGAGAGAAAGCTAAAGCGAGAGATACTAGTTTCCCTACTCTGCTGTGCCTTCGAGGGCACCCCTTAAAAAATACTAACAACCACCTCCCCTCATGTAGATAGAATAAATGCAGTACGAAAGGAAACCTCTAAACAAATAATAAAAAAATAAATAGAGGATAGAAAAAAAAAAGAGTACGAAATTAGAAATAAAAAACTAAATATTAAAGTGAAATAAATCGTGTATGGGTGGTATAGTCTAAATATGTCTAATAATGTCTTCCCTAATCATAGAAGCCACTCCATACAAATAACGTCCCGATGCGCGTTTCGCCGATAAGGCTCTTCTAGGGGGCCACTCATTAGATCAGCAACATTTGTTGCTTTCAGTCAGCGGTTGCACTTGCTGTTATTCTGTATCTATTCTTTGCAGGATTTACTTTAGCTACGTACTTACAGTGCGATATTATGTAATTCCTACTATTTATTTCTTACTGTGATTACTCTGTGTTATTTACGTAATAAGGTTACACTTCTTTACTACTGTGTTTTCTTTTTATTATTTAGGGGCTTTATTTACTCCTATCTAAGCAGAAGTTATACTGACTCTGCTTTTTCTATCTTGTTATTACAATTTAGCTACTCAATTTTTTATACTCTGCTTATTATAAGTTACGTTTTATTGGGTTCCTCACCTTTAGAAGGGTTCACCTACTTAATGGTTCACCCTTTTTCTCCTTACTTTTCAGCTTTGGAAAGCTAGGTGAGTAATGTTTAATGTAATTCATTTTACGTTACACACTATACTGCAGAGGCCCTGTCACTCCCCTTTCCCTCATTTTAAGGAGTGTCAAAGGATTTTAGACTTCTTACCTGTGGTCCGCTGGACACCTCTCTCCACCTCAATTGCTGATGACAGAGAACCAGAAGCTTCTAAGTAGGTGCTTCCGTTAGCTCTCCTAGTGCAGGATTAGGTCATGGGTTGGAAGTATCAGTTGATTGCTCTCAGTCACTGAGCTAAGTCCTTTTTAGAAGGGCAGTACCCATAACGAGAGCTTCCAGATCTACAGTGGCAGGGAGTGGGGCCAGATGGACCCCAGGTGTGGGCCCCCATAACCAATAAAATGGGCTATAGGGGTTATGGTTCTTGGGGTGTTTTTTTATATTTTCGCGTATTTTTGATGCAAAATACACTGATCAGCCACAACAATAAAACCACCTTCCTAATATTTTGAAGGTCCCCCTTGTGAACCTCTGAACGTGTCCTGTGGTGTCTGGCACCAAGATATTAGCAGCAGATCCTTTAAGGATATAAGGTGCAATGTGGGGCCTCCATGGGTTGGATTTATTGTTTCAGCACATTCCACAGTGCTTAATTGGATTGAGATTTGCGGAACACCTTTTAGTTATCATGCTCCTCAAACCATTGCTGAAAAATGTTTGCAGTGTGGAAGGGTGCATTATCCTGCTGAAAGAGACCACTGCCATCAGGTCTGCAACAATCTCTCGGTAGGTGGTACATGTGAAAGAAACATCCACATGAATGCCAGGACTCAAGGTTTCCCAGCAAAACATTACCCAGAGCTTAACACTGACTCCACCAGCTAGCCTTATTCCCATTATGCATCCTACTGCCATCTGTGTAAACAATACACACATACCTGGCTATCCACCTGAACTAGAAGAAAACATGAGACATCAGACCTAGCAGAACCGGTCCAGTTCTGATGCTCATGTCCCCTGCTGAAGGCACTTTTGGTGGTGGACCGGGGTCATCACGGGTACCCTGAATGGACTGCGGCTAATCCAGTTCACTGGTTATCCTTCCTTGCACCACTTTTGGTAGGTACCAACCACTGCATAATGGGAACAACCCACAAGAGTTTCCGTTTTGGTGATGTTCTGACCCAGCTGTCTAAACCTTGTCAAAGTTACTCAGATCTTCACTTGCCCATTTTTCCTGCTTCCAACAGATGAAATTCAAAAACTGACTGTTCACTTGCTGCCAAATATATCCCACCCCTGTTAAGGTGCCATTGTAACGATAGAATCAATGTTATTCACTTCACATGTCAGTGGTTTTAATGTTGTGGCTGATCAGTGTATATCTAATGCATTAAAAATGGTAATTTTCAACATACTTTGGTCTTTCAAATATTAATATTGTAGAAGAAACAAAACACTCCACTTTCCACGTACTGATGGAATTACAGGCAAATGGAAACAATCAATATTTTTGAGCAAATAGAAAATAACCTGATATCCTGATGCTACCATTGTGATGGCTCTAAAATCCCAATCAAAGAGCATTAACTACCCAGGAATGCACAGGGATCAATGCTGTCTTAGAATTCGTTTTCTTTTTATTTCTATAATTATTTTACCCCACAAATCTGATGGTGCCTTGGGTATTGCTCTTAGAACGTCAGTGTGTGTCCAATGTACTGCATGCAACATGGCACCAAATGTGGTCAGACAATGGGAAATAACTGGCATCCTGGCATAAATGTCATCTCACAATCTCCAACACTACAAAGTCATGTTTCAGACATTTCGATCAATTCACATATCCATCAGTTCCAGTGACACTTTCCATATATTTTACAAATTAAGCAGGACAGTAACACAATGTCCGCTATTTTACAGATATTCCCAAAATACTTTTGCCTGTTATATATATATATATATATATATAAATATTCACATATAGAAACTAGTCTTCCTCAACTGCAAGAAAGCTGAAAACACTTTTATATATTAATATTTTCAAGGAACTTCCTAATGGCCCTGTTGACCAGTTTGCAAATGAAGGTCGGTATGTTTAAAAATCAAACAGAAACTCTCTTCAGTTAAATAACTCCCTAAAACGACCTCTCATTAGTGTCGGGTTCTCCTCTTACCTCCAAAGCACAGATGCCAGCCGCCACACCACCCACTATGGGTATATGCTTCTGGATGAGGGCCAGGATACTCTCAAAACAACCCTAAAGAAGAAATGAAAGAATTTTTTTTAGTAAAGCTCATTGAGTTGCCCTTCTTTATGTTCTTCAAGCCCTCTCCATGTTGTCCACAAATGTTTTTCATTGAAGTCCGTAGTATGTGCATAGTTTACATTTGGACAAACATAAATGCTCCCCTTGCACAGTTTTTCCTGACACACGTTACATTGGATCTACAAAATATATGGTAATTTTACAGAGAGGCCTACATAGCCACATTCCTAGTAGTATCCACAAACATTGTCTCTAAGGTATGGATCACTTTAAATACACAATATATCTTACCCCTGAAGGTTCTCTCGTACAGGATTCTGAGTCCTTTCCGATATATGTCACCCATAAAATCTCTGTAACATTGTACATCTAGGATTCTTCCTAAGCAAATCTTGGACATGCCCATCCCACCTCAATAGATATTATAACCTCAAACATCTACTTCTCAACAAGAATCCCTCCAATACCAGACCATTCTCTCTCTCCAGATAGAACTTATGTTATTCCTCTGTTATTAGTATAAAGTACGAAAACAGAACTCCATTAGATCTACTCTGTTCATACAATACAGCCCAATGTTAGCTGCTACCAATTATTATCAATAAATCCTATTGAGCATTAAAATAAAATCAAAAACTCAGTAACAACTTCATTAAATTCACACAGTGGTAATAGATTTGACAAGTTGGCTGCCACCCTTGGCAGCTTACACAAGACACCATGAATTCAACAAGACATTATTATATCTAATTAAAATCACATTTATTTAACAAGAAATGGAAGCCCTACTGTAAATCCCTGTTGCGTGACAAAATGTATCTACCTATACCAATTATTGCTTTATGAAACATGTATTTATTATTTACATTTTGGTATAAAAATAACTTTTTGTGTGTGTGTTTTTTTCTGTGACATTTATCTAATGGCTATTGAGTAGCGCTGTTCTATCTACCTGTACATCAGAAGCTTGTGCGTTTGTCTTAGTGCAGGTCGTCACGGTGGAGTTGCAGCATTGAGAAGGATAGACATGACTGCGATTGACATAGTTTGAATTGATGAAGTCTTCATACCCGCTTAGACCACAGCACTTGAGCTGAAAACATATATCGAGAATGTTTTGTGTCAGTTGGATAGAGGATAATTGTTTGTAATAGGCAGTTTCTGCACAGTCTTCTTACATCATTCATGGTCCCATTCCACAGTTTTGTCACTTGCTCATTTGTACCATATTCCTCTTGGAGCACAGGTTTCAGAAGAGTCTTCAGCTCATCTTCTGCCTATAGATGGGAAAAATAAAAGTAGAAAACCATAGAATAGAGGGGAGAGAATTTAAAGACAGACGTTAGGTTAGTACAATTGATAGGGGGAGCAGAGCTGGGTTCTTGAAGCTCTAAATAATCAATGATCTTCATGTGCTTCTTTAAATCTCCTTTATCACAATCCATTTTAGTGATGTCACTAGGTATTAAAAGTGACATCACCTCCTTGGTGACATCAACAGAATTGCAGATTTTTAGCCAATAGAGAAAGCATTGGATTGGCTAAAATAGGCAAGGAGGAAGGAAATGGGCGGGACCAAACACCGCTTTTTCCAACCAGTACCTCCTCATAGAGATGCATTGAATCAATGCATCTCTATGAGGAAAATTCAGCGCCCCCGTGCAAGGCATGGAGTCGCTGAACGGCAGTGCTGCCTACTGTGCAGCACTGAGCCAGGAAGCCCCTACAGTGGCCATCTGAGGAGTGGCCACATGGAGGTGTCTCTAGGAGGATGTAAACACTCTCTGAAAATGCAGTGAAAATGCAGTGTTTGCATGAAAATACCTGCACATAATGATTATACTCACCAGAACAACTACATTAAGCTGTAGTTGTTCTGGTGACTATAGTGCCCCTTTAAACTATGAGGCTAGATCTGCAGATCATCTTAAATCCATGCTGTCTCTTGGCATATGGACACACCTGCAGGGGGGGGAGACAGTATTTAATGTATTTGGAGATAGATATTTACTGAATTAAACTGATTCACAATAGATTAGAGGAGATCGGTAGAGAATATTCAAACACAAGGTAATTTTTTTTTTGTCAATTTCATTCCGAACAAAAAACAAACTCATTTTCCTGGCACTATAGGGTCTTTAGTTCCCTCCCTACCTCAGGGTAATCCTCCTGCCGGGCTGAAGGGGGAGGAAGGGGTTAATCACTTACCTTTCTCCAGTGCTGGGCTCCCTCGGCGCTGGGGAAATCTCCTCCCTCTTTTGATGTCAGCACTGAATGCGCATGCGCGGCATTCAGTCAGTCCATAGGAAAGCATTTCTCAATGCTTTCCTATGGACGTCAGCATCTTCTCACTGTGATATTGAGAAGCGCGGAAGCCCCTCTAGCGGCTGTCAATGAGACAGCAACTAGAGGCTGGATTAACCCTAGTGTAAACATAGCAGTTTCTCTGCAGGGTTAACACTAGATGGACCTGGCAGCCATATCACTTCATTGAGCTGAAGTGGTCTGGGTGCCTATAGTGGTCCTTTAAATTACTGTTTAAAGTGTCTTCTTCCAAATGTACCTTACCTGTCTTATCTTGGATGGATTAACCAGAATTATCACAGTACCAACTAGCTGTGCAACGAAGATAATCAGGATAACGGTGAAGAACTGAAAAAGATTAAGGAAATACACAGTTATGGTAACAATGTATCTCGGAACTGTAAGGGTGTCAGTACAAGAAACAGAAGACTCTGTTCAATAAACACAACCTCCCATGTAATGAAGTAAGTGTATTCATAGAAGTTGGAGGAGGTTTAATGTGTGCACCAGCCAGGCACCAGCATGGTCATATTCACATTATGGTTAAATCATTACTAACAGGGTTATTCACTACAGTTAGAATTCAAAGTGAATTTTAAATTTAAGGCGGGAGTAGACAAACTAAAAGCATAGATGACTATTTTAAACTTAAATCTGAAATTTACTTTGAATTCACCTTGAATTCTCACTTTAGTTAAAATCCTTGAAAGTATTTAGGAGTGAAAAAAATAAATAAATACAATAAAAATTAAAAATGATAATCCTTGCTTAGTTTGAGTATGTACACGTTAATTCCAAACAGCTAAACCGGGTCAAGTTAAAAAAAAACCCTGAGATTCAGAGAGACTGGAGATGTGAAATCACGTGATATTTAGTAGAATACAGTCTGTTTCTCTTAATGCAAATGTGCATGTTTAAAGTTCGAGGCAAAACTACTATTTTAGAGAATTTTGAGTTCATCTACTTTGAGGTCATACTACCTGAGTGTAAACACACGAATGCCATAAAAGGACACTATAGTCACCAAAACAATTTTAGCTGGAATGGAGGGGTTTTGGTGTATAGATCATGCACTTACAGTCTCACTGCTCAATTCTCTGCCATTTAGTAGTTAAATCACTTTGTTTAGACAGCCCTGGCCACACCTCCATACATGTGACTTGCACAGCCTTTCTAAACACTTCCTGAAAAGGAACCTAGATATTTTAGGTATTGCACAGTTTTTAATCTAGAATTTCTTATCTCCTTCTTTGCTTAATGCCTTCTAGACACTTCAAGAGCCTTCCGTGTTTGACTAAAGTTCAATTTACAGAGCAGTTTGCTAAAATATATCTAGAGTAGGGACTGGTATTTATCTCCTCACTATTGTTATAATTTAGTTAAGTGGGCAGACACATTTGTATCTAAACAACTAAAAAGAAAATCTTAAATGAAAGATTTTTTGAGAATATAACAGATTGTAAGATTTGTAGGACCCACAATCGGATTGTCTCGGCATTTAGAGATTATTATTCTTCTTTGTATAATATATTCCTGCACAAGAAAAATTAAACTCCGATTATGGAGTACTAAAAAAATTCTGTTGGTCTACTATAGACCAATTTTGCTTATTAACAGTGGCGTTAAGATATATTCCACTGTCTCGACGGAGAGGATTAAATGCATAATTCCACAGTTCATTTATAAAGATCAAGAAGGATTTGCAAAGGGACGTCACCCAAATACAAGAAAGATCATTGATATAATTGACTACACTTCAGAATATAAAATCCCACTGGCCATCCTATTGTTAGATTCAGAGAAAGCATTTTACTGGGTGGGTTGGTGTCACGGTAATATACCCCAACACGCAGGAATAGTTCAATAGTCAAGAGACAAGAAACAGAGTTTGTCTTACCGGACCTTAGAATGGCCGGACTAGGACGAGAGAAAGACAGAGTCAGAACAAGCCGAGGTCAAGGGAACTGAGAGACAGCGTAACGTAGAACAAGCCGAGGACTGGTACACAGAGGACAAAACAGCGGATAAGCAAGCAAGGATAAGGAGAGAGCGGAGTCAGGGACAAAGCCAAGGTCAAGCACCAAAAAACCAACTGAACGATACAAGCACTAAAGGGAACTGGACAGAAACCACGATAGGGCAAGGAGCAAGGGAAACAGGTGAGTATAAATACCCTAAGGTTCACTTTGATTGGCCCCTGTCATATCCACGCCCCCAAAACGTGAGTGTATGGGGAATGTGGCCTGACAGGGGCCAATGGGAGACTGATTCTAATTTAGTCTCCCACTGTCCCTTTAAGAGCGCGCCCGAGACGCGCGGCACGCTCTTAGTGTCGGGCGGGACACGTGACCGCTTCTCGCGGTCACTGCCCGCCTGACTGATCTTATCGTTGGCTGAGCCACGCGCGGCTCGTGCAGGAGCAGGACCGCGCGCGGCGAGAAGAGAGGACCCCGGCCGGTCCCTGGAGAGGGTAAGTACCGCTACAGTACCCCCCCCTGAAGACACGCCCACCGGGCAGGGAGGAGCAGGCCTGGCAGGAAAACGAGCGTGGAAAGAACGCACAAGGCGAGGAGCGTGAACAGCGTCAGCGGAAATCCAACTGCGTTCCTCAGACCCATAGCCCTTCCAATGTACCAGATATTGGAGGCGACCCCGAAGCAAACGAGAGTCAATTACAGCCGCCACTTCAAACTCCTCATGGCCCTCCACAGAAACCGGAGGAGGAGGAGGGACATGCCGAGTATAACGGTTGCACAGGAGGGGTTTTAACAAGGAGGTATGAAACACGTTAGGAATGCGTAAATTTTTAGGAAGATCCAATGCATACGAGACAGGATTAACCACATGCAAGATACGAAAAGGACCAATAAAACGAGGGGCCAACTTCATAGAAGGCACACGAAGACGAATATTGCGAGTAGAAGCCAAACCCGGTCTCCCACAGCATAGGATGGAGCCGCCCTGCGATGCTTGTCTGCCTGAACCTTCTGGCGAGCAGCTGAGGCCACCAAAGAACACTGAACCTGCTCCCAAGTATTACGTAGACTAGCCAAATGTTCGTCCAGAGCTGGCATGCCCTGTAAGGAGAATGCAGCTGGAAGAACCACGGGATGCCGGCCATAAACAACGTAAAAAGGGCTGTTACCGGAGGATTCATGAGCAGCATTATTACGAGCAAACTCAGCCCAAGGAAGAAGGTCAGCCCAATTGTTCTGATGGTGGGACACGAAACAACGAAGATACTGCTCTAGAGATTGGTTGGCACGTTCAGCAGCTCCATTAGACTGGGGGTGGTAGGCTGAAGAAAACGAGAGGGAGATACCCATCTCTGTACAAAACGTTCTCCAGAATCTGGAGATAAACTGGCTACCCCTCCTACCACAATAAAGACAAAGTCCCTCCTTTCTCCTATAAAGCTTTTCAGTGTCAGTAAGTTTAGCAACCCCTAACTGCATAGGTTCCTCCTCAGAACCTTTAGATCCCTCGGGAGTCTCAGCTCTAGGGGAGTTAACGGGAACAAAATGTCTATTTCTGGACCTGGTATATAACCTGTCACGGATCCTGTTATCTATATCGATAAGATAGTCAATCAGGTCCTCCAGGGGTACAGGGAGGTCCTTAGCTGCTACCTCATCCAACATAGTTTCAGACAGACCCTCCATAAACGCAGTAGTAAGCCCATTATTAGTCCAATCTACCTGTGAGGCAAGGGTACGGAACTGAATAGCATAATCGGCTACAGATTTAGATCCTTGCTTTATTCTCATTAATGCCCTGGCGGCATTTTTTGACCTTTTAGTCGTGTCAAATGTTCTACGAAACGCTGTGAGGAAGCTAGTGAAGTCGTGTACCATAGGCCCATTAGCCTCCCAAATAGGATTTGCCCATTCTAGTGCCTTATCCGTAAGCTGGTGCATAAGAAAACCCACCTTAGATCTATCAGTGGGAAATGAACGTGGGTACATTTCAAAGTGGAACTCCACTTGATTAAGGAATCCCCTACATGTCTTAGCGTCCCCTCCATACCTAGGTGGCGGGGTTAGATGTGCTGAAGCATTAGGCATATTAGCAGTGTCTGGTATATGGTTTACAGGAGGCGCAGGTACAGGTACCGGAGCTGATCTGGATAACAGTGTCTGGATGGCTTGAGCCATTTGATCCATACGGTGATCCTGTTCTGCGAATCTAGCCTCATGAGTGGCCATCTGTTGTCCTAAACCTGCGGGGTCCATGGCCCTATCGTAATGTCACGGTAATATACCCCAACACGCAGGAATAGTTCAATAGTCAAGAGACAAGAAACAGAGTTCGTCTTACCGGACCTTAGAATGGCCGGACTAGGACGAGAGAAAGACAGAGTCAGAACAAGCCGAGGTCAAGGGAACTGAGAGACAGCGTAACGTAGAACAAGCCGAGGACTGGTACACAGAGGACAAAACAGCGGATAAGCAAGCAAGGATAAGGAGAGAGTGGAGTCAGGGACAAAGCCAAGGTCAAGCACCAAAAAAACAACTGAACGATACAAGCACTAAAGGGAACTGGACAGAAACCACGATAGGGCAAGGAGCAAGGGAAACAGGTGAGTATAAATACCCTAAGGTTCACTTTGATTGGCCCCTGTCATATCCACGCCCCCAAAACGTGAGTGTATGGGGAATGTGGCCTGACAGGGGCCAATGGGAGACTGATTCTAATTTAGTCTCCCACTGTCCCTTTAAGAGCGCGCCCGAGACGCGCGGCGCGCTCTTAGTGTCGGGCGGGACACGTGACCGCTTCTCGCGGTCACTGCCCGCCTGACTGATCTTATCGTTGGCTGAGCCGCGCGCGGCTCGTGCAGGAGCAGGACCGCGCGCGGCGAGAAGAGAGGACCCCGGCCGGTCCCTGGAGAGGGTAAGTACCGCTACAGTTGGTCATTTTTAGACGTGGTATGAAAGGCATTTAATTTTGGAGAAAATATGGTCAATCCAATAATGACCCAATATACTCAACCCTCGGCCAAGATAGTGAAACAGGTCTTCAGCTCACAGGGGTTCAATGTTAAAGGAACACTGTAGGCATCCAGACCACTTCAGCTCGTTAGTGCAATGGTGCAGTGTCCCATGTCCCTTAACCCTGGAAACAAGTGATTTAACTCCTAAGTGGCAGATAATCGAGCAACGAGACTGCAGGGGCATGATCTATACACCAAAACTGCTTCATTAAGCAAAACTTGTTTTGATGCCTATAATATCCCTTTAACATAGACATAAACTGCTGTACTTGTATAAATAAAAACAGGTAGGTACATAAAACCTATAACGGATACCAATCTCAGTATTCATGTTATCCATGGTAGACAGGTCACTTACTGTAATTAGAAGGCACTGGCTCTCTTGCTGAGCTCCATAGCACCCCAGGAAGCTGATCACAATAAGTACGGCTCCGATGGCAATAAGAAGACATGCAACATTTAGAATTTGTGTAGCAGTTTCAGCGGAAATCGATACAAATATATGTACAAAAGAGTTACTGTCCACAGTAGCCCAGATTCCTACTCCAAGGAGAACCCCTCCGCCAAGCTACAGAGAGAAAAAAATATGTAAAAAAATATAGTTGACATGTTTATTTTATATCAAACATCATTTATATCTAACTCATATAATGTTATATCACTTATATATTTTAAAATCAGTTTTGTGACACTATTACATCTAGTAAATTATATATTTTAGCAATTTACAGATTGCGAGATCTAAAAGGTAATTTATTTAAAAGTCAAACATAAGAGAATCACTGCTAGAAAAAATCCCTTATATTTCTAGATATCACATTTTCACCTCTAAGATATGTGAGAATTCTATATTTCCAGAAACAGGTGACCATACGTTTTGGGGGAGTTATGTGGAAAAGGTTTAATATGGGACAGCGGTTCCCAAACTGTGTGCCGGGGAGGGGAGGGAGAGAGGACCCAGGAAAGCTCTAATCTGCAGCTCCGCCGGGTTCTCTTTTCGCAAGCTCGGAGCGTTGACGCGATTACCATGGCAACACTCCTAAGCTTGCAAGGGTGATCTTGAGCCTCAGGAGCCACCAGGGCTTCTCCACCAGACCACCAGGGATTAGTACTGCACCCCCTCCCAGGCAAAGGTAAGTGGGGAGGGGGATATGAAAATTAAAAAAAAAATAATTAAAAAAAAAGTTTATATTTATTAATTTCCCCCCTATAAACACACACTGCCCCTCCATACACACACTGCCCCTCCATAAACAGACACTGCCCCCCATACACACACACACTGCCCCCCATACACACACACTGCCCCCCCATACACACAAATTGCCCCTCCATACACACTCTGCCCCCCATACACACACACACACGCCCATACAGGCACACTGTCCCTCCATACACACACACTTCCTCCCCATACACACACTGCCCCCCATACACACACTGCCCCCCATACAGGCACACTGTCCCTCCATACACACACACTTCCTCCCCATACACACACTGCCCCCCATACACACACTGCCCCTCCATACGCACACTGCCCCCCATATTAACACACTATACCCTTCACACACACAGTACCCCTCACATATACACTCTTCCCCCCCACATACACACTGTCCCCCATATTCACACTGCCCCTGCACATACACTGTACCCCTCAATACACACACACTGCCACTCCCTCCACACACTGTACCAATCGCACACACTGCCACCACACACACTGTAGCCCTCAAGCACACAATGCACCCTTCACACACACATACACACTACATCCTTCACAAACACAACGCACCCCTGTATACACAGACTGCACCCCTCACACAAACACATACACACTGCACCCCTCACATACACACACTGCACTCCTTATACACACAAGTCAGTAACAGTAAAATAACTATTTTCTAATGTAAGCATGCCTATTAACAGGTGTGATACTTTGTAAACGCGGAATGGAAATGTATGAGTTATGTAACCGTATATAGAAAATATTTGTAAATTATGTTCTAAACCTTTTCTCTATTTTGTAAAATTTCATTTTTTCTTAATTGAGACATCTCCATCTTCTTTTTAATTGACTGGTGAGTGTTCTAATTAAGAACCCTAAAATAAACAGGTATCATTATCCCCTCTGTGATACCAGTTCTCATGTGGTGTATGTGTTAAATGTAGCAGGATGTCGAGGTTTTACACTGGCAGACCGTGGTATAGACTGCACAAGGGAAGAGGTTTTATACTTACAAATATCAGCAGGTTGAATACAACCATTATAAGTTTGATACACATGAAGACGCCCATTGTTTTGTCTGCAAGGAAAATATGACAGAAGGAATTCACAAACAATAATTACCGACATTAACGTGGCGAACCAACTTAGCGTTCAAATTCTTTTAACATTCTTTAAAAGAGTATATTATATCTTTGCAAAAGCCTTGCATAATCCTAACTTAACAGGATCACTTACCTCTTTAAAGGTTGCATTACAGTGAGTTACAGTAGGTGCACTAGGTAAACAGTGTTTGTTAGGCTAAGTGCATTTAGTTTCAAACAAATTGCAAATTGTCCAAATTTTGGGCAATCAGAGGTTATTCTAATTTCAGAAACTCCATATTGACATATGGACAAATAAAGAGACAAACAAAATGGACAATTGATGAATAGTGTTGTCGCGAACCCGAAATTTTCGGTTCGCGAACGGCGAACGCGAACTTCCGCAAATGTTCGCGAACCGGCGAACCGCGCGAACCGCCATTGACTTCAATGGGCAGGCGAATTTTAAAACCAACAGGGACTCTTTCTGGCCACAAAAGTGATGGAAAAGTTGTTTCAAGGGGACTAACACCTGGACTGTGGCATGCCGGAGGGGGATCCATGGCAAAACTCCCATGGAAAATTGCACAGTTGATGCAGAGTCTGCTTTTAATCCATAAAGGGCAGAAATCATCTAACATTGACACCTGTCCTCAAAGCCCCTGATACACACTGACACAGAGCAGAATAGAGACTGTTCCCCGTCCTCAGAGACCATGATACACACTGACACAGAGCAGAATAGAGACTGTTACCCCTACATAGGGTCACTTGGCAGATATGGCGGGGTCGTGGGAGGGGGAGGATGACTTTCACCTCTTCCACTGTTACATTCCCGTTGTGCTGTGACATCACCCTTATACGCTGTGTAAAGCATACTATTTAATTTGATCAGCATGGCCACTTGAGTTTTTATAGTTTTCACGCTGCTTGTAGTTTATATATGGTTCACAAAAATCAAACAAACGATAAAGTAAACATGTAAGGATTCAGAATATTCTTTCAAACCCTTACACATTGTGTGTACGTATTTTTTGTCTTAAGTTTGTGTCTTTAAAGAGGTTTACGTTGTTTCTATGATGTGCATAACATGTTCTTGTAAATGTTTGTTAAATTTTTCCTGGAATTGTAATTTTTGAATCTGAATAAAGATAGTCAAATCCCTGATACACACTGACACAGAGCAGAATAGGGACTGTTCCCCCTACATAGGGTCACTTGGCAGATATGGATTGACACCTATCCTAATGATCCCTGATACACACTGACACAGAGCAGAATAGGGACTGTTCCTCCTACATAGGGTCACTTGGCAGATATGGATTGACACCTGTCCTCAAAACCCCTGATACACACTGACACAGAGCAGAATAGGGACTGTTCCCCCTACATAGGGTCACTTGGCAGATATGGATTGACACCTGTCCTCAAAACCCCTGATACACACTGACACAGAGAAGAATAGGGACTGTTCCTCCTACATAGGGTCACTTGGCAGATATGGATTGACACCTGTCCTCAAAACCCCTGATACACACTGACACAGAGCAGAATAGGGACTGTTCCCCCTACATAGGGTCACTTGGCAGGTATGGATTGACACCTATCCTCAAAGCCCCTGATACACACTGACACAGAGCAGAATAGAGACTGTTCCCTGTCCACATAGACCATGATACACACTGACACAGAGCAGAATAGAGACTGTTCACCGTCCACAGAGACCATGATACACACTGACACAGAGCAGAATAGAGACTGTCCCCCCTACATAGGGTCACTTGGCAGGTATGGATTGACACCTGTCCTCAAAGCCCCTGATACACACTGACACAGAGCAGAATAGAGACTGTTCCCTGTCCACAGAGACCATGATACACACTGACACAGAGCAGAATAGAGACTGTTCACCGTCCACAGAGACCATGATACACACTGACACAGAGCAGAATAGAGACTGTTCCCCGTCCACAGAGACCATGATACACACTGACACAGAGCAGAATAGGGACTGTTACCCCTACGTAGGGTCACTTGGCAGGTATGGATTGACACCTGTCCTCAAAGCCCATGATACACACTGGGGGGAGCTACTGTCCTCCCCAACCCCTGCGCGGTTGGTGGGGGCCATAAATCACAATGGGGGACCTACTGTCCTCCCCCCTCGGCCCCCACCCCTGCGCGGTGGGTGGGGGCCATAAATCACAATGGGGGGGCCTACTTTCCTCCCCCCCGGCCCCCATCCCTGCGCGGTGGGTGGGGGACATAAATCACAATGGGATGGACCTACTGATAGGAGTGGAGTATTGTTCATATCAGTTTAATACCTTCCGCGTCTCCTATCAGTGGACGTGTATATGGCAGCCATTTTAGGAACCGCACACCTGGGACCCGAGCAAGGTCACCTCGTTCAAGCTGCTCTGGTTCCTTGATGAGCCAGCTGCCCGTGAGTTAACATGTCCCGTGGAGAAGCACTCTGTCCTGTAAAGCCTCACCACCAAAAAATTAAATAAATAACAGCACTCGGAGTGGCGAGTTTAGTAAATGTTCATATCAGTTTAATACCTTCCGCGTCTCCTATCAGTGGACGTGTATATGGCAGCCATTTTAGGAACCGCACACCTGGGACCCGAGCAAGGTCACCTCTTTCAACAGGCGACATGATTTGGCCCTGTAAAACTATCCTGGATATTCTCTACAATTTCTATGGATATGGCATTGATTTATGTAACAGGGAGATGGAAGAAGATGCTTGGTCGGTCCTCTTACTTGAAATTTGGGGCACTGCGCGGGCAAGCTAATGTGCCACCAGATGCTAATGTGCCACTGGAACAGTTCTGGAGAGCACACGCTGAAGGAAGGACTGACAGAGCCGCTTGAAGGACACTGACTGGCTGCTATTAGCTTACACTAGAAACCTTTTTTCTTTGTAAATGCACGCTATAGAGACACCAGATATGATTGGCAACTGTCAAAGCACGCTGGCACAGGTCTGCAGAGCACACGCTGAAGGAAGGACTGACAGAGCCGCTTGAAGGACACTGACTGGCTGCTATTAGCTTACACTAGAAACCTTTTTTCTTTGTAAAAGCACGCTAAAGAGACACCAGATATGATTGGCAACTGTCAAAGCACGCTGGCACAGGTCTGCAGAGCACACGCTGAAGTAGGCCTGACACCCAGATGCTTGCAGACAACTAACTGCTCTTCTATTACAGTGAAAAAAAATGATTTCTTTAAAATCTAAAGCTTAACCTACTGTAAAAACAGATATGAGTGGTGGCACTGACTGTGCAAATGGGCAAGGCATCCAACCTGACACAGAAGCTGGCAGGCAGGCAACTGCTCTTCTATTACAGTGAAAACAAATTATTTCTTTAAAATCTAAAGCTTAACCTATTGTTAAAACAGATATGAGTGGTGGCACTGACTGTGCAAATGGGCAAGGCATCCAACCTGACACAGAAGCTGGCAGGCAGGCAACTGCTCTTCTATTACAGTGAAAAAAATGATTTCTTTAAAATCTAAAGCTTAACCTATTGTTAAAACAGATATGAGTGGTGGCACTGACTGTGCAAATGGGCAAGGCATCCAACCTGACACAGAAGCTGGCAGGCAGGCAACTGCTCTTCTATTACAGTGAAAACAAATTATTTATTTTAAATCTAAAGCTTAACCAATTGTTAAAACAGATATGAGTGGTGGCACTGACTGTGCAAATGGGCAAGGCATCCAACCTGACACAGAAGCTGGCAGGCAGGCAACTGCTCTTCTATTACAGTGAAAACAAATTATTTATTTTAAATCTAAAGCTTAACCAATTGTTAAAACAGATATGAGTGGTGGCACTGACTGTGCAAATGGGCAAGGCATCCAACCTGACGCAGAAGCTGGCAGGCAGGCAACTGCTCTTCTATTACAGTGAAAAAAAATGATTTCTTTAAAATCTAAAGCTTAAGCTATTGTTAAAACAGATATGAGTGGTGGCACTGACTGTGCAAATGGGCAAGGCATCCAACCTGACACAGAAGCTGGCAGGCAGGCAACTGCTCTTCTATTACAGTGAAAAAAAATATTTATTTTAAATGTAAAGCTTAACCTATTGTTAAAACAGATATGAGTGGTGGCACTGACTGTGCAAATGGGCAAGGCATCCAACCTGACACAGAAGCTGGCAGGCAGGCAACTGCTCTTCTATTACAGTGAAAAAAAATTATTTATTTTAAATGGAAAGCTTAACCTATTGTTAAAACAGATATGAGTGGTGGCACTGGGCAAGTAGGCACAGTATCCAATGTGAACCTCACACAGAAGCTGGAAGGCAGGCACCTGCAATTACATTACACAGGGAAAAAAAATGCAGCCTGATGTTATAGCCCTAAAAAGGGCTTTTTGGGGTGCTGTCCTTACAGCAGAGATCAGATGAGTCCTTCAGGATTGTAGTGGACACTGAATACCCTAGCCTAGCTATCAATTTCCCTATCTAATCAGCAGCAGCTAAACTTTCCCTCCTCTCACTAAGCATGCAGCTTCAGAATGAATCGAAAATGGATGCTGGGAGGGAGGTTGGAGGGTGTGGAAGGGAGGGAGTGCTGCTGATTGGCTGGAATGTGTCTGTTGACCGATAGGCACAGGGTCAAAGTTTGCCCAATGATGACGAATAGGGGGCGGATCGAACCGCCCATGTGTTCGCCCGCAGCGGCGAACGCGAACACGCTAAGTTCGCCGGGAACTGTTCGCCGGCGGACAGTTCGGTACATCACTATTGATGAACAGTTTTGTTTGATTCCTGATTCTTAGCTCCATCAGGTAAGAAGTAACCAATTGGGGTAAAAGGAGGAGCAGTAAAAAAAATCTGTAAAGATATATTTATTAGACGTGCAATTCGTTTCGGTCCGAATTTAAATTCGGCCAAATTTCGGCAATTCGGACATTCGGATCCTTCCGAATTCCCGAATTTCGGAAGTGCCGTACTGAATTGCCGAAGTGCCGAAGTGCCGAACCGAACCGAATTTTTTGCCCATGCACATCCTTAATATTTGTATATGATATATTTAATAAATATATAATATATAAATACAGATTTTTTTTTCTATCGCTCCTCCTCTTTTATCCCTCTATTCTTCACTTGTTCCCAATTGATCTGTGAATCAAGAGTTGTGAATCTGCGCATATTAGTGTACTTTGAAATATATACATGATATTTATTTTAGGTATATATTTTGCAGCACACCAAGTGGCCCATTCTCGGGCTCTTTTGGTTTGCCAAATCAGTTTTTCCAATGATCTCAAGGATAACATTTGTCTGAACTGAAGCCCAACAATGTTTTTTTAGACAAATCAATTCGGCCAAACATATATATATATATATTTTTGCATGCACATATATAGTGTTTTAATATATTTATAGAGAGCTAACAGGTGTAATTAGCAGGTTACATTACAGTAGAGTGAGGTACAGTAAGTATGTATATTTTAATTACCGGTATATTGCACATAAAGGTGTAATTAGCACTTTACAGGTTACTGTACAGTATTAAATATACAGTGAAATACAGTGGCTGTGGTTCTTGAAGTGCCAAGAATGGATTTAACCACAGAACGCTTGAATCTAATTATTTATTTAAATTAAATTTATTTAAATTTTAATTATTTTATTTAAATGTATTTATTTTAGATATTTTGGTAGGGTGTGAGTGTTTAATACATTGTAGCCATTTCAAAACTTGAATACTTTTATCTAGATAAAACATCAAATAAAGGCCTCAATTTAATTCTTTTGGATAATGATTTTTTTCAGATGATCACAATCTGCACAAAATAAAACATTTTCAAATGATGTATCCATACACGTCACCATTCGCGTAATTTTTTTTTCTAACAGATTGGAATCATTTGTGATTCTGATTCAAACTAATGGAATCAAGGCCAGAGTGTGATTATTTGAAAAACGTACCTAAAACAATTACATTTAGGTATGTTTATAGTGGATATAGATCACCCAAAATATAGAAAGACTGAATTCAAAAGATACATTTTACATTCTCCACAAGGTCTTGTTCTATTTCAATCATGCACATTCTTCCAAGTCGTCCTGTGTTCCCTTTGCTGGCCCTTAATAAATGTGCCTTTATATTCAGGGCAAATAACACTTTGAAGGACTCTTAAACCAGCACCTGTTGTGATCTGTTCTTTGTTTTAGCATTCTAATCTTTAAGCACTAAGCACGTGTCGGATATGTGACAATGGCACGCTATTTACATAACCTTGGCCCTCAGTGGCGTTACATCTGATAGAATGCAATCCGTCTGTTGAATAACTACAATTCCCAGAATGCTCTGTTACTCTCAAGCTTTGAAATAAAAATATGTTGGGGAGGGAGGGGGTACTGTGCAATTTATATGAAGTATGGCTAAATTAGGGGGTGTACTTTTTTCAATCATGGTATAGAACCGTGAGAGTTTATAAGCTTCCAACCTCTTCGTTAACATGAATGAAGAACTCTTTGATCTACCGAGCCTCATTCTAAAAATAATTAATTGACAGTAATTAAAGCTCGTGGTGATTTATAATGGAAATTGTAGGGAATAGACAAAATCATTGAAATGTTAAAGCTAAAATAGCTGAACTTGGGAACGTTTCCTATTTAGTCTAAAATCTGCAATTTCCTTTATCAAATCTACACAATTTGCAGTTTAGTGATTTAAAATGTGTTAAAAAACAAAACAAAACTTGTATAATTGTTTAGATAAAACAAAACGCGGAGTGGCAACATTTCTAGACATTTTTAATTATTCTTTAAACAGAGCAAGTTCTGAATGCTAAATAAAATATGTTAATAATTTATACATTGATATTATTCTAGGAAATTAACGACAATCTAAAAGAACAAGATCTGATCTTATTTTATTCCATTTACTAATATATTTACCACAATTAATATGCAATTTAAATCAGTTAAGATCAAGCTATGAAATGTATGGACTGTCCCTAACATATAGTTAAAAGATCATCGAAGCAGCAGCATTGGCAGCTGGGAATATAAAAGTATGTATAGAAAAGAGATAATCAATTTATATTACAATATGAATATAAACATAACACTTACCTTGAAAAAAATAATTAGGATTCCGACTCCAAGACAATCAAAAAATGTTGTGAGGTTTCTGCTGAAAGTCTTTGAATTTATCTGGATAACAGTGAATGTTATCAAGTCCAAATAGGATTCAGCCAATCAGAAATCCTCAATTTTGTTGGAGTAGCAACATCAGACGTCATATATATTATTATTTTTTTTATTTTTTTTGTCAATCTGGTTTTTATTGAAGGCATATGAGATAGGGGACAGAAGAGAAAACAGGGAAAACGTTCGAATGGGTTACAGCTTTGGATAAATACAACAGTAATGTGTCACATTTCCAGATTAGTAATGCCTCTTTTTTTTTTTTTTAAAAGAGAAAAAGTATGAGTGTGAACCTATGCAAAACCGTATCAAATAAGGGTTAGCAAAAATGACATAGCCTATGTCCAAGTCAGTTAGGTACACAAAATGTTACAATGCTTGATCAGTTAAGCTAAGTAGATTTATACGGTTATAAGGCTTGGTCATGTTCTACACTAGCTGTACAGATGTCGCTTGCTAGGATTTTAGTAGCTGTATAGACATGTCAGGGCCTAGGCATTGTAAATGATGGTCATGCTAGGTATCTGTTATTCGCTTTCAGGCAATGAGCGGTCGCTTTAATGCTATGGTCAGTCGCTTCAGTGCTCTCATCAGTCACAGAAATAGTAACATTTGTCGTTTTAACCCTTGTCGCTTTAACATTTGCCGCTTTAACATTTGTCGCTTTAACATTTGTCGCTTTAATATTTGTCGCTTTAACATGTGTCGCTTTAACATTTGTCACTTTAACATTTGTCGCTTAATCATCAGACTTTTTAGTAGTACCAGAGCTTAAAATAAAATCATAACATAAAGTCATACGAGTAGGCAACATGGGAAGCATATGCACAAGTGGGATTCCAGCAAGGAGAGTCCATGGGGGTCATTCAGGCTAGTTCACTACGGCTGTTAGCTGAAAGTGGTGGTGGTGGTGGGGTCGCCAGTTAGTGGGGCCTGTTCAGCCTATACCTCTGCTGGGCAGGGTGGGGAAGCTGGCACCGTTGTTCAGTACGAGCCACCAGGGTACGGCATGGTGCGGGTTGGCGTCGGCGAAGGCCTTCACCTGTGTTCCACCGACTCGGTTGCTCGGAGAGGCCGGTTCGTCCCTTCGTCGGGCGCCATGTGGGGCTCGGGTGTTCTGCTGCCGCTAGCGGCGGGTAAGCCTCCGGCGGTGTGGTCGTTGTCTTGGAGTCGGACTCCATGCAGTCTTCGGCCTGGGAAGGCGTTGTAGACGGCCCATGGTAGAGGCTTCTGGCAAGTGAGTGAGCCGTCGGGCGGTCCATCGTAGTGTGTTAATACCTCGCCCCTGCTGCTGTGGGTGAAGCTTTGGGCCTTGAGGTAAAACTTTGAGCCTGGCTGGGACACTGCTGGCTGAGTTAGGCCTATTGGTTCGTGTTTGAGATACCTTTGTCTTGTGGGGTCGCGGTTGGCCCTTCTCGCCGTCCGCCTTAGCCTGGCGTTCGTTATGCCACCGCCATGTTGGAGGTCTGTTAGTGAGAGGTTGCTCGCTGAGTCACCGTGAATCAGGCCGTCGGTGGTGCGAGGACTCAGCCCTCAGGAGGGTCTGGGCTGGACGGGACATTTGTACCTCCAGTTTGCGCCAAAAGATTTGGAATATTCTGTCCAATCTCGCCTCAGATCCCAGCTCACCCAGTGCCTCATCGGGCTTCCACATGGCCGGCGGTCTCCCATCTGTTCTGCTGCTGGTATGGGCTCCCGTATCTGGGTTGGGTTTAGCCCCATGCTGTGTGTAGTGTACCGGGATATCCCCCCCGGACCTGTGGGGGGGGAATGGGACTTTGTGAGGTCTCGTTAGTAGGAGAGGAGAGGGACGGAAGGTCGGCCGATTCCCCCGCCCGCAGCCCCCGTTAGGCCGCAACCGCTCCACATGGCTTTTGCCTACCGGCGTCTCGGCTTTCTGCATCGGGACTCTCCAGCCTTTGTCTGCAGCAGATGGGTACCCGTTTGGATCAGGTTGTGAGCGGCAGGAGTCCCAGCAAGTCGCTGGAAAGTGTAGGTTAGTAGGGAGCTCCTGCATGTTGCGACCGTCCGCCATGCTGGTCAAGCCCCGCCCCCCCATATATATTATTATAACACGTGGGTTTTATAAACTCCAACCAGTAGGAGGAGCTGTAAGTAGAGTATATATTTGAATAAAATGTACGATTTATCCTACTCGACTGCATATGTATATGTATAGCTCACAGACTCTGTCACGGTTATTTACTAAGGTGAGAATTGTAAGAATTCAAAGTCAATTCAAAGGGAATTTCAAATTTACGGTCAAAATAAATGGATTGAAAAAGAAATCACTAATCAGCTATACACCCAGTTCAGATATTTTGGTCTAAAATGTACAATGAATTCTCTTTGAATTCCGAGCAATTCTCACTTTATTAAATAAAGCTGTTTGGTTGTAAATGACACTCTATTACGGTTAGCCTATGTTTCTATTATATCTGTATGTAATCCATGTTGGTTTATGTTACCAGTATTGCTTAATCTCCTGCTTTTGTCTGAATGCAACTTAATTTATTCCACTAAGTGTAAATGACAGGTTACGGGTCCAACACAAGCTCACATAAGCCTATAATTGCAGACACCAAGCAATGCTTCTTCAACACTACGTATAATATTCCACAGATGTTCTGTAAATAATAACAACGCCACAACTCGTATGGTATGTATCGTAATTCAAGTCACCGGGGAGCTTCTAATGTTCCATAATGGAGTTACCGCATGTTTCTGTGTTCCTGCTGAGTGTTGATGTGGGGATGACCTGGGAGGAAGAACAAGCCACTTGAAGCTACATACCACAAATTCATGCATTGGGCTGATAATATTGTCTCTATATTGATTTGGACAAAACACATTTTTAGAAATGGTTTCCTATGTGGAATAAATGAAGGTGGCAGTCACAAAGTTGCAAAGTACATGTATAGGGCATTACCTTATAAACTAATAAAGATCAAAATTAAGTTTTGATCTTTCAGCTAATTAGGACATAACTGCCCAATTTGATATTCTCAAGTAGGCTTGCCATATTTAAGCAATCCAAATTACAGAGTTATCTACTAAACAAGTGAGATCACAAATAAGAAAAGCTCTTTTCTCAATATATATATATATATATATATATATATATATATATAAATTAGGAGGTGTACCTTTTTCTTTTATTTACCTTTATATATAAATTTACCTTTATATATTATTTATTTATAAAATATTTTACCAGGAAAGATACATTGACATTTCTCTCGTTTTCAAGTATGTCCTGGATCCACAAATATTGCATTGTTACATTAGGGTACAATAAAATACAAAACCAATATTAATACACAATAAATACAAAATGTAACATAGAACAGGTAGGAAATATATAATCAACCATGACAGGTGCATTCTGTTTTGAGGTATGTAGAGAGGGATCTCTTAAAGGACTTTAGGCTTAGGGAAGATTTTAAATTGTGCGGGAGGTCGTTCGACAATTGCGGCCCTCTGTAGGAGAAGGAGGATCGGGCTGCTTTCTTTTTGTATTGAGGTAGACTAAGTAAAGTGTTGGTACTGGATCGGAGGTTGTAGAAAGTGGGAACAGTCGGTAGGGTGGGAGATTCCCAGAGAAGCTCTTAAACACAAGGCTGGAAAGATGAAGGGTGCGTCTGGATTCCAGCGACAGCCAGTTTACTTCTTTTAACATGTCACAATGGTGGGTCCTGTAATTACATTGTAGCACAAATCGGCAGAACAAGTTATACAATGTGTTTATTAATGTGGGATTGCGATGCAGATGCATATACTACATCCCCATAATCAATGATTGGCATCAGCATTTGCTGTACAATCTTTTGCTTTACTGTAGGGCTTAGGCAGGATTTGTTTCTGTACAGGGCACCTAGTTTTGGATAAAGGTTAGATGCAAGCTTTTCTATGTGCAGGCCAAAAGATAGATTGGGGTCTAACATCATACCCAAGTATTTGAAAGAGTGGACTGCGGTCAGTGTGCCATTTGAATTTATTTTGATGGATAGGTGGGAATTGTGTAATTTGTGTAATTTAGGTACTGTTCCAAAGATCATAGTGACAGTTTTGTCAGTGTTCAGGAAGAGTTTGTTTTTTTTGCGATCCACTTTTCTACCTCTGTGAACGGGTCTTGGAGCACAGCCTCAAGCTGCAGTAGATTGGATTTGCTCGCATAGATTACCGTGTCATCTGCATACATGTGTACATTTGAGGATTTGCAGACATTAGGCAGATCATTTATAAATAATGTAAATAGTAGGGGGCCGAGAATGGAACCTTGGGGAACACCACACGTGACTGGGAGAGGGAGGGAGTCGCTGTCAGAAATGGACACATATTGCGAGCAATCCGATACATACGATCAAAACCAGTTTAATGAACGATCAACAATACCTGAGTTTTTGAGTTTGTGCAGTAGAATGTCGTGGTCAGCTGGGGGACCAGGGTTAGACTTCACATCATTTGCAAGGGCAAGTAACATAAGGAATAGGAATTTGGACATCATTTTTGTTTGGCCATATAGTGAATGGGATACTTTATAATTTTGTGAGGTGGGGGTAGGAGGGGGCTATTTTTTATAACTCTCCACCAGCACTCAGCAGATAAGTTACAGGAACAGAGCAGGCCATGGTGTATGATAATTTGTGTTCCAGTTTGAGGTATGTGCTTATGCTGGTAGAGGTGTGAACAAAATTGGATTGAAAAAAGGGTATTAAGAATAACAGTATGGTTATATTTGGATTCATGTTAGTGGTATGAGGTGTGTAGTTGAAAATGAAACAGAAATTGCGAAAAACAAAAATTAAATAAAAGTATATAGTATTGGTGTGTGATATATCTATTTGTAGGGAAAGAGGGTAAGTGTTCTATAGGGTTAAGATATTGGAAGGGTAGCTAAACAGTGTTTGCACCTGTCATTTCAGGAGATTGTGGGAGAGAGATGTATATTAGGGTCAGATGGGCTAAGAGATGGGGAGGGGGGTGCATAGATGGACATTTGATTTAAGGTCATTTAAGGAAAAACAAAAGCTAAGATTGAGAATTACAGAGATAAGACAGAGGTATTTAAGTAGGGAAAAAAAAACATTAAACAAGGAACAAGAAAGATATATGGGCCTGAGCTGGTTAAACTAACTTTTAACATGATGGACAAAGACAAAGGTGATAAAATACTTTGCATGATTAGCACAGGCTATAGTTACAAAGACATGAAATTGTATACATTGAAAATAATAAAACTAAATAATAGTCACTAAATATAAAAACATACAACAAAATTAACAGGGTATGTAGAAATATAATGAAATGTCAGTCTTCCAGAAGGCTACCTGTTTCAAATGGAACAGCTGATGGAGCTCTGAGTTCTATGCTGGACTGGGTATGTTTAAAAATCAGACTGTTTCAAATGGCCATGGAACAGCTAATGGAGCTCTGAGTTCTATGCTGGGCTGGGTATGTTTAAAAATCAGACTGTTTCAAATGGCCATGGAACAGCTAATGGAGCACAGTATATCTGTATATATATATATATATATGAAGGTTATTAAGCTTGAAGGGGTGGGGGATTTACTGGCCTATATATTAACACCTGACCGGGATGAGTGTTCCATCTTCTTATGGGAGCGTTGACCCATCAGACCTCACCCTTAATAAACAACAGGGTTATTCAGTAACACGAGAACTGAAGGCGAATTCAAAGTGAATTTCAAATGTAAGGTAAAAATAGATCGGCTTGTCTAATTCTCTAAATTAGCTTATTTCAGTTCTACAATTCTTGCCGTGGATTTAAAAATCTTCTAAGAATTGTTCCTTTAGTAAACAACCCTGCTAGTCTTTTCTCTAGGTGAGCCCTCTTTTTACAGGCACACCCTACACCGTACATATATATATATATATATATATATATATATATATAATAAATGTATACATATATAGAATAGTGTGCAAACGTTTGGGGTCACTATAAATGTGCTTTTTAAAAGATCTTTTTTGTACATTAAATAACATCAATTTGACCAAATATACAGTGTAAACAATGTTACTTTTGTAAATGACTACTGTAGCTGGAATAGCTGATTTCTAAGGGAATATCTCCGCAGGTGTACAGAGGCCCATTATCAGCAACCATCTGTCCTGTGTTCCAATGGCACGTTGTGTTTTGTAATCCAAGTTTATCATTTAAAAAGGCCAACTGATCTTTAGGAAAACCTTACCCAGTTATGTTAGCAGCTGAAAACTACTGTGCTGATCAAAGAAGCAACAAAACTGGACTTCATTAGACTAGTTAAATATTTAGAGCAGGGGTTCCCAATTCATTTATCCCGTGGAACCCTTTGACATAATGTATCAACATCATGGACCCTCCCCCCTAAAACCTCCCCCCCCCAAAAATAACAATTTTGCGCCATTGCAGAAACCTCTCAATTAGCAGAGCATAATGACTTTTTTATTTTTTCTTTACTATATATACACACACACACACACACACACACTAATTTCTACAGATAGTAAATGCGGATGTACATTTGTGTGTAGTAATGGTGTTTGAGTGTTTGTATATAATTTTAGAGTTAGAGTTCAGGGATGTCTTTTTATGTCATGTTTGTGTTTGCAGGAGTGTGTGTTGTGTTGGTGTTTGATTGCTGGGGTGTCTGTACATGTACTGCCACATACATACACATTACCAAAAAGAAACACACCGACACATACACAGTTATATATACAAAAAACACAGACACACACACTGACACAGATACACACACCGTTCTTGACACACAGAAACACACACTGGCACATACAAGCACAGATACACACACCTTGACACAGAGACACAAACCGGCACATACACACAGGCATACACAACTTGACACACAGATACACACTAGCACATAGATACACACACTGGCACATACACACGCAGTCACACAGATACACACATTGGTACAAAGATACACACACTGACACACAGATACACACACCTTCACACACAGCGTGTATCTGTGTGTGTGTATGTATCTGTGTGTCAAGGTGTGTGTATCTGTGTATCAGTGTGTGTATATGTGTGCCTGTGTGTATCTGTGTGTGTGTGTGTGCCAATGTGTATCTGTGTGTCAAGTTGTGTATATCTATGTGTATGTGCCGGTGGGTAGTTGTGTTTGTATGTGCCGGTGTGTGTATGTGCCAATGTGTGTATCGTTCTGCCAGTGTGTGTGTGTATCTGTGTGCCACTATATGCCAGTGTGTGTATCTGTGTGTCAGATACATACACAATGACACACAGATACACACCGGCACATACAAACACAGATGCCCACCTGCAGATAGTAGCACACAGATACACACACTGACAAAAACACTAACACACAGATACACACACTGACAGATACACACCCCTTGGTACACAGATACACACCCACTGGCACAATGATACACACATTGGCACATACACACACACACTGACAGATACACTGACACATACATACACACACACATACACACACTGACAGATACACTGACGCACAGATACACACTAGCACATACACACACAGACACATATACACACACCTTGACACACAGATACTCAAACTGACACATACACACACAGATTCACACACACTGGCACAATGATACACACATTGATACATACACACACAGATTCACACACATTGGCAGATACACATACTGACACAGGTACATACACACACACCTGACAAATACACACAAATTCACTTATCTTTTTCTACAGGAGGGTCTTCAGTGCTCCTGGATGAGTCTGGTGTGCTGCTCCGTCCCTGCTGCTCCCTCTCTCCCTCTAGCGGTGCGCTCTGTCTGGGAGGAAGTGGTGTCACTTCCTCCCGGCATCCCATACAACAGGGGTCCAGTCGCTGTCTTGGATGGCCATGGCAGACCATTGTTTAATGATACCCTTTGAGTGGCCCTAAATGCTTGGGCCACCTGACGGGCAAATCTCCCCAGAATCCCAATTTTGTTCTAGGGTTCTGCGGATCACTAGTTGGGAAATGTTGATCTAGCGCATCAGCAGTTGTGAGTGTGTCATTATATTTGTGCAGTAAAAAGCCATTGTGAGCGCCATGCAGGTGGCGAGGGTAGTGTTGCTTTTATGTGTAGTGCCTGCGTACAGCTAGCTGTGTTGGGTGAGTGTAATCCCTTGGTAGGGATGAAGTATGTGTTGCTTATGGCTGGGTCTGATTACCACGGTAAGTGGCATTAAAGTCTATAGTTCAGTTGGGTAAAAGGTTAGTCTCTGCGTTATGGGCTGGGTTGTTGGTATGAGTCCGGATTGCCTCACCCTATGCCCGTTCTGATGGCTCTGCTTGTGCGACCGGGTGCGTGTCGACCGCTCAGGCTCCCTCTGGGCGTGAGTTCCGGCAGTTTTTTCAGGTGGGTCAGCGAGGGATGGAGGTGGTTGCGGCAGGGGGCTTCTCCCTCTTTCCTGGCATCAAGTGGGGTTTGCACCATGCGGCCACAGACTCGGTTGCCTCTCGGGGCCGGGCCTTTCCCATGATGGGCACTGTGGAGGGCCCTGCTGGTTGACCGCCGCTAGCGGCGGGCGGCTCTCCTGCTGTGTGGCCGGTGTATAGGAGGGGGTCTCCTAATGTTCCCCTGCCTGGGTGGGTGGGACGTCTGTCGGTGCGTGGCGGCTTTTCCCGGGGTCTGCCCGTGCTGCCTCACAGCCTGAGTCCGCCTCACCTCTTCTTGGTGTTGCAGGGTTAGATGTGCCGTCCGACTGTCCAGTTTCTCCCAGAACCAGCGGAACAGTGCATCCAGATGCTCGTGTAGAGGCTGGGTGGGAGCGTGCTTTGCAGTGTGGCCTGAGGTCGCCATTTTATGAGCGTCCGCTTGTCTTTGTGCTTTGTGCGTTTGGCAGTTTACATCAATTGCAGCTAAGTTTGGCTTAAGGTACATGCTTGTACAGACCAGGATAACCCCCACTGGTCCGGGGGGGGGGGGCGGTAGAGAGGCCCGATGCTGCGGGTACCCCTTGGTTTGGCAGGTCGGGAGAGTGGCCGTCTCTCCCCACCACCATGCGTTGTAGGCCCCAAGTTCCCAGCCCGGACTCCCCGCGGGTTTGTAGGTCTGTGAGGTGTCCTTCTGTACCCCTGCTGTCACAGTGCCAGTTATGGTGGGCTGAAGGTCCAATTTGGGTGAGTTTCCCTCCGTTTTCCGCTGAAAATTGGGCCCAGGCTCGGGAGCTCACAAAAAACGTGTCTGCTCAGCTCCCCGGTCAGGCCCCGCCCCCCCTCTTCTGTCTTTTCTTAATTCATTGATGATAGTGGGTTTCTTTTTCTTATTATAATTATTCTTTTTTTTCTTCTCTCTTGGCTCTTTTGATTTGTTATCTTGCGTTTTGTCTTTTGTTGAAACTATTATGAATCGTAATTTGTTTCCTGGCTCTTTGACCAAATAATATATCCTCTTGTATGCTAAAAAAAAACTGGTGTTGGATTTTATTTAAATGAAAAAAAAAAAAAAAAAAACAGTAACATCCCATCGGATTTGTATTTCCTCTAGAGCAGTGTTTCCCAAATCAGTTCTCAACACCACCAACAGTCCTTGTTTTGTCATTTTTTTCCAATGGAATAAAACAGGGAAATACATAAATTCTGGCTTGTTGATGGGCCACGAGGACTGGTTTGGGAACCACTACTTATCCACTAATGTTTGTCTATAACTGTGATATTAATGCTGAGTACAAAATCTGGGTGTATATTACATTTTGTTCCATCTCTTTCACACCAAAAAGAGAAAACAAAAGCATACCTTGAATTTATCTATGCCAAAGGAATGGTAGAACTTCTAGAGTTATCAACCAATGTTCTATAAATCTGATTGTATCTATTGTTGCTGTAGTGTGCAAATATCATATAGTTATTGTTCAGGCCATTTCTTGATATGTATATACAGTCAGGCCCATAAATATTGGGACATCAACACAATTGTAATCTTTTTGAAATGAAACAAACAAGATGTGCTTTAATTTGAGGGTATTTACATCCAAATCAGGTGAACGGTGTAGGAATTACAACAGTTTGTATATGTGCCTCACACTTTTTAAAGTAATGGGACAGATTAACAGTCATAAATCAAACTTTCACTTTTTAAAACTTGGTTGCAAATCCTTTGCAGTCAATTACAGCCTGAAGTCTGGAATGCATAGACATCACCAGATGCTGGGTTTCATCTCTGGTGATGCTCTGCCAGGCCTCTACTGCAACTGTCTTCAGTTCCTGCTTGTTCTTTCGGCATTTTCCCTTCAGTTTTGTCTTCATCAAGTGAAATGCATGCTCAATCGGATTCAGGTCAGGTGATTGACTTGGCCATTGCATAACATTCCACTTCTTTCCCTTAAAAAACTCTTTGGTTGCTTTTGCAGTATGCTTCGGGTCATTGTCCATCTGCACTGTGAAGCGCCGTCCAATGAGTTCTGAAGCATTTGGCTGAATATGAGCAGATAATATTGCCCGAAACACTTCAGAATTCATCCTGCTGCTTTTGTCAGCAGTCACATCATCAATAAATACAAGAGAACCAGTTCCGTTGGCAGCCATACATGCCCACACCATGACACTACCACCACCATGCTTCACTGATGAGGTGGTATGCTTTGGATCATGAGCAGTTCCTTTCCTTCTCCATACTCTTCTCTTCCCATCACTCTGGTACAAGTTGATCTTGGTCTCATCTGTCCATAGGATGTTGTTCCAGAACTGTGAAGGCTTTTTAAGATGATGTTTGGCAAACTCTAATCTGTCCTTCCAGTTTTTGAGGCTCACCAATGGTTTACATCTTGTGGTGAACCCTCTGTATTCACTCTGGTGAAGTCTTCTCTTGATTGTTGACTTTGACACACATACACCTACCTCCTGGAGAGTGTTCTTGATCTGGCCAACTGTTGTGAAGGGTGTTTTCTTCACCAGGGAAATAATTCTTCGGTCATCCACCACAGTTGTTTGCGTGGTCTTCCGGGTCTTTTGGTGTTGCCGAGCTCACCGGTGCTTTCTTTCTTTTTAAGGATGTTCAAACAGTTGATTTGGCTACGCCTAATGTTTTTGCTATCTGTCTGATGGGTTTGTTTTGTTTTTTCAGCCTAATGATGGCTTGCTTCACTGATAGTGACAGCTCTTTGGATCTCATATTGAGAGTTGACAGCAACAGATTCCAAATGCAAACAGCACACTTGAAATAAACTCTGGACCTTTTATCTGCTCCTTGTAAATGGGATAATGAGGGAATAACACACACCTGGCCATGGAACAGCTGAGCAGCCAATTGCCCCATTACTTTTGGCCCCTTGAAAAGTGAGAGGCACATATACAAACTGTTTAATTCCTACACCGTTCACCTGATTTGGATGTAAATACCCTCAAATTAAAGCTGAAAGTCTGCAGTTAACGCACATCTTATTCATTTCATTTCAAATCCATTGTGGTGGTGTATAGAGCCAAAAAGATTAGAATTGTGTTGATGTCCCAATATTTATGGACCTGAATGTATACTAACTTAACCAATACACAGTTGTTAAACGGGTTTTTATTTTTTTATTGTTTTTTTTTTTTGTGAACTGCTTGGAGGAAATAAAATCCCATTTTATTTTCTGTTTCTGAGTGTGTTCAGTCCAGTATGTACTGTGCACGTGTGTGAGCTCTGTGCCGTGCTTCTTAACATCAAGCGCATTAATAGTTAATCAGTAAACCTACCATTCACTAACCCATTTTGTAACACAAACACTTATTGTTGCTGATTTACACAATACACAATCATCCATATGTGTTATTTAATTTATTGTAATAATAGGAAAATCTATGTAACATATTGACATTGATGTGAGGGATGGAAGGGAAGGGGTCCTATTCTCCATTCTTCTGTCAGCAAGAATGACGTGGATTCTACTGACACCTCCGCCACTCCTGCCTCCACCACCATTGCCTCCACCATCACTATTAGTAGTATTCAGTATTAGGATAGTGGCTTTAGCAGCATGTTTGTCACGTCCGATTCAACACCCAGTAAGCAATAGTTTTTTTTCCATCCTTTTCATTCCCCAGCAACTTGTGCTGCCGCTTCCACTGGCATTGCAGCTTCTTCTACCAGAGATAGTTGAAGCGTTATGCCTTCTTAGGGCAGAGAAAACAGCAACTGAGGGAGAGTACAGCAGAGTCTACCTTGTGGTGGTCATCAAAGCCACTCTTTATTGAGGACTTACAGTGGAGTATTAAAGTAGTGTCCCCAATGTGTAGTGGTAGTGACAGTGATGAACCCGGTGATGATTATTCTGTTTGCCCCAGGGCCGGTGCAAGGATGTTTGCCGCCCTAGGCAAAATAAAAAATTGCCACCCCACCATGTGACATCACAATGCCCCACCTATATGATCTGCCATATGAACCAACACCAGTGCTGCACACAGTGTGTAAATGAGGATGAGGATGAGGATGGGCTCTGTTGGCAGTCTGGCTCCACTGGTCTGGTGTAGAGTAGGCTCTCTGGAGGCTGTTTGTAACTGTGGTCACAAAAATCAATGTTCTGGGGGAACGGGCAGCAGCTCCATTTTTTGGGGCCCCTTACACAGCTCAAGGTCTGAGCCCCCCAGTGCCTGATGGTGAGTATGCCCATAAGGCCCACCCATAAGTCCACCTACATGTTCCACCCATGAGTTCGCTCACAGGGAGTGGAGTGTGTAGGGGATGTGTTGTATGTTATTGTAGAGGATCTAATGTGTGTGCTTATGGAATGTAGTGTAGAGGGATACCAGTGTAGGTGTATGCGATTTAGTGTGTGTGTGTGTGTGTGTGTGTGTGTGTAGTGGATGCAGTGTGTTTGTGTGTAAGGGATGTCTTGTGTTTTTCTGGTTGTGTTTAAGGGATGCATTGTGTGAATCTGTATTTGTATGTGTAAGCGATGCAAGGTGTGTTTCTGTGTAGGGATGCAGTGTGTGTGTCTGTAAGGAGTACATTGAGTGTGTGTAAGGGGTGCATTGAGTGTGTAAGAGATGCATTGTGTTTCTGTGTGTGTAAGAAAAGCAGTGTGTGTGTGTGTGTGTGTGTGTGTAAGGGATGCATTGTGTGTTTCTGTGTGTAAGGGATACATTGTGTGTTTCTGTGTATGTGTGCAAGGGATGCATTGTCTTTGTGTGTAAGGGTTTCATTGTGTGTGTGTGTGTGTGTGTGTGTGTGTGTGTGTGTGTGTGTGTGTGTGTGTGTGTAAGGGAAGCATGGTGTGTTTCTGTGTGTGTAGTGATGTAGTGTGTGTTTCTGTGTATGTATAAGGAAGCATTGTGCGTGTGTAGTGTGAAAGAGAGAGTTTGTGGGGTAGGATAGGGACTGAGTCTTACCAGCCCCTTTGTGCTTCTCTTTCCCCCCTTCCTCTGAGGCTCTCTATAGAGTGCTCAGGAGGCTGCAGCATTTGAGGGGCCGGAGCTCCAGGCGGCATCTCTTCCTAAGGGGTGCCCTAGGTGACTGCTTAAGTTGCCTATAGGATGCGACAACCCTGGTTTGCCCACCACTGCAGACATACTTTTACCTCTGGCCAAAGAGTGTCTTGACTAGAAGAGGAGAGAGTGTGGAGAGGACAGGCAGCAACTCAGTATTTTCTCTGGCAGTTAGTGTGCACTCACTTCCTGCCTCTTGCTTACCATTTCCAAGTCCATCTATATCTACCTCATTCAGTATCTACCTCATCCAACAGAGACAGTTGTGACATCCGCTGCACTTGCTGCCACTGGCACAAGTAGCTCACTCGTTGTTTGTGTTACCATCACAAGCACCCCCACCTCCACCAACATCAACATCATCAATACCGGCACCATCAACATTATCAGTACCGGCACTACCAACACTTCCATTAGCATTGCTAAACAAAATGCTGGTTTACAGGCAAAGGATGGGGATAATGTAACCCACCTACAAAGCAAAGTTTTGACCACTTTGAGTGCTTCAAACAGGGATAACGTTCAAAGTACTAATTGTGCAGCAAGGAAGTGAGTAGAGGGAGAAAAAAAAGAGTCATTTGAAACACTGAGGCACAGATTTTAACAATCTGGGTCCGGATTTTAGATGTCTAGCTTCAATCCGAACCAAATTAAATTTCATTCGGAGCCATGTCAGCAAAATTGTTAAACAGTGTGAGCAACGTCTGGATTTTGCAGTTGGAATGGCACTGGATGGTTTTACCCTGTCCAGGGCTGGCCCGTCCATAATTTAACCATAGTTTGGGAAAACTTTTCCCTCCGCCGGGCTGTCATGCCGCACAAAGTTGGAACATAATAAGGGCATCTGGGAGGCTGACCTGGGGTTGCCTGGGGGTTACAGATACATGTCCCACTGAAGTCCTGGTGCTCTCCGATTACCTGCCGTGCGTGCCTGAACTTCAGTTTAATGTACTTCATACATTGCGGCAGTGCTGTGGGCGGGCACCAGACCCTCAATGTCTGATTATCTGGGTGCTGCAGCAGCGGTAGTACACAGACCCCCTGATGAAGTAGGCAGACGGGAGCAGGACAGGAGTCTAGGAGTCAGTTTAGACTCCACTCCAGACAGAAGCCAGCATACACACAGACACACACTGCATCCCCAACACATGAACAGACACACACTACATCCCCTACATACAGTAAAACACCGTGGATGTGGGCGTATTTTGGTGGGCGTGGTTTTAGTGTTTTTTTTATTTATTAAGAATAAAGGCAAACGGAAAACGATTACAATCCATCATTCTAAACAACGTTCTCAATTTAATAAACCTTCCAAATAATTCGATACTGTTACAAAAACTTCCAAATGGTTTGTCTACAGCAGCCACTATTAACGTCTCTGTATAGTTTTTTAGATAAATCATTTGGAACAGTTTTTCTAACAATATTGAATCATTTGGCAAGCTTATTAAATTGAGGAATAAAAGTTCTCTCATTTTTTTTTTTTTTTTTCCCCGTATAATCTTGGCATCTGTGGTCATTAGGCGTCAGCAGAGTCATGGTCCCCCTTTTTTTTTGCTACTGTTCTGGTTTGTTGGAATATTTCTTGGTACCCAAATTTGGCCAAACGTAACAGCTGAATGAACTAAATTCTGTTAACCCAACAAAAAAAATCTTGGTTCGGAAGAAACACCATATTTGCATTTACATACTTCAGTGGAGAGTTTTCTGTGTAGTAATCTATTACTCTACTAAGATGATTCAGCCCGTCATATATACATGTTCTTTATTGGTTGTTTGGATATAAAACGTTAGTGCATTGGCAGAAAGATTGTTAGAACTTTGCATATCTATATCCATTATCACCCAATCCGTTTTATTATGTTGTAGGAGGAGATCTCTGAGAGTTCCATAGATTGAGACTATTATGGGTGAGAACAAGCTGATAGGTGAAAGTGTTCAGAGCTGTTTATATATATATATATATATATATACATACTCATTTTTTATTGAGTGAAACAGCAAAAAGTCCAGACCATGTATTATACAAAGTGTGGTAAAATAAACTCCTTAACATATTTTTCTTAACATAACATTTGTTGAAAATGAATGACAAATGTCCATCCTCTAAGTATTTTTTATATGTGTAGTAACAAATCGTGCGCATTATGGAAAGGTTAATTCTCACTGGAGAGATCCTATGTAGTAAAAATATTGCTAATATGTGGGATTCCAAAAGATTTGATGCTGAAGATGGGGGGTAGCATAGTGGGCAGCAGACACTGTGAGTTTTAAGTTGAAATGATTTGCTACTTAGATTTATACAATAGATAATTCACCAGCTAGCAAGGAATGCACAGTAAAATAAATTAAAGTATATAAATTATTGGAAACAAATAAAATACATAACATATCTCTAGGTGATAGTCTCTGCGGTAATTTCTTCAGAGCTTGTAAGAATAGCCCCGTCACAACTAGGAGATGTACAGACTAGAGCCAAAGAGTAGACCTAGACTTGGGCCTACGAGAAGTCCATGAGACTGATGATGACCAACGGGGAGTGTGGGGAACTCCACCAAAACAGAATACAAGATTCTCGCAAGCAGTTGGTGATGGGTTTTAGTGACAGACGTCTTTACAGGCTGAAGAGAGAGTAAACCAGACCGAAGTGGCTCGGGAGAGAGATACAATCAAGGAAGTACATCAGTCTGGTATAGAAAATTCTCTCTAGAAGTTTGGCAAACAATAGTAAAAAAAATAAAGTGTAATGTGTCGCGTTTGAGTCAAGTTTGGGCTTTTTTTAGGATTGTAGTCATGGTTGTATATTTGAAGAGAGCAGGAAAGAGACAAAGGAAAAGGAAGAAACTGAATACTTTTGTTGTGCAGAAATTGTCAGCAAAACCTAAATTTTTTATTTTCCCATTGTTTTCACACTAAATGCTGTGTTATATAATTATACCATACTGGTCCTTTAAACATCTATTATATAATGTGTGTGAGTGCACTTAAAGAGCAACTATAGTTTCTTTTGAAATTACACCATTAAATAAAACAGGAACAATTTACTGTAACTTTTGTTAACTTTTTTTCTTTTAAAACAAAATGAACTAATGGCATCATATCCCAGTTTGCAAGCATGGCAAGGGCACACGTTTTTAATTGGAGGTAAGGAATAGATACATTGTTGCATTGTTTCAGATCTCCTCTTGTCCGAATGCTTTCTATGCTGACTGCCAGATACAAAGTCAGAGTTCAGAGCAATGACTAACAGGGTGCAACGATGGAGGCGCCCAGTTGCAACATAAAACGATGTGGATTTTTACATTTATTTATATTTTCACGACTTGCAAACACATATTTGTTAAATATAGGGGGATAAGTAAACGTAACAATAAAAATTCTGGTAAGTGACAGATCACCTTTAACGAAAAGTTGCGAAATAACAGTTGAGCAACAAACGGCCTCTAAACAAAGTGTGACTATAATAGTGCGGGAGTTTATATAGCAAATAAGGAAGGGTGAATACGATGAATCGGACGACCTCTCATATTTCAGCTGCTATCAAAAGCTTTGGTCACAAGAAGGAAGGAGAATGGCGATTTGCGTTCTTTAGGGATTGTCACATATTCTTTACAATATAGAAAATAACCACTCCTAGCTAGCACTCCCTGCTTTCAAGGGTAGTAGATACAATATCAGAATGTAAGCAAATACTCCAGCATTCTTAAACATAAGAAGGTCATTGAGATTTTCCCTATAGAATGAGCTGCAAATATGTCACATTGTGACATTATATTCAATCTCCAGGGTGTTTCTGTGCCAAAGCTCCAATAAATATCAGGAAAATAATTCCAGTTCTCCGTTACAGAAAATATATGTTTTCATTTTAATGGAGGTTGTGATGATCTGATGTATTACCTGCCTTGCCGTACTGAGTTTGCCTTTGCTCTAATAACTGTATAATTGCAGTATTTGTAAAAACCTGTGCAAGCAGGAAGTGAAACTATAAACTGGTTTAGGGAAATGTCCCTGCTAAGGTGACTGGGCAATCAGTGTTTCACAAGACGTAATTGTTTATATATTAAAATGCAAATATGGACAAATGAAAAGGAAATTCAAAGTTAATTTAAAATCTTTAAATTAGAAATAAAATCTTCTATTTTGACAACTGTTTAGCAATTTTACCCCATTTCACGTCAGATGTATTTCATAGTAGCTACAAAGTTATTATGTGTGTTTACTAAGTAGCCTTTTCAGATAACTAGCTATTATCTCAACTTTGATTTTAAAACTTTTCTGGAAAAAACAACAACAATCTGATAGAGTTTCTCTAGAAAGCAATGAAAACCAGATGGGCCGAATGGTTCTTATCTGCCGTCACATTCTATGTTTCTATGTTTCTAAAACTAATCTTGAAAAAGAAAATACTGCAACTTCCCACTGTAACGTAGAATGCTACATATGAGGCCAGGCGTGCGTGTTTTTTTAGCTGCAGAAAAAGATATACATGATTATTTACTAATGTGAGAATTTAAAGTGAATTTTAAACTCAATGCCAAAGTAGCTAAACCAGAAAAAATCTTTAAGTCAGCTAAGCTTTTCAGTTAGATACTTTGTCCTAAAATTTGAAATTCACTTTGAATTCTCATTTTTTGTAAATAGCCCTGATAGTATGACGTATCTGGCATTAAAGGGAGGTAGACAAAAAATGGAGTTCTGCGCATCAAGTAGGTAGTGCACACCCAGGTGCTACTGCAGTTTATTAGAGGACACAATATAAACAAACGTTTCGGGCAACAAGCCCTTCCTCAGTGCTAATGTCCTGGACATAAGCACTAAGGAAGGGCTTGTTGCTCGAAACCACCCAACGCATTTCACACATTTCAATAGTTGTTTCATCATAGGCATTAGAGGTTGGTAAAGAGGTTGGACAAGGAACACCCCAAAAAAAGGGGAAATGTTGTTACTAAAAACTCCACCAATTCCCTTTTATGCCATTATGCATAGGATGAGGCAGAGGCATCAGTGATGCCCACTGATTATCAAAGATAAAGAACACAGTAATAAACAGTTACATCCGAGCTGCAGGGTCTCCTTACTGTAGTTCCAACAGTGTAACAAGCAGGTAGACAAAAAATGGAGTTCTGCGCATTAAGTAGGTAGTGCACACCCAGGTGCTACTGCAGTTTATTAGAGGACACAATATAAACAAACGTTTCGGGCAACAAGCCCTTCCTCACTGCTAATGTCCAGGACATTAGCAGTGAGGAAGGGCTTGTTGCCCGAAACATTTTGTAACAAAATTTCCCCTTTTTTGGGGGGGTTTTCCTTGTCCAAAGTTCTATTACTTTCTTTACCAACCTCTAATGCCTATGATGAAACAACTCTTGAAATGTGTGAAATGCGTTGGGTGGTATTTTCATCTTCCCTTCTTCATATATTGTGAACTCGTTTTTGGATTGTATTTGCTAATAAGGATTCAACATCTTCACTCCAACCATAACCTCTTTGGTATATCTGTTGGATCATCAGAGAGGTCTTAATGCTAATGTCTGTAAAGATTATTGGGGATTTGGAAAAAAAAATCATTTATACTACTTTTTATTCTTGATATTGGTATGGATATTTGTGGTGTGTCATTTTTCATTCTGTATGTGTGTCGATATCACACAGATAGTATTTTCGATGTTTAATATTTAAGCCCCTTTTTTATTCCGATTGCAGCTCAGTTGGATCTACCATATGCGGATTCATTATATTTGATACTGTAGTGGCTATAACTGGACTGTTTGTTGTAGATTGTTACTAATCAACTTTATTAGTAGGATTAAATGTTTGATATTTTGTATATGTTTTCATGTATTTGATATATTTTACATGTTTCCTGATAGAACTTTGATTGATTCTCTGAAACACAATTCCACCAATTCCTCTCTTTTGAGGTTTGGTTAAAACATATCTTTTTAAAAATAATCTTACTAATGGTTCCACTAAACCAAACACTCATATCTAGAATCTACCCAACATTTTTCTCTTTTTTACTTCTCGTGGCTTTAGCCTGAAATGCACTATTTTCTTTATGTTGTGGAGTGCAAGCCTATGGGACAAGATTCTCAGAAGTCTAAAGTTTACTCTTTTTAAGAAGAACTGTAAAATTATATTCCTGGTTTAAATTTACCTGATATGTTCATCACTGTTGCTCTAAAATATTTTTGTATTCTTGTCACACCTAAATTGCTAGAATATTCAAAGCTGGGTACACCCTAATTACTCTGGGCCCAAAAATTGCAGATTTATTCAGCTCTCTCTGGTGGGGTCCTCAGTTGCGGAATAAGAGCCACGAGGTATGATTGTATTGGTTATCTACTAAGTTCTCTCTGGTGGGGTCCTCAGTTACGGAATAAGAGCCACGAGGTATGATTGTATTGGTTATCTACTAAGTTGTCTCTGTTGGGGTCATCAGTTGCGGAATAAGAGCCACGAGGTATAATTGTATTGGTTATCTACTAAGTTCTCTCTGGTGGGGTCCTCAGTTACGGAATAAGAGCCACGAGGTATGATTGTATTGGTTATCTACTAAGTTGTCTCTGTTGGGGTCATCAGTTATGGAATAAGACCCATGTGGTATGAGTGTATTGGTTATCTACCCAGTTCTCTCTGATGGGGTCCTCAGTTATGGAATAAGAGCCACAAGGTATGATTGTATTGGTTATCTACCCAGCTCTCTCTGGTGGGGTCCTTGGTTACTGAATAAGAGTCACGAGGTATGATGTCATATCTCTGCTCTCATTACTTTTAACACAATATTCCAGACATAACATCTCAAAAAATATAACTCCACTTTTGCTTGACCCTTGTGGTTTATTTTGTTCATTTATCCATTCTTAGATTTGTATTTATTTATTTTAAGTAGTGTTAGATTTTTTTTCATATCATACAGTCGCCTGTAGAATTATGTAGAGGTGATTTAATGATCCACTCTCTGTCCTAATCCCACCAGCTCTGGCTGTGCCTATTGTTCTTTATATATAAGAGATGTACTATAGCGCAAACCTAGAAGTCAAAAACGTGCTATCGCCAAGAGTGTACCTCACTCACTCAACATAAATAACAATGAAAAACAAATTAACTAATGAGACATCAAAAAGAAACAAGAGCTAAAAAAAATTAGATAGCAAACAGTATAGAGGATACAAGGTCATAAGATACAACCTGTCTAACGGGACGTAATCTCAGGCAAATCTAAATGACAATAAATGATATATAGTGAAGTACGTATAGAAAGCAAAATCTACATCTAGGAGGTAGAGAACTTACGAGAGGTATTGATGATCTGCGCTTATCACCCCTTAGGGGTATCTGAATGTAGAAAAGGAATTCTCCTCAGATTGGAATCCTCAAAAGGATAGAAAAATATACATAGAGTAGTACTGTTAAAAAGTATACAAATTCATTACACTGATTGCACTTACATTCAGGTCGCAATCAGCAGGCATATCTCCACTACCAAGTGGAACAACATGGTAATTGCGTCTATGCTGCAGATGGAAATAATGGCTGATAACAACTAAGTGCTAAAAAAAATAATAACAATAATCATACAATCATAAAATAAAATGGAGATAAAAGACCACCCAGGTGCAGCAATATAATCTAAGAGAAAGGTTAATTACTTCCCTTTGGATCTATTTATTTAATATTTATAAAATATTTTACCAGGAAAGATACATTGAGATTTCTCTCGTTTTCAAGTATGTCCTGGGTCCACAAATCATTGCATTGTTACAGTTAGTGTACAATAAAATACAAAATATACAATATATACAACATTTAACATAGAACAGGTAGGAAATATATAATCAACCATGACAGGTACATTCTGTTTTGAGGTATGTAGAGAAGGATCTCTTAAAGGACTTTAAGCTTAGGGAAGATTTTAATTTGTGCGGGAGGTCGTTCCACAAATGCGGTGCTCTGTAGGAGAAGGAGGATCGTGCTGCTTTCTTTTTATATTGAGGTAGACTAAGTAAAGTGTTGGTACTGGATCGGAGGTTGTAGGAAGTGGGAACAGCCGGGGAAAGCATTGTGTTCAAGTAGGGTGGGAGTTTTCCAGAAAAGCTCTTAAACACAAGGCTGGAAAGATGAAGGGTGCGTCTGGATTCCAGCGACAGCCAGTTTAGTTCTTTTAGCATGTCACAATGGTGAGTCCTGTAATTACATTGTAGCACAAATCGGCAGAACGAGTTATATAATGTGTTGAGTTTATTAATGTGGGATTGCGATGCAGATGCATATACTACATCCCCATAATCAATGATTGGCATCAGCATTTGCTGTACAATCTTTTCCTTTACTGAAGGGCTTAGGCAGGATTTGTTTCTGTACAGGGCACCTAGTTTTGGATAAAGTTTAGATGCAAGGTTTTCTATGTGCAGGCCAAAAGATAGATTGGGGTCTAACATCATACCCAAGTATTTGAAAGAGTGGACTGCGGTCAGTGTGCCATTTGAAATTGTTTTGATGGATAGGTGGGAATTGTGTAATTTGTGTAATTTAGGTACTGTTCCAAAGATCATTGTGACAGTTTTGTCAGTGTTCAGGAACAGTTTGTTTTTTTGTGATCCACTTTTCTACCTCTGTAAACTGGGCTTGGAGCACAGCCTCAAGCTGCGGTAGATCGGAACTGCTCGCATAGATTACTGTGTCATCTGCGTACATGTGTACATTTGAGGATTTGCAGACATTAGGCAGATCATTTATAAATAATGAAAATAGTAGGGGGCCGAGAATGGGGCCGAGAGTAGCTCTACGCGTTTCGTCTAAAAGTTAGACTTCATCAGGAGAAATAATAAAATGCAAGTGATACAATCAAATAAAAATACATCAATAAAAGTTCAAATCTACGAAACGCGTAGAGCTACTTGTAATCCTGCGACCTGCTCCTTCCATTTACCATCTTGGAGAGAGGGACACAGAGCTTTGATGAGCATTTTTATTTCCTACTGTTTGTAAGTTTTTCAATTAAAAGCGTATTTTTTATATCATTAAGATTTTATACTATGTCCAGTTCTTCTTTCTTCTGCATGTACCCCTGAGGAATCTCATTGCAAGATCCAAAGATAATCTGATGGGCTTGAATTACTCCTTCATTCTGCGAGTGCAATATTTTTAGCAGGGACATCTCTACTTAATGGTGTTTCCCTATGAGTGTTCTCTGTTTTTGTTTTTTCTAGGCGTATCTTGCTTTGTTTAATTCTCCTAGAAATAAGTGATATATGTGTCATGCCATTTATTGCAGGCCAGCTGTACCATAAATGGAGGAGGTGAAGGATATCCAGATCAACATAACTATGTCCCTCACACTGCACTGTGTATAACTTATGTTTCTCATTCCTTGAGGTTCTGAAGGTGGGAGAACAGAGATGGGCGACAGGTAGACTATCAGCTGTATAATGACTGACCATTACTGGGTTTGTTGTTCTAGAACAGCTCAGGTAGGTAACATTGTAGCTTCTCCAGATCTACACAGAGTCGATTCACACACCTGACGAATAATCCACAAAGACAAAGTCTATTCATTTAATTGCTTATTTTACTGCGTTTTATGGGCTGTAAAACCTCAATAAAGGATGTCTTTTATAAGTCATATATACAGCATAAAAAATATAAAAATATGTATAACTAAAGAACTACTGGGCCTTCCCAGCTGCCATGTTAGCTTGGACTGCACAACGACCTAGGGAAATGCAGTCGACAATAGTTTGCGTTCACTCTATAGCGACACTGTGGTTTATAGATTGCGTGTACACATCTTGAAATAGTTCTCAGCTAGCATGTACTGATGTTACTGTCTCTAACACGTTTATTGTTTTCAGCTGGAATAAGTTGTAAATATGTGAAGCGTCCCTTAATGTGACTACCCCCTTCGCCTGGCCAGCCAGTTCATGTTCCAGATAGGAAAGTCGTATGCTCAGTACAGTGTAAAACACTTAGATTCCTGTACATTACTGATCGTATTAAGCCTGTATGACCTACCTCTTACTAACATAGGATCACTAGCCTGTTATGTTCTAAGTCTTACTAAACAATCTATGGTTCAGCCTGTCTCTTTAAATCTTTAAATGGGAAAAAACTCAACTGTTTCATCTGTCATGGCATTACATGCGTAGCTGATCTAGCACTGTTAAGCAACAAGTACCTTTATTATTATTTTATTTTTATTTTATTAACCAAGCTTGTATTAATCTGTTTACATGACGTTTCTAAAAACAAAAAATATGGCAGTCTTTCTTAGAGGTGTATTGTTCACTATCCTGTTATCGTCAACTCATGTTCCCTCACAATGCCTCCTCTTTCTTTTCTGTACCCCATATCGCATATGCCATAATAAAAGAAATATTTACAAAAAAAAATATGTATAACAATAAAAAATAGACTTTAAACGAAAAAAGTAAGAAAATTGATGATGGAAAAGATAATAGTCACAAAGAGGAATAGGCAGAATCTGTGTCCATATCAGTGTAAACGCCTTGATAGGCTGGTTGTACAGAATAAAAATGTGGTACTTATTTCTAAGGACCACTTTCTCAGCTTGATAAGCAATAACGTCAGTCCAAGTATGCCATAGAGCAAACCGATCCTCCAGAGGAAACAGCGTCTGCCTCGTTCACTGAAGCCGACTGTTCACGATCTGGACCTGGAGGAACACTGGAGGTAAGTCTCGCTAGATACTGGAGCCTCGTGTATGCAACCAAAGTGCTGAGAATAGCATCCAGCACCTTCAACGCGTTTCGCCCTTCTCATGAGTGTTTTCTCAAGACAGGTGCTGCGGCCACTCTTTGAATGTTATATACCATATCCTTTCAGCGGTTCTTGGTAAATAACTGAATATAACTAATTAAGGTAGAAGATTTTCTAAACCTCAACCAGAATAATATAGAACACTCCAGATAGTTAACATTTCCCAGAATGCTTCAGCCACAGAACATTCTTTTTTTTCCACACCCAATAAGATTAAAATATTTTTAGCCATATTCTATATATTTACAACTGTTTATTATGTATGCTAATTTATTGTTGCTTTTATTGCTTCATATCCTGAGTGCACTGCAGCTTGATTGTTTTAAGGACAGTTTTAAGGGTTTTTGTGTTTTCCAGTTAAGGAGAGACATGAATAAAATAAGGTCCCTGTGTGATTAATGAGAACTTGTTTTACGTCGTTCACATGTTATGTTGACTCAGCCTTTATTAAAGGCTACTCTTCCTGAGTTTTGTACCGAGAGAAGTCTACACGTCAAAGAAGGGAGCGTTACTTTTTATCTTACGGGACAAACATGTGACTCCATAACTATGTATTTAGCCAAGACTTGCGCACCTCTCTTAGCAACAAGCTACGGCAGGAACAACATGGGTTATTACTTTGCACTAATAACATTATTATTTGTAATATATTTTTGAATCACGTGTTTATTTAACTTTTTAATGCAGAATTACAGTACAAAAAAACATCAGAAAAGTGAATGACATTATCAGCATAGAAGGTACGGAAAAACTAGAGTGTCACATGAATTTGGGGTGAACAATAAATGGGAATTAGCACTCTGTTACCCCCTAAAACAGTTCAGCAAGCTGCAGTGCTTCAGATGTTTAAATTATTTATTGGACTGGATCAAAATATTTAATAGAATACATGATAACTGTGTAGTGTTACAAGTATTCTTAGAAAAGTTTGCAAGGTTCAGTTTAAAATCCAGATCCCAAAGGAAGTTGCACATTGAGAAGCTTAGTAAATAGTGAATTAGTGTGCAGAGCTGTGAGCCTTTTAAAATAGATTCTAGAATTCACTACATGAGATAAAGCTGTGTTCAAATAAAATATTATTATAACGCAGTTAGAATTAAAGGGCAACTGTCATAAAATGTTCATTTTTCGTTATTAACACATTTTGTAAATGTAATGATTTTTTTTATTTTTATTATGTATATTGATTTTTTTTGTTCGGCTGTGCGGCCGTGTTGGGTCAGACTCTACTGTTAACTGACTTACTGTTGCTGCCGTGATTGCTCGGTGTGAAACTGTACCAGGAGTTAATTTAGCAGCTGTTGGTCAGGTAACAGCAGAATCTGATCCAATGTGGCTCGTCAGCCAGACAAAGTTACATTTATAAAAAAAAAAATCAATGTACATCATTTTTAAAAATCACAACATTTTATTAAATGTAATAAACTTTCAAAAACTTAAAGTTAAAATGTAACCACAGTTTTCCTTTAAAAGATACACATAAAATAAAACAAAAACAATTATTTATTTTTTTAAAAAAAGGTGAAAGATCACACGGCTTCTTTTAGAACTACAAATACGATCCTTTGAGAAGTGCATAATAATATTAAAAGTAAATGAGCAAAATTCTAGTTGAAGATGGCGAAACTGCATCATTTGAGCTTTTTTCCCTACATAAATCTTTTAATCTTCACTTTTTTTTTAATTACAGGCCTCAGTTTAGCCTCAGTGACTATATTTAGAAATGACCACTTTTTTTGTCATGATATTTTTTCCAGCACCCGACCAACCTGTTTTGTCACATGCAGATTCATTTTGCTGTGTAATGATCGGAAGTATGATTTCGTCATCTATGAAAGGATGTGTACATCAATAATAGCCGACCAAAGCCACACCTTGCCTTTAAACTTGAAACTACGGAAAATCTAATTTAATTTTTCCATCTTATCATGTTGAGAGTTATAATGTGAGGTGCCATGAGTCATCCAAATTAACTCTGTTTATTATGTCATGTTTGTAGTGCAACAGAAACAACATGCACCACTCTTTAGCTTGTGACCTACTAGAATATTTCCGCCGCTCCCAGACAGAATATCTTCTTGCCTTTATTTAGGCAGGGCTGAAAAGAATATAACATATAAACCAGAAATACTTGTATGTGTATATAAGAAAAAAAAGACAAAAAAAAGTCCCAATCTTTATTTGTATCATGGTCTTTTTTTTTTTGTACTCCTCGGTTGTGAGGTTTAAAGGAAACTAAAGAGAAGGTCCAGTAGGGTAGTATGTCAATGCAGGTAGATAGTAAAAAGAGGGATAAAAAAATTCCACTCACATTTAGTAGAGCTTAATGCACGCTCTAATATAACCAGCTTATGGTGGTCTAATCCACGGTCAAGATAATGGTATCCATGTATCAGCATGAGTGATATGGAAAAAAGCTACCACCAATAGATTGCTAATAGTGTAGTAGTTTAAACCAATAGTCTTGTTGTGAAGACACAGAGAAAATGCTCTCATGGATAGAAAGCTTATTACAAGTTGAAGACAACCAGAGTTTGGCAGGTTAATCCCCACATAAGATATAGATGCGATTCTGCAGCATACAATTTTGTCGTCTTCTCTATGGGTGAATAACAGACCTTGTGGACCAAATGTAACGACAGTATAGGTAGACAAAAAGACCAAAACTAACACCCGGTGACTGGAAAGTGTATGTGTACTGCGATAATTCATTAACTCAATAATTATATAGGTAAGTCTCAGAGAAACATGTGGGTATTTTGAAGAAGCTATCGATGCTTTTAGTAATGAACTCAACAGGGTCCAAGATTACAAGATTACAAGGGTCCTCGGCAAATGTTCTTTGTGAGATGATGAGAGGTCAGTATGTGCCTGTAGCGGTACTTACCCTCTCCAGGGGCCGGCCGGGGTCCTCCCTTCTCGCCGCGCGCGGTCCTGCTCCTGCACGAGCCGCGCGCGGCTCAGCCAACGATGGGATCAGTCAGGCGGGCAGTGACCGCGAGAAGCGGTCACATGTCCCGCCCGACACTAAGAGCGCGCCGCGCGTCTCGGGCGCGCTCTTAAAGGGACAGTGGGAGACTAAATTAGAATCAGTCTCCCATTGGCCCCTGTCAGGCCACATTCCCCATACACTCACGTTTTGGGGGCGTGGATATGACAGGGGCCAATCAAAGTGAACCTTAAGGGTATTTATACTCACCTGTTTCCCTTGCTCTTTGCCCTATCGTGGTTTCTGTCCAGTTCCCTTTAGTGCTTGTATCGTTCAGTTGGTTTTTTGGTGCTTGACCTTGGCTTTGTTCCTGACTCCGCTCTCTCCTTATCCTTGCTTGCTTATCCGCTGTTTTGTCCTCTGTGTACCAGTCCTCGGCTTGTTCTACGTTACGCTGTCTCTCAGTTCCCTTGACCTCGGCTTGTTCTGACTCTGTCTTTCTCTCGTCCTAGTCCGGCCATTCTAAGGTCCGGTAAGACGAACTCTGTTTCTTGTCTCTTGACTGTGAACTATTCCTGCGTGTTGGGGTATATTACCGTGACATTACGATAGGGCCATGGACCCCGCAGGTTTAGGTCAACAGATGGCCACTCATGAGGCTAGATTCGCAGAACAGGATCACCGTATGGATCAAATGGCTCAAGCCATCCAGACACTGTTATCCAGATCTGTTCCGGTACCTGTACCTACGCCTCCTGTAAACCCTATACCGGACACAGCTAATATGTCTAATGCTTCTGCACATCTAACCCCGCCACCTAGGTATGGAGGGGACGCTAAGACATGTAGGGGATTCCTTAATCAAGTGGAATTCCACTTCGAAATGTACCCACGTTCATTTCCCACTGACAGATCTAAGGTGGGTTTTCTTATGCACCAGCTTACGGATAAGGCACTAGAATGGGCAAATCCTATTTGGGAGGCTAATGGGCCTATGGTACACGACTTCAATAGCTTCCTCACAGCGTTCCGTAGAACATTTGACACGACTAAAAGGTCAAAAAATGCCGCCAGGGCATTAATGAGA